>NC_135315.1:20928832-21245498 GCF_048772815.1 Callospermophilus lateralis | reverse complement strand
CTGGGTCAGGAAATTGACCTCTTCAAGTGCCCCAGATACCAAGTGGGTAGTACACCCCTCTCCACGGTGACTCGGGCACCTGTTGGACTACCCTAAGGAGCTATGATGTCAGAAACTTTGCCCCTGGCTTAGAAGAAAGGCCTTCTTGAGTTTTGTTGTTGTTCTTCTGAGTAGAACACAGAGAAAGAATCCCCAAATCTGCTTTCTTCCTAGAAAATAGTAAGAGAACTCCTTGTTTAAGATGTTTTCTCGGGTTCTACCTGTATGTCCAACTTGATTGTTATGTTGTTTCAGAGAAAGGGGGAGGAGAAATAGGAGCAGGACGGAAATGGAGAGGGAAAGGAGACTGAGAAAGGGAGGGAGAGAGAGAGGACAAGATAACGAAAATCTGTTCAGAAACTTTCCTACCGTTGACACCTTCATGGAGAAGTTTAATAAACATTGGCATTTTACACATTTTTCTTACGTGAATGTTAAATGGTGGCTTATGGCTTAAAGGTATTGGCTAAGAAAACTCTCCAGATATGATGCTCAACCTGAAAGGTTAATGGCAATTAGAATAAACCTATTCAATGTTGCCAAACAGGGTTGTTCCCATTTGTACGGGGTGCGTGGGTTGTCCCCGGGAAGCCTGTGACTCATGTATGAACACACTGACCAGATATTTCCAGCCAGCCAAATAGGCCAAGGATTCATTTCCTATAAAAGACATTTGATTATAGTGTTGAAGCAGGGAACGCTTGGCCAGGCGTGCGTGCACCGACACTAACCCACGGCTCCACACGGCGCATGCCTCAGCCGCCACCCTGATGTGGATGGGGCTGTTCCCTCCTCTCCAGGACACTTCCCCCTTTCTCCTGAAACTTTGCATTTTTCTCCTTCCCTTTCATTTAGAGAGGACATTTTCTTTGAAAATAACTTTTAATATGAAGACTTTGATTTGAAATCAAAATGGACAGAATGAAGATGGATCTCCTCAGGCATGGACAAGTTCATGGCTCCCTAGAGGAAGATGCGTCCCCCCATTGTCTGATAGGTAGAAATTATGGGAATTAATCCTAACAGCATACAGTAGTGGCTTCTCAAAAACATCCATTGACACCATTTCCTTGCCTTTGAAAGGCCCTGGGGTGAGGGGTTTGGAGGATGTTACTTTGGGTGTCATTTCATCTTTGCGGATGTAGAAGATTAGACACAGTAAGGCGGGTCCCATGACATTAGCACTTACAAGAGAAACTAAGGATTTCAGAGCTGGAGAGTTCTGTGATGAGCACTCGGGGCCCAAGCACAGGGGAGCCAAATGATGCTCCTGAGAACTGGAACCCAAGGTCACTGTCGGGTGAAAAGATCTATATTTTCTCATCAGTCATCATGGTTCATGGTTCAGTTACCTTTCTCTCTGGGCTCTCTGGTTTCTCTATCTATGATATCAAAAAGGTTATGAGCTGCCATCAAAATACCTAATACTAAAACTCACTTAATCTCTGCATTTTGGATGAAGAGGATGATTAGTGGAAATAGCCTAAAAACTTCTCTTCTTGATGGCATCTCACTGGAAGTATGACAAGCAACTACGGAACGGTGCTTTGAAAAGCAATCATTTTAATGTGGATCATTTCTGTTTGGGGAGACTGATTGATTGTGTGTCTGGTGTTAAGGAAATCAAAGTACTTAAAATTTAATTTCATTATGGTGTGGCATTCGATGAATTATTGAACTTCTCAGTGTAGCTGTTTCATCTGTTTAATGGGACTGTTAATAGTAGCTACTTCCTGGTGGTGGTGTGAGGATTAAATGAATTAATAAAGTTTGTTAAGTTATTGATTATTATTGATTAACTCCCTTTCATAAACAGGCAGATTGACATGTAGAGGAGGAACTATCTGTAAATGTGATCATCTATGAGGCTAGTGTCAAAATCTAAAAGAGACACTCAAAAGGAAGGGTGGATGCTGTATACATATTTGGAAATATTATAATGCATCCCATTAGTATGCACAATACATATGTATTAAGAAAAAAAGATGAGAAAAAAAAGATGGAGTCATCCAGATCTTTATACCAAAAATCAGTTGTTAATTATAAAGCAATAGCTTTGAATGCAGTGTATGCTCTTCTGTTGGGGAGTTTTGTTTAAAATTGGATTCCCAGGTCCCACACCTGATGATGTGAATGCAGCAAGTCTGGCATATCTCCAAGGATCTGAATTTTAAAGCTCCCCAGGAAATGTGACTGCAGGTGGCTTCTGGATTGCACTAGGGAAGTCCAGGAGGGAAATCGTGAAAGGGATTACCATTAAGGAACTCTTGAGGAAAAGTTTCTAGGCCAAGATTGTTGGAATTGATGCTGAGAGGTTAGCATGGAGAGGCCACTTGCCCTATGCTGGAGGAGGGGGCACGGGGGCAGTTAAAGGGAAGAAGCAAAGGGAGAGAGAAGTGTGGTTATCTCTGTATTTGGGAGAGTTAGAAGCAGCTATGACATTAGGGTGAATCAACATGAAGAAAGACAAAGTCTAGAAAATATCTCCAAAACATCTCCTTTGTTTAGAAATGTAGTCATGGACTCTCACAGTGAAAAGCAGAGATAGCTTCAGAGACCATGGTGTTTCCTAATTCATGGCTCTTTTGAGCTGTGCTAGAAGTATACAAAGGGAATCCTTTGTCTCCCACAAGCCTCTTTTCTACTCCAGCTGCTGACCTATGCTGAACTATGTAAAAACCCTTTAACTCCCTCCTGTGGCTATATAGGATACTTATTTAGCTTCCTAGTAAAATCCAGACTCATATTGCCTTGAAAAGGTTTGGCCATATGTAGACAAGATCCTGCAGATGGGTTTACCTTCTCTTAGTCAAAGAAGACAATTCAAAAATCTATAGGCCCATTCCCTCGTGACTGTGCAGTTCATAAAAACTTATTTGTATCATAGAAGGGATGAGGGATGCTTTTCTCTGAGTGGGTAGAAGATGCCAAAATTCCGGGATGAACTGATAATGGCATTGCTGCATCAGCCTAAGGTTAGCCTGAGTCCACTGACCCTTCTATCTAGTTGGGATCAGAAGCTCAGAGCAGGTTGAGCAGCTCTGACCTCTTGCCAATTAGTTTTCCAGTAAGTGTTGATGGTATGTATCAGGATCCACCTGGCTTGCATTGAATTAGAAAGGAGAAAGATGGATGGAAATGACATATGTCTGGCTTTTAATTTAAGGAATAAGGACTGCTTTCTGCATAGCATCATCACTTTGCAAGATTCAATCATTATCCCATTTAATCCTATCAGCCACTTTTTAGATGGGACCCAGGTTGTAAAGTCCGTTTTACTCAAGATCACACATACAAAATGGGTTGAGACTCTGTACCATGGTTTCTAGTTCAAGTTCTTGGCTCTTTTCCATATTTCCATCCTGTAGTCTGAGATCATATGCACTTAAGTGCTGACCGGAGGTACTTTGCTCATTTGGATGAGAAATCATCAATAGAAAAGAGTCCATTCTGGGAATTCTGCATTCCACTAGGTTAGTGTGAGTTGCTACTTGTCTGGAGGAAGTAAATCTCTGAGCTGTGAGTTACAGTAAACATCTTTGATGTGGGCACCAGGCATCAACTGACATCTGATACTTACCCTAAGAATTTAAAAAATGCTTTATTGAGTAGAATTGTAGGCATGATCACAAGACATCTTGTTTTGTCCCCCACCCTCCAAAGCTAAACTCTATTAAAACTCCCAAATCATGACTGGATAAATAATTCATGAAGAAACAATTTTAAGAAGATAATAATGAATAAAATTATGTCCAGAGCTGTAGCTAATAGCAAAGCTTATTTAAGATCACATTTGTCTAGTGCTTTTCATCCAACAGCAGTATTACATAAGCAATTTCATTTGCTCTTCACAACAGCCCTGTGAAGTAGGCAATTTCTTTCTCTAGGAAATGAATCTAAACTGTGCAGGGTCACAGTTGGGAAATGGCAAGTTTAGAACACAAGGCCTTTGGGCTCCCCATTATATGTTTGATTTGGAATTATTTGCTAAAACCTCCAGAAACGTCTCATTTTTGCAGGGAATGATTTACATACTCTGAGCTCTTGCTGTTAAGAAGCTATGGTACTGGCTAGTACATAAATAATACCTTCTCACAGTGGGTTCCCTGGTGCTTTCAAGCAGCAATGATTCACTATGGATTTTCTGCAAAGCTTGTGAATATCAAGTCCATTTCTCTCTGATGGATAGATTGAAGCAGGAATCTAAGCTATTTTTTCATGGTCACCCATCGGGGGTTATGTCTTGAGAGATCCAGCTACATGGCCCTTCTCAAACAATCAGATCAAACTCCCATTCCCTAAAGAATAGAAAGACAAAGAGTAAACATTTAACGAAAGGACCCAGTTTCTTCAAAATTATTTTTTGAAGAAATAGCTCTAGATTCATTCCCTATAACTATTTCTGATTCTCAAAGAAAATATTTGGAGAAGAGCCTAACGGTTCACAAAGTTTTAGAGAACATGAACATCTTCAAAATTCTCTTGGGGAGGGTCCTGCATGTCAGTGCTTCTCATCAAACATAAGCAATTTCATTTGCTCTTCACAACAAAAAACGGAGGCAGCAGAGTTCAACAGGAACTGTGATTATCATCTATTCAAGGAAACTAAACATCAAAGATCTTTTTTTTTTTTTTTTTTCCCCTTATTTACTCTGTTTCTGTACAGGCTTCTTTCTATAGCCACAAAAGGAGCTTGGAAGGGAAGGTTGTAGCTTTTCACCTTAGTGTGCCAATGGCCAAAAACAATCCTGGAACTTGTCTGACTGGCTCCAAGGAGGCACATAAGTAAATAAGGCCTGAGTAAACAAAAGAAAAACCTGCCAGGTCAACACCTGGGGAGTCAAGCAACGGAGGCCATCTTCCCCGGGGAACTGGCTAATCCATTCCCATCCTTCAGATGAATGCAAAATGTCCTACCAGAGAAATGTAATTTATTATCACGTTGGCAGCGGCGACTTAGGGAAGGAGTGGAATAAAAGACACTCTATCTGGTGCTGGGGACCCGCTGTAGTAGTAAGAGACTAAGTACCTTAAGGGCCTGGGGGTCCTTAACCCTCTCTGGCGGGAGCATGTATTGGCCTTTCTCTCATGAATGGGGGTCCTTCGCATCACCTTGGGCCGTTAGACTCTGGCAAGTCTGGGGATGAAGCAAGGCTGCACGTGTTCATGAGAAGAAATGACCTTCCCGTCCTGAATCTCCTTGGTGACGGTGCATATTTTAACCAGTATCCGGGACGGGGGTCCACAGACGTTGTACCGCTTGAGTATCCCATTGGGGGCTGAGGATGTGTAAACCGGGGCGGTGCATTCCACGGTGCTGGGCTTGGAGGATGTGCAAGTGGAAGGCTTGCATTGGGTGGCACACGGGTTACAGGGAAGCCTGAGGAGAAGACAGAGTTTTACCTATGATTGAGGCAGAGCAATGATGGCCATGAAGAAAAATGGGGGTGGGTGAAGTTTTCAACATCTTGTCCCTCAAAATAAGTGCTTCCAAGTGTTTATTCATTTCGTGTTGTAGTCAGTGGAAGAAAAAAGAATCAGGTCAGATCCACTGGGGAAAACAGCATCCTAGCTTGAGAAATGCTATGTTAAGTAAGCTTCCGATATGGCCAATGTCAGAGCATCACGGGACTCATACTGCAAGGGAGTCAAAAACTGTGGTGGAGTCCAGCTCTGTCACTTACCAGCTGGTGACCTCAGGGAGCTCAGTTAACGCTCCTGAGCTTTAGCTTTTCATCTGCAGCATGGACATAATGGGAACTAACCTCACAGGATCAACAGTTAAGGATCAACAGATAAGGAACAAGTTGAGGAACAGAAATGAATCAGATATTCTTCTCATGGGAAGCTAGTCACATTGCTGGTGGTGATTTGCATCCCATCTATGGAATCTTTAGATGTGGAATCTTCAAAGTGCCTTCTGGGCCTCTATAAATGAATAGTTTTTAGAGAATTGGAGTAGTAAACAACTAACAGTAAACACCTTTTGTAATACATGATCTAACTTTGATAACAGGAGGCACTTTGAAATATTAAGGTGATGAAATCAGTTAACATTGTGCTAACATGATGGGGACATGCCTGTTTGGAGAATGCTGTGAGCTGGGTGCAGCAGCGCATGCCTATAATCCCAGCAGCTTGCAGGGGTGAGGCATGAGGATGACAAGTTCAAAGCCAGTCTTAGCAACTTAGGCCCTAAGCAACTTAGTGAGACCCTGTCTCAAAATAAAAAATAAAAATAAAAAGAACCCAGTAACCACTTGCCAAAAACAAAAACAAAAACATCGTGAACAGAGCTCACTGCTGTGATGAGTTGGGGCAGGTTGGTGACCTTTGCAGTTGCAACTAAGCATGCATTTGTGTTCGTCTGGACTGAGTGACTTCAAAGTGTTCATATTCCAGGTGAGTTGTTAATGGGTTTGTTAGCTTATCATCATTTTAAAAATACAACTTAAAAAAAAAAAGATGCTGAAACACACCTGTGAATATATTGCCATTGGCATCAAGAACCAGCAGCTGAATGCAGTAGGGGTTTCAGCTGGGGCGGAGTTTCCCCAAAGAGACCAGGGTTGTCTTGTTTCAACTTGGCAAAGTCAGACATTCATCTCAGTGTGCGGGGGAAGTCTGTAACAGTGGCTAGCAATGAACATCTTTGGGGAAATCCTTTTTTTATCTAATAATTTTTAAAACTCTAAGAAGCAAAGGAATTAACTTGTATACTGGCTCTTCAAAGCAACTCAGTTCAGCCTATACCTCAAGTTTGGACTAGGTTATAGTTGTAGTCTCCCAGGGTACAGCTTAAGACAGTGTGCCGAGATCTCCATTCAGAGCTTCCCAGCACAAGCAAGAAGCTCAAAGTGCAGTCCCCTGGATACCTGTGGCAGTACATACACGTGGGCATCTTAGCATTTTTTCTCATAAAGTTGTTTTCATTTTACTTACTTGCAGTCTGAGCTCTCCAGAAGGCTGCGGTATGTGGCAATCTCACACTCCAGTCGGGACTTAATATCCAGCAGAATGTCATATTCCTGGTTCTGTCTTTCCAGGGCACTGCGGATCTCTGCCAGCTGAGCCTCCAGGTTATGGACCAGACTTTGGATCTGGGCCAGCAGGGTCGTGTAGCGGGCCTCAGTCTCTGTCAGGATGCATTCCTGGGAATCTCTCTACCAGGGAGGAGGAAAAGAAAAGTAGGATTTACAATGATGACTCCTTTAAGCCCAGGTCATTTTGTTTAAGTCATTGAAACCAATGATTTCTTTGTGATACTGGTAATGGACCTCCAAGCCCTTTTATTACCTCCTAGCTACATAAATCTAAAAGCAAAATGACCAATTATATTAAAGCTTTTTTTCCTTTATCATCCCCCCCACACATACTCTTTGTATTTATTTCTCTTCCTCTTATTTTTGGACCACCTGATAATCTCCTACCACATTCTGCTACTTGTAATAGAAAAAACAAATGCAACTCATTGCACACCCAGGCGTTAAAAATGCATCACCTCCCAGTGGCTTGGGAGGGTAAGGCAGCAGGGTCACAAATTCAAAGCCATCCTCAGCAACTTAACAAGGCCCTTTCCCAAAATAAAAAAATAAAAAGAGCTGGAGATGTGGCCAGTGGTTAAATGCCCCTGTGTTCAATATCCAGGACAAAAAAAAAAAAAAAAAAAAAAAAGAAAAACCTTATCATGAGATCTTATTCAATAAGTTCTTATACTGAAAAAGGCAGTGAACAATGTTTAACTATAGACATTTCCCTCACTGGATCAATTCCTTATGTAAAACATAGAAGTTGAAAGTGGGATTATTCAGTTTTAGTAACCAAATATTTATACCCCAGTTGTTTTTTGATTTGTTTTTAGTTGATAAAACTGAGGTTAAACGAGTTGCCTAAGATCATATGACTTGCAGGTTACAAAACCAGCGTAGGGCCAAGTCTTTGTAATACCTTTCATAGTTGGTCATTTCAATAATTTCTTACATCAGAGAGGCACTGTAATGAGGCAGAAGTGGTATTGGCCGTGGAATCTGAATTGTGGCTCAGACTCATTTCTTCTGTGACTTTGGACAGGTTATGTGACGCCTTAGGATCTTGGTGTCTTAATGTGTCAAACAGGTGAGAGGACACTTATTTTAGATTCTCCTTGGGAAAATCACCTTAACTCTTAGAACCTCATCAGTCAAGTTGGATAATAATTATACCACCTCCCTCATAAGATTGTTTTATAATTCTAATATGATAGCTTATAAAAATGCTTTGCATATATAAAATGCTTTCCTAGTGTTTTCCAAAGTGTACTCCATTATTACCCTGAAAAACTTTAAAAAAAAAAAAAAAGGGTCCATAGTAAAATAAGTTTTGGAATGGCCAATATCATACATCCCCTTCTTGGAGATTCATGGTGTATATCAGCTTATTAAAGGCTTGTGGGAAGCCAGTATGTTTAACCTTTATTTAAATGAGCATTTCCCTCTTTTTTGACTATGAAGTCCTTTCTTAGCCATAGACCCTTTAACCAACAGAGGAGCTGTTCCGAGGGGCAGAGTTTGGGAAGCACTGTGGCAGACACACAGGTGCTGCTGCCATCCTTGCTGAGCTAGGCTTGGTTAGCATGCTGGGTACCATTCGGTGCTGAGCCTGTAGTTCCACCTCCAGAGCATTCACGGTACGTCTCAGTTCTGCGATTTCCTTCTGGGAGCACTGCTGCTGTTGAGAGCTGGTCACCACTTGTTGATTCAGCTCCTCCATCTGAAACACAAAGTCCACGGGGATTTTGGAAGGAAAACATGACCCCCGAAGGGCCCTTGGAACACATCAGCTTATTGCTTTTTGACTTTTCTACTCTCCCCACCTGGGCGTTGAACCATTGTTCCACATCTTTACGGTTTGTCTCCATGATGGACTCATACTGACATCTCATTTCTTGTAGAATCTGGTTTATGTCGACAGAAGGGGCTGTGGTTACTTCAATGTTGAGTCTGTCCCCAAGCTGCCCCCATAAGGAGTTGATATCCTATGAAAAGAAAAAGAATGTGAAATTACTTGGTGAATAGACGACCTTCTGTTGTCTTTTTCGGTCTAACAGCAAGAATTCAGCTTAACCGCATTGATCTAAATTATAGTCCACAATAAAGGAATGAGTGACTTATAGGTAGTATCCATATGCCATAAAATGATTTACAGCTATTTCAAACATGACTATGTATTCAAATATGTGCAAAATTAAAAGGAATTGACTAATAAGATTAGAGTTTCAAAAAAAAAATCTAGATAAATTCTAGGGATGGGTAACGGAGGTAGCAACATAGAGGTGAATTGATAACAAGAGCCCATAGTTTCTATGATACATATGTGGGCTTGTACGAGTTTGACTTGTACCAATTATAGGGAATGTAACATCAGAGGATTTTCTATCCAAGTGGCTCCAGATATTGTATAGCAGCCAATGAGTTTGAGATACATTGAATCCATAGTACATGAAGAAGCAGTTGGTATTATCAGGGCTAGAAGCCTGAGTAATATCTAATGGGAATGCCCTTTGTCAAGTACAATTCAAAGGAACTCATGCTAATTTTAGAGGCTTAGCGTGTATTGACCCTCTTGGTCTTTTTCTAACCTCTTGGTGACTGTTCTTGAGGCAGAGGAGCTCCTCCTTCAGAGACTGCACTCGCGCCTCCAGGTCAGCCTTACTCAGGGTCAGTGCATCCAGGATCTTCCGTAGGCTGTTGGCGTCGGCCTCCACGAGCTGGCGTAGGGACACCTCAGCTTCGTAGCTTCAAAAGCCAGACATGAAAAGAAAGGCATTAAAAAGAAGATGGTGCCAAGCCAGCCAGGCAGAACTTCCTTCCATGTTTTTCTCTGGGCTTTTCATTCATTCTATTTCTATGGGAGTTTTATTCTCTTTAGAAGTGAAACCATCTGATAAATATCATTTGATACATATCATACTTAGTTATTATGCCTAAATTAGTTGGCCAGAGTGATGCTACAAGGCTATTCTTGGAGATGAGGGAATTTATCCTTCTTCCTCTGCCCCTAGAGGCAATGCAGTGTTAGTAAGAAGAGTATTAGGGTTAGGGGTCAGGGACTTGCGTCTACATTTTGGCTGTGTCTTTCATTGGTTGTATGCTTTTGGATAGGTAACTTCCTCATTACATCAGTTTTCTCACCTTAAACTGAATAACAGCATATTACCTATTTTACTAAGCTGTTACGTTTTTACTAAGCTATTTTACTAAGCTGTCATCATGTGACCAGCTGTTAAGCATGTAATCAGATAGTTCTTATGTTAGAACTGTAGGTCCTACATATACAGGTGAGGGTTACCAATCTTAACTATTTACTGAATTTTCAGGTCTCTTTGGAGCTAGTGCCAACATGCTCTGGAGTAGGAGGCTTAGTAGACATGGGAATAATCGTACTGGGATTGCTTAGGTCCGACTCAGGGGTAAATTTTGTCATTGTGACAGTGCTGGGTGGGCTTACTTGGCTCTCAAGTCATCTGCAGCCAGTTTGGTGTTGTCAATTTGTGAGACCAGCCTGGAATTCTCAGCCTTGGTACACAAGATCTAGAATTAAGAAATTGTACACACAAATGAGACAAACACCAGGATCTCCTTCTTTTAAGAACCGAAGAGGTTGTGTGTGTTTCAGTGAATTAGGGGAAGGCAAGTTAAACTTTTTATAAATCTCCAGAGCTATGTTCAAGATGCTTGGGAGATTTTGGAAAAACAGAGGTTTTGTTATTTTCCTAAAAGATCAGCAAAAAATTACATAAATAAAAACTTTTGCATATGTTTTTCTGTTAAAAATAGAAAATCTATCCCAAATATGCCTAACATACCACAACCCATTAGACTATAAATTCCATGAAGGGAGGGATATTTTTAGTTCACCCATATTTTTTTTCAGAACCTAGAACAATGTCTAGGTGCTCTGAAAATATTTGTTGAACAAATAAAACTGAATGAACCCAGATGTGTAGTAACAGCAGCATATCACTCCGAATAAGAAACTTAGGTATCAGAACAAATGATTTGAATAATGTAAAGATGATAAAATGAGCATAAGAGGAGAAAAAGGTGGAATGGTTCCAACACGGATTAAAAACTAAACTGTTTAGAAACTTACTAAGGAAAAATTTATCTTTTAAGAGCCCTGCTTTCAGTCAGAGAAATGCAAATCAAAACCACCCTAAGATACCATCTCACTCCAGTAAGATTGGCAGCCATTATGAAGTCGAACAATAACAAGTGCTGGCGAGGATGTGGGGAAAAGGGTACTCTTGTACATTGCTGGTGGGACTGCAAAATGGTGAGGCCAATATGGAAAGCAGTATGGAGATTCCTGGGAAAGCTGGGAATGGAACCACCATTTGACCCAGCTATTGCCCTTCTCGGACTATTCCCTGAAGACCTCAAAAGAGCGTACTACAGGGATACTGCCACATCGATGTTCATAGCAGCACAATTCACAATAGCTAGACTGTGGAACCAACCCCGATGCCCCTCAATAGATGAATGGATAAAAAAAATGTGGCATTTATACACAATGGAGTACTACGCAGCACTAAGAAATGACAAAATCATGGAATTTGCAGGGAAATGGATGGCACTAGAGCAGATTATGCTAAGTGAAGCTAGCCAATCCCTAAAAAACAAATGCCAAATGTCTTCTTTGATATAATGAGAGCAACCAAGAACAGAGCAGGGAGGAAGAGCAGGAGGAAAAGATTAACATTAAGCAGAGTCATGAAGTGGGAGGGAAAGGGAGAGAAAAGGGAAATTGCTTGGAAATGGAAGGAGACCCTCATTGCTATACAAAATTACATATAAGAGTTTGTGAGGGGAATGGGAAAAAAATAAGGAGAGAAATGAATTACAGTAGATGGGGTAGAGAGAGAAGATGGGAGGGGAGGGGAGGGGGGATAGTAGAGGATAGGAAAGGTAGCAGAATACAACAGTTACTATTATGGTATTATGTAAAAATGTGGATGTGTAACCGATGTGATTCTGAAATCTTTGTAATGTTTTGAATAACCAATAAAAAATAAAATAAAAAAAAAGAGAGGGAAAAAAAAAGAGCCCTGCTTTCTTTTTTTTATGATTATTTATTTATTTTTTAATTTTTTTATTAGTTGCTCAAAACATTACAATGATCTTGACATATCATACATTTGATTCAAATGGGGTACGTAATCTTAATCTTATTTTTCCACGTGTACAGATTGCAGGATCACATTGGTTATACAGCCACGTTTATTTGTATCAAAGAAATGGTAACCACTGATTGTGAACCTGATTTGGTCCTGAGCTGTCTATTATAATGGTAAAGCCTATCTCTAGCAATAGGAAGAACTCTAAAATCCGAATGTTACCTCAAGTTGACAATTAACTCAAGAGCTTTTCTTATTCTTCAATAAACTTTTTTTTTTTTCAGCATAAAAAGAACTAAAACCGCTAAAGCTTGGCAAATAGCCATTGCTTGGAGACCGTCGATTCACAACTTGATTAAACAGATTGCTGGATCTTACCTTCTGCTGGAGCTCCTCGATGGTGGTGTAGTAGGACAGGTAATTAGGACACAGGACAGGGAGCTCTTTGTTACACTCTTCCTGGATTCTACACTCCAGTTCAGTGTTCTCTTGTTCCAGCATTCGAACCTTTTCCAGGAAGTTAGCAAGGCGGTCGTTCAAGATCTGCATGGTCTCCTTCTCGTTACTGTTGATACCTTCACCCATCCAGCTGCAATCATCCAGAGAGGGATGGACACAGAAGTTGCTTATGAGGTAGATGGGGGTGCGACAAAGGCGATGAGTGGATTGGCAGACCCGGCTCTGGGGAGTTCTTGGTACGTGGCCATTTGATTGGCAGCTGTTGTTAGCAGACATGGTCCTAAAATTTGTAATCCCAGAGCAGTTTTGGGGTGGGGTTGAAGAAGAAATAGTTGTTCTAGAGCCCTCGGTATCCACAGCGTGTGTCCAGCTTCAGTTGGTTTCCTAGTCTGCGGTCACCGCTCAAGCACCCGCAACTGAGTCTAAATCCCAAGCTGTTGGCTGTCTCCTCTTTGAAGTGCTTATATAGCCTTCCCTCGAGGTGGTGTCACAATAGGTGGGATGTTTTGCTTTCTAATGTTTATATCAAATCCCATAGGAACACCTCATTAGTCTGCTTTTTACTTGCCTGAGAAGAGTTACTTGTCTCATAAAATGGTGCATTTAGGCGGTTACTAAGTTATTACCCATCGCAACTACTACTTGTCATTGGATCCAGAGCTTCACATTGTATCTTCAAAAGGAACTGTCGTCACAGTCCTCACAGCATCCATTATTAAGCAGGTGTGAGTATATTAAGTTCATTAAATCCTCGTTGACCTCACCCCCTGGAATTGACCAGGAAGAAGTCCTTCCTTCTTTTCCTTTCTTCAGCAGAAAAAGGGAAACTATGAATATTTAATAATAATTAGTGAACTTAGAAAATAGGATTTTATTTTGTTCTGTCCAGCTGATTTTTCCACTTTCATTGTTAGGACATGGTAAATGTGGATTAAAATGTTAGTCTTAGATAGGCTCTTCAATTTTTTTCTTTTCTTTCAGTGCTGGGGATTGAACCCAGCAACTCGCACATACCAAGCAAGCACTTGATCACTGAGTGACATTGCCAGCCTTTAAATCAGGCTCTTTTTAAAGGTCCCTGGCAAATTAGTGTTTTAGCTTTCTAGGTAGAGTTTGAATGTTAACAAGATATTTCTTGGAAGAGACTAATTACTTTTGGATTATCCAAAGTCCACACTTTATAGCACTTTTAATGCTCAGTGTTTCCTGGGGTATTCCTTTAGCTTACAATTATCATGCTGTTGGTTTATGTTTGATGTTTAAATATGATCTGTAGGGAGGTATATGTGCTCTTTCTGGGTATTTTCTTTAAAAAGTTACTTGATTCTGACCCTTTATGGGGGCTGGAGGGGAGAGTCCTTCTCTTGTCTTTTTCAGCTTCTAGAGGCTGTCCATGTCTGCTAGGGTTCAGACAGGTGTCTTCCAAAGGTCAGCCTTTGGTGCTAGTGGGAGGTGATTCAGATACGAAAAAAAATGAATCATAAATGTGTTCAGAGAAAATGCAAGATAATTATTTTATAAATATGCAGTCAGAAGGCCTTTCCAATAGTGACTCAAAATGGCACCTGTAAGAGGTGGGGCCTCCTGAGAAAAAGCTAGGTCACTGGGGGCATCCACTGGAAAGGATACTGGGACCCAGCCCCATCCTCTCCCACTTTCTTTGCCTCCTGGCTGCTATGAGACAAGTAGTTTCCTCGGCCAGATTCTCCCACCACGATGTACTACCTCACCGTGGGTCCCAAAGCAATGGAGCTGGCTGACCAGAGACTGAAACCATGAGCCAAAAATAGACTTTTCCTTCTTATGAGTTGTTTATCTCCAGTGTTTTTTTGGACAGTGATGGAAAGTGTGTACACAACATCTTTGGCTTGTGACCCACTTCCATCTCCAAAGCCAGTCAGGACTCCTCTAGTCCTTCTCACATCACATCATTCAGACACAGACAACTTCTGCTTCCCTCTTACACATTTAAGGACCCCTGTGACCACATGGGGCCACCCAGATACTCCAGTCCAATCTTCCTCTGTTGTCCACCGATTAGCAACTTTATTTCCTCTTTGCCATGAAGCCCCCTAATTTTCAATAGCATCCACACATATGAAATATGTAGGAATAAATATAGTTAGAAAGGTATAAGATTTATGTAAATACTATGTTAACATAGACTGAAGGACAGAAAACTAGAATAAGTGGAAAGATACATCATGTTCTAAAATGGAAAGACAATATTCATCATTATAAAAATATCAATTGTCTCTATGTTAACTTAAGTCTCAATAATATATTAAGATCTTCCCAAAATAGATATCATTTTTCAACTAGACAAGATCATTCTGAAGTTTTATGAGGAAAATTGAAAATATGAATAATTAGGAAGATTCTGAAAAAATAGTCCTTTCAAAATATTAACATATATTTTGAAACTTCGATAACTAAGATAGTATGATATTGATGCAAAAATTGTTGGGCAGACCAGACCAAAAGAATAGACTTAGAAGTCTAGAAAAAGACTCCCAAACAGATTGGGATTTAGTATACAATATACAGAACACTTACATACAAAGGGAAAAATGTAGACCATCATCTGTATTCTGGGGATGATTCCGCACCACTCTCCAGAGTGCAGGGAATGTAGGAATAACACCTCATGCCTCATAGCAGGACAAATTACATGTGGATTTTTATTATTTTATAAATTATTTTATAAATTTGCAGTCAAACTTTCCAAAATTGACTCAAAAGTAAGAAATCATAAAAATCGGACAAATTTGACTACATAAAATAATAGTGATTGAACACAACCAATAAAATTAGAAGATAAGATGAAAACCTGGGAAAGAATATTTGCAATGATATTACAGAGAGTGACTGGAAAGAAAATACAAAAGACACTTAAAATAAGAAGAAGTGCTTGATGTCATTTGTAGGCAGGAAGATGTGAATTTAAACTATACAGAGGTATTATTTTATTTTACACCTATAATATTAGAGAAAAAGAAAAGGTTGTCAAGAATCAAAATGTTTGGGAAAAATCAAAGTTTGGTAACAAATGTATTGCCTGTGCATAAATTCATGCAATTACTATAATGTTAGTATAATTAAGACAGTGTGATATAGACATAAAGATTGGCAAATAGATCAAAGAGAAAGAATATAGGGTCTAGTTGATTTTTTTTTTTTTTTTGGCAGTGAGAATGAGCCTAGGGCAAGTTAGGCAAGTGTCTACCACTGAGTGACATTCCCAGCCCTTTTTATTTTATTTTATTTTTAAAATTTTGAGACAGGGTTTCATTTGCCTTGACCTCAAACTTGTGGATCCTCCAGCTTTAGCCTTCTGAGTAGCTGGGATTCTAGGTGTGTTGTATACATTGGGTGAGTTGATTTTTGACAAGTTCTCAAAGCAAGTCCATGAGAATGAGAAAGCCTTTTCAACAAATGTTGCTGAATCAAATAGGTGATTGATCACATAGGAAAAATCACATCTTGATCTCAACCTCACCAATATTTAATAATTCTTCTAATTCAAGATGGATCACTTATGTGTGAAGTTTGCAAGTTTAAAGTTTTTATAAGAAAGTATAGAAGACTATATTTATAACCTCGCACTAGGCAAAGATTTCTTAGCACCCGGACACTGTTAAAAACAGTTTGGACGTCATCAAAATGAAAAACTTTTGCTGGTCAAAATGAGTAGCTAAGAAAGCAAAAAGGCAAGGCATAGACTGGGTGAAAGTATTCTTTCTTTCTATATTAACATAGAATATAATAAAGTTATTATATAAAAATTGATTTAAACCTCTTCTGAGCTTCTCGGTATATTTATATTGAGAGTTTTAATCTATTTAGAAGTAAAAGCAAGGACTAAATTTATAAATATTTATATATAATATATATATTCTATCTATCTGTCTATCTGAACACACACACCTGACAACAGAGGACTCTTCCCAGGACCCAGCAATTTCATTCCCAGGTATCTGGCCAAAAGTAATGAGTATATTCTTACCCCAAAAGACTCGTACAAGAATGCTTATGGCAACCACATTCTTAATAGCACCAACATGGAGCTAACCCAAATGCTTATAAACAGGACAATGGATCAACAAGCTGTGACATATTTATTTAGTGTGGACTAGTACTCAACAACAGTAAAGAATGAACCACTGCTACTTACAACAGCATGGAAGAATCTCAGGAATGTACTGAGCTAGAGAAGCCAGGCACAGGAAATACAACAGTGTGGTCTTCACTTGCACCAACCTCAAGGACAGGAAGACTTGTCTGCAGTGTTGGGCATCAGAACAGTGGGTGGGGGAGCTGGCTGGAAAGGGCAGGAAGGAAGGTTGAAGGCTGATGTTCTACATCTTGACCTTCTATTCTGCCTTGATCTGTGTGATGACTACAGGAGTGCTGGTGGGCTTCAAACCTCACAGGACTGTGTACTATCAATGGGTGCATTTTATTGTATAAAAATTAAACCTTAATAAAGTATAGTTAACCTCAAAATTAAGATTTAATACAACAGTGTAGCTACATGAAGCTTCACTACTTTGTTCCTATGCTTAAATTCTAAATTGATCAAACATTTTCATGAAAAATGGAAAAATCATGAATGTGCTAAGAGAAAATGTGGAATTCTTTTAAAATTGCATAAAGAGGAATGTCTTTTCAACAGCAATTCAAAATTAAGGAACCATAAAAATTGATGAATATGACTCAATAAAGTAATAGTGTTTGAAATAGTTCATAATCTCAAAAATGTACAAAAAAGACTGGAAGGATATATGTAATAATGTTAAATGTCAAATATTTTACATTTTATAGTTACTAATAATGATGGCTATTTTTTTCTGCCTTTATGTGTTCCAGAAATTGATTGGATCACTTTGAGAATTGGGGGAAAAATAAAGACTGAAAATCATTCATGTTCCGGTATTTTTCTATCTTTTCACTTTTCTTCTCCTCTGGCATCTCACAGGTACGCTTGTTTCTTTCTTTTGCTACCAACTTCTTTATTTATACCATTGATTTGATTTCTTAGGATTCCTTCAGGCTATGATTCATGAGTTATTATTATTTTTTTTTAATTTGATACCGTGCATTGAACCCAGGGGCACTTAACCACTGAGCCACATTCCCATCCCCACCTCCCTTTAATATTTTATTTTTGAGACAGGTTCTTGCTAAGTTGCTTAGGGCCTCACTAAGTTGCCGAGGCTAGTTTTGAACTTGTGATCCTCCTGCCTCAGCCTCCTGAGTCACTGGGATTACATGCACCACTGTGGCTGGTACGCCTAATGAATCATATTCCCCTTTTCTTGCCTCTTTCATTTCTTCTTTACTCTTGATCAACTTTCCTTTCCCTATAAGCATGTTTTCCCCTAAAATATGTCTTATCCATAACTATGAAGCACTTTCTGCATGAAGGCAGCTTTTGCCTTCTTTTCGTTACTTAACTTTTTGATAGAGCAGTGGGTAACCTTTATTTTTCCACTGCCCACTCATTTGTTAATTTTTTGGCAACCTGGCTATCCTGTGGCCATTGAACATGGTCTATCTTTTCTTTTTTAAGTTTTTTTTTAATTTTAATATTTATTTTTTAGTTATTGGCGGACACAACATCTTTGTTTTGTATGTGGTGCTGAGGATCGAACCCGGGCCGCACGCATGCCAGGCGAGCGCGCTACCGCTTGAGCCACATTCCCAGCCCTCTTTTTTAAGTTTTTAATTTGTTTTAGTTAGTTATACATGACAACAGAATGCTTTGATGTACTTTGATATATCATAAATAGATGGGATATAATTTCTCATTTTTCTGAGTGTACGAGTTGCAGAATCATATTGGTCACACATACATAGAATAATAATGTCTGTTTCATTCTACTGTCTTTTTTATGCCCATATGCCTTCCCCACCCCTCCCATCATTTCCCTCTAACTAATCTAAGGTAATGCTATTCTTCTCTTAGTGCCACCCTCCTTATTGTGAATTAGCATCTGCATATTAGAGAAAACATTTGACCTTTGGTTTTGTGGGATTGGCTTATTTCACTCAGCATGATATTCTCCAACTCTATCCATTTACTGGCAAATGCCATAATTTCATTCATATATATATATATATATATATTCCACATTTTCTTTATCTCTTCGTCTATTGAAGGACATCTAGGTTGATTGCATAGTTTAGTTATCGTGAATTGAGCTACTATAAACATTGACGTGGCTGCATTACTGTAGTATGCTGATTTTAAGTCCCTCTGGGTATAAACTGAGGAGTGGGATAGCTGGGTCAAATGGTGGTTCCATTACAAGTTTTCTGAGGAATCTCCATACTGCTTTCCATAGTGGTTGCATCAATTTGCAGTCCCACCAGCAATGTATGAGTGTACTTTTCCCCCACATCCTTGCCAACTTTTACTGTTGCCTGTATTCTTGATGACTGCCATTCTGACAGAAGTGAGATGAAATCTTAGTGTAGTTTTGATTTGCATTTCTCTAATTGCTAGAGATGTTGAACACTTTTTCATATGCTGGTTGATTGATTGTATTTCTTCTTCTGTGAAGTGTCTCTCTGCCTTTGGCCTGGACAGAGCCTTCTGGGAAAGGGGCTGTGCAGGGCAAAGGAAGAGGGCTTTGGGGCTGAGGGTTAGAGAGAGAATCTGCCTCCGCAGGTCCAGCAAGGGCTCCATGAATGGCAAATAAAGCCATGTGCTGCAAAAAAGGAGATTCCAGCCAATGATGCTCTGAATGTGTGATGGTGGTCCTGCAAGATTATACTGGAGCTGAAAAGGTCTATTGCCTAGTGACATTGCTGCCTTTGAAATGTCAGAGCACAGAGTGTTCCTCATGTGTTTTGATGATACTAGTGTAAAAGACCTACTCCATTGTTAGCCTTATAAATTATATCACATACAATTATGTATAATATAATAAATCACTGTTGCTGGTTTTATGTACTATGCTGTACATTTTTATCATTATTTTAAAATATGCTCCTTCTACTTACAAAAAAAAAAAAAGCTTACTGTATAGCAGTATGCTGTGCTGCATTGGAAGCAGCCTCAGATCTCGCATTGACTGCATCTCTTCATTGCGTCAAGGGACCACGATGAGTGATTGCCCAATATCCTCTAAATTTGTGTAAGCACCCTCTATGATGTCCATGCAATGACAAAATCTCAAATGACGCGTTACTCAGAATGTATTCCTGTCGTTAAGTAGCACACGGCGATACTGAGTACACACTGTGAGGAGCAAGAGTCCCATGGGTCATGGGTGCTTCTTGCAGGTAAGGCTCAGGCCTGTTTCTCATGGGAGTCCTCATGGTGGGCTGCATACAAAACCTAGACTACAATGCTTTTGTTGGTGTTGTTGTTGGCTGTGAGTGGTGATTATAATTTTTATATAATACCAAAGGCTAAAATTATTGGCGTCTTGTTAGGTGAATTATTAATGCCATGAAAATATCATATTCTTTAGCAACATTAGGACTTTCCTCGATTCTGCTGAATGAGGTCTCATTACTCTACCAGGAAGTGCAATTGCCATTTCAACACTTGACAACTCAGAGGAAGGCCTACTACATATGTCCACGTGAAAAAAAATTGAAATTTCTGCAATCTGGAAAGCTTTCAATGATTGAAACTCTTGCTCTTCTTATAATTTATTCTTGGTTTGCCATCATTATCAATTGCTTTGTTGTAGATTGGTTAAAACTATAGTATGGGGAATGAGATTGATCACATTATGTTATATGCATGAATGACATGGCATAATGAATCCCACTATTAAGTGTAATTATAATGCATCAATAAAAAAGGTAAAAAACTATATAGTATACAGTGATGCAGATTCATATTAATAATAATTTTGGTCCATATTTTTCCAATAACCAAACGTTAAACATATATTAATTGATGTAAAATATAAACACATTATACCACTATTAAATTAGAAATATATCTAATGGCCTTAGTATTTTAGAAGTTTTAAATTACTGCTGGAAGGTAGAAAGGAAAGGTCATTTGGCTTGTCCAAGTGAAGTATGATCAACACAGTTTTGCCCCCAACCTTAAAATCATTAGAGTGGGTATATAACCCAAGAACATGTCAGATTTGGAATTAACCTGTCTTTAATGTAATCTTTATTATAATACTACACAAAGATAGCTGTAAGGAAATATGAGAGGTTCCTAAGTGGTCATCTAATATTAAAGAAATTTTTCTATTTTGATTCCACTTTGACTTTACATAAACCTAGGCTGAAAATAATTCTGACTGACTATGTACAAAAAGATAAATTGTGCAAAATATCATACATAATGGATGGTAGCTGTGGTATTTTTTGATAAGAAGCTTGAATAAAGTTCATTGGAAATGGCTATATGTGCTGAAAAACTGTTAAAGAAATACTTTTGCTACAATCTTAACACCAAAATAAACCATGACAAAGGCAGAGATCAGGTAGTAGACTGTACCTCAGATAGAACATTAATCTCCAGGATATATAGAGAACTCAAAAAAATTAACAACAAAAATACAAAGTAACCCAATTAATAAATGGGCAAAGGAACTGAACAGACACTTCACAGAAGAAGAAATACAATTGATCAATAAATATATGAAAAAATTGTTCAACATCTCTATCATTTGGATAAATGCAAATTAAAACTACACTGAAATTTCATCTCACTCCAGTCAGAATGGCAATTATCAAGGCTACAAGCAAAAATAAATGTTGGCAAGGATGTAGGGGAAAAGGTACACTCATAAATTGCTAGTGGGACTGCAAAATGGTACAATCACTCTGAAAAGCAGTATGGAGATTTCTTAGAAAACTTGGAATGAAACCACCATTTGACCCAGTTATCCCACTCCTCAGTTTATACCTGAAGGATTTAAAATCAGCATACTATAGTGCCACAACCACATCAATGTTCATAGCAGCTCAATAGCCAAGCTATGGAACCAACCCACGTATCTATCAACAGATAAGTGGGATAAAAAATGTGGCAGATGTACACAATGAAATATTACTCAGCCATAAAGAAGAATGAAATTATGGCATTTGCTGGTAAATGGGTGGAGCTGAAGACTATCATGCTAAGTGCAATAAGCCCATCCCCAAATACCAAAGGCTGAATGTTCTCTCTGATATGTGGATGCTAACTCAAAATAAGTGAGGAGGAGGGAAGAATAGAGATTCACTGGATTAGACAAAGGGGAATGAAGGGAAGGGAAGGAAGATGGGAATAGGAAAGATAGTAGAATGAATTAGACTAACTCTCCTATGTTCCTATATGAATACATGATTAGTCTAAGTCCACATCATGTACAATCCCCAAAATGGGAAGTTTAAGTCCATGTATGTATGATATGTCAGAATACATTCTACTGTCATGTATATCTGAAAAGATCAAATAAAAAAAATTTAAAAAAGAGAGCAGGTGGCAGAGATGCCTGTGAGACTTACATGGTGGAACCTTTCAAGTGACTGGGTTTTGTGATTTTTATAGCACTGTACTATCATATTTTTCCCAATTTAATTATCAGTGGGATAATAGTGTTTGAACAGTATTTCATGGGCTTATTTATCTGGAAAAAAAATTTATTTTGAGTATTGTCACAACTTTTTAGAGCAACAGAATGATATGTAAAAATATCTAACATAAAATTTTAGGTCTGAAGCTTAACTTTGCTTTAAAACTGTATTAACTTATTATTAGATGCTTTGTTTCTGAGTACTCAGGAGATAGAAATAGAAAAATGAAGAGAATTTTTCTTTAGTTTGCTACTGATTTTTTAAAAAAATCTTTTTAAATTTTGAAATAAAGATTCATAAGAAGTTGCAAAGAAGGTACAGCAAAATGTCACATATACCTGGTTTCTCCCAATAGTTAAATCTTATTCAATTATAGCACAATTGTAAAGTCAGAAGATGGACATTGACACACTGTGTGCTTAGTTCTATATAAATGTCTTCATATTTGTAGATTCATGTAGTTTCACAACAATCAAGATATGGAGCTAGTCAGTTGTACAAAGACCTCTCTCGTTCTACACCCAGTTCATTTCCATCCCTATGATTTTGCCATTTGAGAATGTTATAGAAATAGTACCCTACTGTATTGACTCTTTAAGATTGCCCCTTTTCACTCAGCCTAATGGGCATTTCAGTTGTTTCCAGTTTGGGGCTCTTCTATTATGAATAAAGCTAATCATGAACAACTAGGTAGCTTTTCAAACTCTTTGCTTTCCATCTAACCTGCATCTTTACATTGGAAATGGGTTTCTTGTGCAAAGTTTCATGCAGTTGGGTCATGCTTTTTCATCTATTCTGCCAATCTCTGCCTTCTAATTGATGTGTTTAGGCCATTTCTATTTATTGTAATCTCTGTTATTTAGGGCTTATGCTTACATTTTTGTTTTTGTTCTCTATTTGTTTATGTTTTTGTTTCTCTGTTTTCTTTTTTCTGCCTACCTTTGGGGTTGAATGTTTTAGGATTCCAGTTTGATTTATCTACAGTATTTTTGATCATATCTCTTTGAATAGAGTTTTTAAGTAGTTGCTGTTGATAATATATAATATATGCATAGTTTATCACAGTGTACTATTGTTGGTATTTTTATCAATTTAAATATAGAAACCTTTACTGTACCCCATTTTAATACAAACATCTTAACATTTTTCTATACATATATTGAGAACCACTTCAGGCTGCTATACTTTTGCCTCAACTATGAAACACAATTTATAAACCTCAGAAGAGAAGGAGATGTATTTATATTATTCATATTTTAATTGTTATTTTTTTCTCCTAATATTCTAATATTCTTTATTTCATCATTGCATTTGTGTCCAGACGACTCTTTTTATTTATTCTTTTAGGGTGGGTCTGCTGGTGGCAGCTTCCTGTGACTTTTCTTCACCTGAGAATATCTTTTTTATCATTCTTTTCTGAAGGGTGTTTTCAGAGGGCTTTTCTTTCAGCACTTGAATAATGTTGTGGCCCATCCTGTTGGTTTCCAGGATTATGGTGACAAATCTGCCATCATTTAACTTGTTACCTTCTATGGTAAGTTGTCATTTCTCTCTTACTCCTTTCAGGATTTTTTTTCTTTTCTAATTAGCTTTAGTTTTCAGAAAATTATCCTGGTATCTGGGTGTGGATTTCTCCTTTGGGAGGTTGGCTTAGTTTCTTGCATCTGTAGGTTTTTGTCTTTTGTCAAATTTGGAAAAATTTTAGGCTTTATTTCTTCTAATCCATTTTGTGCTTTACTCTCTTTCTCCTCCTCTTAAAGTTCCTGATGATATGAATGTAAGATCTTAAGATAAAGCCAGAGTTGCCTGCAATGCTTCAGTTTTTTTTTTCAGACTGTTTTATCTCTGTTTTTCATATTGGATGATATCTATTATTCTATTATAAAGTTCACTAATATTTTTTCCCCACTGATAATTCCATTCTGCTCTTGAGTCCATTGACTGGGTTTTATGGTATTTTTCAGTTAAGAAACTTCCATTTGGCTCTTTATATTTTCTACCTCTTTGCTGAGAATTTTCTACTTTTTCATTTGCTACAAGAGTTCACTGAGGTATTACTTATTGAAGTATTTTTATGATGGCTATTTAAACATTCCTGCCAGGTAATTCTAACATCTTTGTCATCCTGGTGTTGGACTCTACTGATTTTTTTATTTTCTTTTTTAAGCTAAGTTTCCTGATTCCTAGTATGAAGAGTGATTTTTGATAGAAACCTGCACATTGGGGTGTCAGGTTTTGAGACTCTGGCTGTTGCTTTGGTCTTCTGTTGCAGCAGGTCTCGATGATATTGCTTTGGTAAGGGAAGGTGGATGCTGCTTCACACTGGCAGGTGGAAGTAGAAGTCCAGGTCCTCCACTTCACCTCCTTTGACATCCAAGGGGAGTGCTCTGCACTATTGCTAGGAGGTATAGGACTTCAGGCTCCTCACCTGGTCTCCTTGGATACTTCCTGGGTGGGCTGGACAAGGTGTTTCATTACTGCTTTAGATGTGGCTTCCGCAGATACTGCATGGTATGGCCTTGTTACTGTGACTTTCCAATAGGTCTCCTTTGACACCACTCAGGGGGGAGAAGTGCCTCATTGCTGCGAGGTGGTATTAAGTCCAAGTTCCCCAGAGAGTCTCCACTACACCTTGGTGGCAGTGGGTCTCAGAATCTTGTAGTGGGAGTGAAAGTCCTGAATCTCTCCACTCAGCCTTCTCTGTCTCCACTGTAGTGGGGGAGTTTGGGTGCCCTGCTACAGCCTGGTAAGGATGGAAACCTACACTTCTTCCTTGGCCTTTCCTGGTGGGGGTTGCATGGGCAAAATGATTTTTTTTTGGGGGGGGAGTGTGTGGTATTTGGTTGGGTAGAGTGGCAATTATCTAAAGGTTTTCTGCCTTGCTAGGTGACCTCTTTTCTGGTTCTTTAGCTAGTGAGAGAAAGGTCTTCTTGGGCATTTTTTTTTTCTCTTCATCTGTACCTTTTGGTGGTTCTGGGTGGTTGGTCTCTGTAGCTCCCACTTTGGGATAGAAGAGGAAGGAAATCCAGGGATCACATCATAAGTGTGGTTCCTTGAACCTCAAAATTATCCACTTTCCAGAGTTCTTCTTATAATTGTTTTATATGTATTGTTGAGGTTTTTTTTTATTTTATTCAGGAAGAGGACTAAAGAAATGTATGTGTATCTACTTCATCTTTCTGGAAGTAAAAATTCTCGTCTTTGCTTTTTAAATGTATGAGAATAATTATTCTTAAAACCTAAATGTCCAATAACACAGCAGTGTACTGTATGGTATGTTATGTGCCTACCAAAATGATGGCCTCAAAACAATTTTATTTTTTTATTAGGACTGAAAAATACTTAGATAACGTAAGTGAAAAAAAACTGTATGCATATGTAAATAAGATTATAACTAAGTGGAAAAACCAATTATAAGAATGGACTGGAAGTTCCCCAAAATATTGACAATGGATGTTTAGGGAATGGAATTGTGAATGTTTTACCCATTAATATGCCCTGCCAAAAAAAATTTTTTTTTATACTGGGGATTGAACCCAGGGGTGCTTAATTACTGAGCCATATCCCCAGCCCTCTTTTACATTTTTTATTTAGAGAAGGGGTCTTGCTGAGTTACTTAGGGCCTCACTAAGTTTCTGAGGCTGGGTTTGAACTTGAGATTCTCCTGCCTCAGCCTCCAGGGCCCCTGGGATTACAGGTGTGCACCACCACATCCAGCTTAATATGCCAAATTACAAAAAGGAGAATCCAGTACGTTTACAACTAAAAATAAAATAAATGTAATTTATTATATTTTATTTCTAAATTCCCTCTGAGACAGAGACATACAACTATCTTTGAGGACATGCAATACTTCACATTGATTAGTCTATTTGTATTTGACAGAGTTAAACATATTTTCAGCCTGGTTTTATGCAAATTCAAACCACAGTCCTGGGTTTAGACAATTCCCTTGCCATCTAGTGGCTATTATATCCATGGCAACAAGCCACCCAACCGTACTTACATGTTAAAGGAATGAGACACATTTTATTTGGAGATTAGCAAGAAAGCTTTATGAGCTCTAAGAACACCACAAATTGCTTAAAGGAGAGGAAATGATAAATTTGCACCAACGCTGCTCAGAGGATTTGGGAGCCTTCTGACCTTGTGTTTCTGGTCTGGATGGCCCATCTCCTTCCTCAGACACTGCTGGCTTCCATTCTTCCATCCTCCATGTTGGGTGTTTAACGTTCAAACACAACAGTTTTCAACTGTACAAATGAGATACGCTGAGCATGGCTCACAGGTGTTGTTTGCGGTGGATATTGTAGAACAGGGGTTACAGGCCAGCCTGGAGAAAATCAATTTTAAACTGGGCTTAACAAAGAAATCTTGGTAAAATGTAACTTAGACATGTTACATTTTGCCCCATGAATTACGTTCTGTAGAAAATTCCTTGTGGCTTAAACCTGTTTCATGGCAAGACCCAGAATGGTACCTCACCTTCACCACAGCAGTGCCTGTTGAATAGTATTTAATATATTTTCTTTATTTTGCAAATGTCTTCTAATGCATGTTCCAGATTTCCCTTTAGTGGAAAACAGCGGCAAAGAAATACCCCCAGCATGAAATGTCATACATGAAAATTATCCTGCTTTAGAACATCAAAATGTTTTAGGACATATCCATTGTCATGTGCTTAGCTTCAGGCACTTTTCCTCACTCTTTAAAGAACCCTTGGCCCACCTGATGGTGCATGCCTGTAATCCCAGCGCCTCTGAGGCTGATGCAGTAGGATTGCAAATTCAAAGCCAGCCTTAGCAAAAGCGAGGTGCTAAGCAACTCAGTGAGACCCTGTCTCTAAATAAAATATAAAATAGGGCTGGGGATGTGGCTCAGTGGTTAAGCGCCCCTGAGTTCAAACCCTCATACCATCCCCCGCCCCGCAAAAAAAAAAAAAAAAAAAAAAAAAAAAAAAAAACCCTTAATAGATTAAGGAGGTTTGACCTTGGCCTGACCTTGGGGAAAACAGGATGATCTATTTTGACCTCTTTGTGACTCAGGGGGATTTCATGAGTGACTGTGGAACTTGCCTGCTGTCCTCGCTGTCCAGCAGGCCCCGGTACGTGTTGATCTCACACTCCAGCCTGGCCTTCGTGTCAAGCAGCACCTCATACTCCTGATTCTGCCGCTCGAGGTCACAGCGAATCTCTGCCAGCTGGTTCTCCACGGTATCAATCAGGCCTTGCATCTGGGCCAGCTGGCTGCTGTACTGGGCCTCGGTTTCTGCCACGGTGCATTCCAGAGATTCTGTCTGCAGAAGGAAAATACTGTCAAGAGGATCCTGTCTCCAGTCTCTGGGGCCAGGGGCACTGTTTTCAAGTCCTTGCTATGCCCTCTTCTAGTTTTATGACTTTAGGAAAATTCGTCAGCTTCGTGGAGCCTAAGTTTTATTCTGTCTAAAACGGGGAATGTGAAGTTCCTACCTCGTGGGAAGGTTGTGAGGATTACATGAGACAATATGTGGAGAGCGCTTAGAACAGTACCTGGAACCTGTAGAAGTACCTAGGGCTTGTAGAAGCATCAGCTATGAATTCTACCTCTATGACTACTGCCACCTATGACTTACTTGTGTAGCTTAAGGAAGATTGCCAGGATTTGGGAGGAAAACCTTGAGTTTGGACTCCTGGCAGGGAGGGATGGTATAATGTGGTTACAAGAGAAGAGGCTCTGGGTTCGAAACACTTGGATTTAGCTTTCTCTTAGAAGTGGAAGTGCAGGAACTCACACATGCCTGTAATCCCAGCGGCTTGGAAGGCTGAGGCAGGAGGATTGCAAACTGAGATCAGCCTCAGAAATTTAGCCAAGGCCCTAAGCAACTTAGCAAGACCCTGTCTCTAAATAAAATATAAACAATGACTGGGGATGTGGGTTCAATGATTAAGGACCCCTGGGTTCAATTGCTGGTTTAAAAAAAAAAGAAAGAAAAATTGCAGAAACTTCTGCAAATTATTTAATTTGAGCCTCAGTTTTCCTCATCTGAGATTGGGTAAGTGAAGGTTTGTACCCTATAACATTATGGTGAGGTATAAGTCGCACTCTGTCTGTCATCAAATGAATGCCTGCTATTATCCACGTAGGCATTCTCTTGGGGCTTAGTGTAGCACACACTGTGGTTGGTACTTGACTGGAACTGGTGCATGTGACCTTGACTGCGTGGTATTCTTGTGGCTTGGGTGGGGTGGGGCGGGGTGCAGCAAGGGGTCAGGTTGAGGTGTGGATCCCAGGAAACTTTGCCATAGTTGTAGGATGAAAAGTTAGAAAACTATTCTTTGTTTTAGATGTGGTGGAGAGCCTGAAGAATTGTCCTTGATTAAAAGAGTAAAAATCCATTGTCCCTTGTCAGGCTTAATTGGTCAATTGCTCACTCTGCCCCGACTCCCTTCTCTTCCTGTCTCTGGAGGTGCTGTAGGATTGTGCACAGGCCCAAGGGAAGGGCAGGCACACTAGTGGGACAACACAAGCTGATGACATGTCACCTTTGCTTCCAACTGGGTTGACAGTGGTACTTAGGAAAGGCGAGGAAATGCTATCCTTGTAAATTGGAGATCCAGACTGCCCCACACACTGTTTGTCTCTCCCTGGGGTTGGGTAGAGGACATAAGTTCTAGGGCAAAACTGACCCTGTGTTTGCCTCACGCACCAGGTTTTGCTGGGCTTGCAGCTCAATTTCCAGGGTGTTGGCCGTGCGTTTCAGCTCCAGTATCTCTGTCTGGCAGCCCTGCAGCTGCTCCACGCTGGATTGCTGCTGCTGATTCAGCTCTTCTGTCTGAAACACAGGGCAGGTTAGAGAACTCCAGCAAGGCACAGCTCTGGAAGCTGACCCTGTACTGCTGCGGGTGCTGACCTGAACGGCGAACCATTCTTCCGCGTCTCTGCGGTTGTTGGCCAGCACCGTTTCATACTGACTTCGCATCTCATCCAGGACCCTGTTGAGGTCGACGGTGGGGGCAGTGTCCAGCTCCACATTGAGTCGGTCTCCGAGCTGTCCTCGAAGCAGGTTGACCTCCTGAAAGCGGAGGTGGAATAAAGGATGTCACGGAGTGGTGGGGGAGGAAAAAGTTAATTGGACAACCAATGCCATCCCATTTCGGTTTTTGCTTTTGTGAATGAATGAAGGTGTGGGCTTTTGAATCGGGTTGCCTGGGCTGACTCTCTTTTTGCTTATTAGTACCTCTGTTTCGTCATCTATAAAATAGCTGTAACAATTATCTCCTTTCCAGAGGGTTATTGTGAGATACGGAAGAGTTAAAGTACATATAAATAACTTCTAAAAATCCTGGCACATAGAAAGGTCTCAATAAGGGTTAGTTCTTCTTTTTTTAAAAAAAAAAAATTTAATATTTATTTTTTAGTTGCAGTTGGACACAACACCTTTATTTCACTTGTTTATTTTTGTACGTGGTGCTGAGGATCGAACCCAGGGTCTGGCAGTGCCAGGCCAGCACTCTATCGCTAAGCCACAACCCCAGCCCCTCAATAAGGGTTAGTTCTTAATCACCAACCAATGTTCAAAGAGAAAATATATTTTGTTACATCAGTTTTTTTCATTTTTAAACTTCATCAATATGAGGTAACATACTCTTTTATAATTTGTTTTATAATTTAAAAAAGTTTAAAAACACAGAATTTTGAAAAACACGGGTCCAAATATTGCATGTCTCTTGATCCCCTTTTTGGAATGGGACTTCACAGTCTATATTTATTAGCCCAATTTTCAGACCAAGTGGATTGGAGTTAGGGGTGGCATCTAGCTGCTAAGGAGAGCCACTTGTGGGGTTGGGGTTATTCACTCTCTCCAGAAAAGCAATGGAGAGGAGGAGTTGGTCTTTATCTCTGGAACTGGCCAGGGGTCATGCTGCATGTAGTGATGTACATCTACATTCAGACCTGGAATGATCAGATGCCTATGAGAGACCTTAAGCAACATCTGCCCAAGTTCAATTTAGATACATAAAGCTGGGTGCGATAGTGCACGCCTGTAATCCCAGTGGCTCTAGAGGCTGAGGCAGGTGGATCACAAGTTCAAAGTCAGCTTCAGCAACTTATCGAGGGAGACCCTGTCTCTAAATAAAATATTAAAAAAAAGGGCTGGGGATGTGGTTCCGTGGTTCAGTGCCCCTGGTACCAAAAATAAATAAATAAATAATAAATTAAAATAATTCAGATACATGAAACTTATCAGTTTAACTTTGTTACTCTGAGTCCTTCAGCCATATCACTGAAGGACTCAGAGTAACAAAGTTAAACCATTTTCTCACCTCTTCGTGACTTTTCTTAAGGCAAAGGAGGTCTTCCTTCAAAGACTCCACATGGGCCTCCAGATCAGATTTGCACAGGTTCAGTTCACTCAGGATTCCACGCAGGCCACTGATGTCCGTCTCTACCAGCTGGCGAAGAGACAGCTCACTCTCATACCTGTTATAGCAAGAGAAAAACATGAGCACTTACCTTGCTATGCACTGAACAGTGTTGGGTACACCAGTGAGTGAGGGGGGGACCCGGGAGTCACGCGCCATTACATCCTTCACATCCCAAATAATGGTACGTTCAAGATTTTAATGCATTCTCAGCTTAAAAATATTATGCAGAAAACATTTTGGGGGAGAGCTAGATAGAGGTAGAAGGCAGGTGGGGAGGGAGATCCTTCTATTATTATCAAATTAAAATTCAACTTACTTTGACCTAAAATCATCAGTGGCCAGTTTGCAGTTGTCAAGCTGTACCGCAAGTCGAGAATTCTCCGCCTTTGTGCATAAGATCTGAGAAGTAAGTTGTTATGTAAGTAAATGCTTCTTTGAAACCTGCGTATCTACTCCTTTAACAATCATGCCTTTCACTATCTTATGAAAGTCTTTGTAAGAAGGTATCCGATTGATTGGCCTGCTTTTCTTATTAACCATGTGACTTTGTGGAGGAAAAAAACCCACAGTGTCAATTTAGCAACAAAATGTAGAAATACAAAGTTTTATTTTTTTAAACGGTCTAAGACTTTCTGCAATATTCCTTGCTAGTTGAAAACTTATAGTTTTTTTTTTATTAGTAGTTTGTATCATGACTCTGTCCCCATCCCTGATGATAGAAATTCATTTGTAAAAGAAGAAAATGATTGCTAGATGAAATTCAACTAGGTGACATCATTCGACATCTGTGTGAAAAAGAATATACATACACAGTGTCTGCTGTACCGTGTTATAGACAGAAGTGATTTTAGATATACTATTCTCCCCCCATCCTATAGATGATAAAGGTCCAGTCTACAGATGTGACTTTTTTTTTTTTTTTAATAGTCATTCAATTTTGGTGACCACAAGGGGCTGGAAGCTAGGTGTGCTGACTTAGTCCAGTGCCCTGGTCTCTGTACTCCATTAGCTCTTGGAATTCCGCCTTTTCTTGGTTGACTTTCATAAAACAGCCTCTTCTAGTGCAGGGATATAGCAAAGAAGAGTTTGGAAAGTTGGAGCATGAGAGATTTGCGACACCAAACCTTCTGCTGGAGGTCTTCAATGGTGTTGAAGTAACACTGATAATCCGGGCACACCAGGGGCGTGTCTGGCTCGCACTGTTCTCGGATCCTGCATTCCAGCTCCGCGTTGGTCTCCTCCAGGCTGCGAACCTTCTCCAGATAGTTGGCAAGTCTGTCGTTCAGGAACTGCATCGTCTCCTTCTCATTGCTGTTGAACGCCCCGTCCTCACACCAAGCACAGTTCCCCACCAGGCACCGGCTGTTACAGCTCCCAGCCAAATAGCAGGGTGTGAGGCAACCGCTGGGCAGGTGAGACCCAGACAGGAAGCCTGGCGTCTGACATCTGGATGTAGCATCAGCAGTGGCAGTGGGGACACAGGGGGAAGCAGATGCACAGCTGGAAGCCCGGCCACAGGACTCAGAAGAGCAGCGCCCGGGGGAACCTTCAGATCCATCGGAGGTCATCCTTTCAGAAGTGAAGAACAGAGATGGGTTGCAATACTCCGGTGACCTTGACTCCAAACATCTCCTTCCCTCCTGAGGCCTTTATAGAGTCCCCCCCAAATGGATATTTACTGACTGCACCGGATGTTTTCTTTATCGCTGTTGGTGCCAGTTTTCATACTAACGTTTCATTATGCTGTTTATTTATGGAGGAAGAGTTTTATGCCTCATAAAAGAGGGATAAGCTTAGGTTACTAAATCAGGACTTACCTCAAGTGCTGCTAGGATAAAATACTTATTTCAGTAAGTGGATATAGGAGGCATTGTTCTTTTGACAGAATAAGGAACAAAAAAAGAAAATTTGGCCAATCAGTAATTAGAGATACAACTTGTTTCCAATAAGGAAAATAATATTCCCTCAGATTTTGATCCTGTGCATTGATTGCTGGTGTTTACTTTTAAAATCTATAACTCACCAAATGACATTTATTTGTGCTACCACCATGAAGATGATCACTCTTACCAGTTACCTTGAAATGCTTTTTGTAATCATGAAGTGTGTCCTTTACATGGTAGAAGAGCAAGGTATGTACTGGATTTCAAGTGTGTGTGTGTGTGTGAACCACAACTCTGTGTATGAAAATTGAAATGTCACTTTACACATAACTAAGGGGATCAAATTGTTATCAAGACATGTAGTCTTGATAAATCTTTGATTTCCTGAAACTTGCCTTCTCCCAATATCCTACATCTCATTTTTAGATGGGTTATACTAATTTATATTGTGTTTCTTTCTTTCTTTGTGGCTGGGGATCAAACCCAGGGACTCGCTTGCGCTAAGCACGTACTCTGTCACTGAGCTATTACCCCAGCCCTTACCTGCGTTTCTATCAAGAGTGAAACATAAATTCTAAGTTACCATCTTTTAGTGTCCTGGGAAAACCTCACTGCTTATACTTCCAAGCAGAGATAAGGAAATCACAGAAGTCTTATGTGCTGAGATGTGGAGTCTGTTTTCTTTACACACGAAGGCCTCGATTTTATGAAAATTAAAAATACTGGAACTTAGGAATGAAATCTGTAAATTAGATAAAATTCCTCAAACTAGCAATTCTATTGGATAAAATCTCTGATGCAGAGGGATTAGGCTGTAGGGAGACTTGAGATGTCAATTTTTTGCATTCTTTCTTGAATTTCATCTTCGTAAAGCATAATTGATTTCACTTTGCTTGGCTTCAGTTGTGGATTTATTTCATTTTCAAAAGTCCACAGGGAAAATTGCCTCTGGAATCTCTAAGACTTGTGTGTGTGTGTGTGTGTGTGTGTGTGTGTGTGTATTGGGGAGTGAACTCAGGGGCATTTAACTACCCTTGAGCCATATCCTCAGCCCTTTCTAACAATTTTTATTTTGAGACATGGTCTCACTAAGTTGCTTAAGGACTTTCTTAAATTGCTGAGGCTGGCCTCAAACTTGTAATCTTCCTGCCTCAGCTTCCCGAGCCGCTGGGATTACAAGAATGCACCATCACACTTGGCTCTAAGACTTTTATACGGGGGATAAGAAAAACCCCATTAATCTGACAAAGTTAAAATTTTATGAGCCAAAAATAAATTTAATTTTCACCCTAACTCTGAACACTATTTCTCTGTAGCCACTACTGGAAATGAAGCAATGAAAGTCAATGAACATACATAGGTAGCTTAAACTAGTCTCTTAGAATTTATTACTCACTGAGCAGAGATGGGTTTGAATGCAGTGACTTTCTTTACATTTCAACACATGCTAAAGTTTTTACAGGGCCTCATGGTATATTCATGTTGTTCTGTAAAGGATGTGAGTTTGAGGATTCAAAAACATTTGAAAATCACAAATCTCTGAAAGAAAATCATAATTGTATAGTAACCTAATGAGTCAAAAGAAAAATACCTTTGAAGAGAGCCCATGTATTGGCTGTCCATCATATGTGAAGTATTATTTTAAAATAACTTCAGGCAAAAATAAGAAATGTTTCCCTTTGTCGAGCTAACTTTTAACTTCTAATTAGAAAAATGTGGTTACTGGTTGTTGTATGTGTATAAAAACAGAGTAGGACTATTTATTTTGGTCTTGATCAATTTGGTCGTGTCGCGGTAATGATCAATAGTGGCAGGCTCATCTTGCAAAGTGGAAATTGGCCAGGATTCGTTTCTAGAGCATAACTCCCTTGGAAGAGGAGAACACTGGGAATAGAGGAAGGTAAGTAGATGTCATGAAAGGTCATGATAAAAAGAAATGGTTGTTTCATTTTGTAATAGGCTCTCATCTCAGAACACCTCCAACTACTGCTGCCGGAATTGTTATTCTGAAATGCAAATCTAGTTTTGGTTACTCTCTGCCTAGGAGGTCAAAACTTTCTATCAAAGCAAATAGGACTTTCCTTAAGGTGGGGCCAATTGACCTCTGCAGGCTCATTTCCTGACCATCTCACCAACCTAAGCTCCAGTCACCCTTCAGACTTGTAGGCACTTTTCTCCTGCTGTCAGTTTCCTGGATGAACATGCATGTCAAGGCTCAGCTGAGGTGCTGCCTGGTGAGCCGGGGGCTGTCCCCAGATCACTCTGCACAGGGCTCTACTATAGCAGTAGTCATGTTACTTTTAAAATCCTGATGCATTTTTTTTTTAAAAAGTTTTCTTTTAAGACAGGTGTATCTTATTTGCCTTTTTGTCCTAGGCATGGGACGTAATATATGTGGGATATAACAGACTAATAAATGTTGGCTGAAAATATATCCACTTAGCTTAATGGAGGCTTCTGTTTTGAGATATATATATATATATATATATATATATATATATATATATATATATATATATATGTTTTTTTTTTTTTTCCCATAAAAACTGACAGTAGAGGACAAGGAAAATTGGTGTAGGACAAAAAAACACTGTCCACAAAAGGTACCAAAAATGTACTTTGATCAGTCTTTTTAACAAATGGTGCAGGGTAGACTGATAGCCATAGAGAGAAGAATAAAACTAGGTCCTCATCTTTTACCCTGAAAAAAAAAGTCAACTCAAAATGGATCAAAGACCTAAGCATAAGATCAGGAACTTTGCAACTGCTAGAATGAATCAGGGGAAAGCCTTCCAACGGGCTGGGGCAGGCCAGGGCTTCCTCAACAGGACTCCTGAGAAACTGATGTGACTCCATTTTTGAGAAGCCAGCTTCTACTTCAGAGCAAATCCTGTCCTAAGGAAGGGGGCGTGACCCTTGTCCTTGGAAAAACCCGCAGAGCACTCCTAGGCACATACCCACCCTGCTGAGTTGTTTGTCTATAAATAACAGGAGAGATCTGGGGAGCCAGGTGTCCCTGACTCAGTTAGGCTAGGTGAGGACCCATAGCAACCCCCTAGCAACCACCAATCAGCATGAGACAGGGAAAATACCTGGGATGCCAGGTGACCCCCACAGTAGTTTATGGTGGTTGATAACGTGTTGGGAAACCATGTAGTTTAGCACGAACACCGCTCGAGGCCTAAACCAATCAGTTCAAAGGAATCCCCCTCTTGTACTAACCAATCATCCCTACCCAACTTATTTCCACCAGTGAATGTGCTAATCAATGTTAAGAGTTGTTGTTTGATTTTCCTGCGGTATGGAATGATTTGCTGTGTGATGTTGTGACACATAGAGTATCCCCCCAAAACCTATAAAATCTCACTGAACAAAGGACCAGAACTCACTCCCTGGGACTGCTGTGTCGGAAATGGTTGTGAGTCCAGGCTTGAGCTTGCAATAAAGACTCTTGTGTGATTGCATCGGATTTGGCTCCTGGAGGTCTATTGGGGTCCCTCAAATCTGGCGTTACGCTCCTATAGCTCAGGACAGAATCAATGGGACAGTATCAAATTAAAAAGTTCTGCACCACAAAGGAAACGTTAGGATGAAGAGAAAACCTACAGAATGGGAGAAAATGTTAGCCAGTGACTTTTCCAAGAAAGAATTAATCTCCAGAATACATAAAGAATTCTAAAATCACAACACCAAAACCAAAAACAAACAAACAACAACAACAGCAACAAAAATAACCCAACCAATTAATGGGCAAATGACCTCCACAGACACTTCTCAAAAGGAGAAGTACAATGGCCAACAATTATATGGAAAAGAAAGTTCAATATCTCTAGCAGTCAGGGAAATGCAAATCAAAACTACACTGAGACCAAGCGCAAGACCTACATCTGTAATCTCAGTGGCTCTGGATGCTAAGGCAGGGGGATCCCAAGTTGGATGCCAGCCTTAGCAGCTTAGCAAGACCCTGTCTCAAAATAAAATATAAACAGGGCTGGGATATGGCTCATGATTAAGTGTCCCTGGGTTCAATCCCTGGTACACAACAAACAAACAAACAGACACAGGCTTGTTAATTAGACTTAGGTGGGTGTGATTTGGTGTGTTCCTTATTCAAGATAGTCTTCCTATTCTTTTGGTGTGTTCCTTCTGGAACATCAGTTGATGCTTGAGGTACTTGGAGAGTTAGGCTGGAACTTCAATGTTTATTAATAGAAAATGAGCTCTGGTAACTCCATTCAGTTTCTAATCCATAGCAGCAGCTCTCTGCTATGCACATGGAATTTCATCCTGCACACATGCAACTCAGTCCTCTGCACAAGACCTTTTACACAGACTTCTGCACCTACCAATAGACATCTTCCTCCTCACAACAGCTGTCCAAACTCCATCTAGATTAGATGTACTTATCAAACTTGACTTATCTGGAGCAGAGAGCTCAGTATTCCCTTTTGAATTCTTTCTCCTTTATCTGCTCCAGGCTTAGGTGGTGACATAACCCCATTATCTAGTCTCTCTTTGATACCCTCTTCTCCAAAATCCTTTGACCACAGCTTCACATCAATTTGCCCTTGACTGTGTCCTTCCCCTTTCTCTCCTTGACAGCAGTCTTGATTGTTCTCAACTATGTGGTCCCACAGCACTTTACTAATGCAACTGCTAGACAGAACACCAAACTTTTCATTATTATACAGCAACAGTCAGTTAATAAATAATTGTAAACTGTGTGAAGGAACAAATGGTCATGGTGTATCCTGCAAACCTGCTCGATAGTGAGCTCATTTTTTGGCAGGGACAATTAAGCACAGGATACATGAGAGATATTTGATAAATGTGAATTGAATGAATAACGTGGCCATATTGTGAATATTTTCTCATAATTACATCAAGTCACCTGGATTAGTTGATTTGGTTTGTCATAATTGGTCACCAGGTCATGTTCAGTATTTCCCAACCTATCGTAAAACATTTTTTGGGGGGAGAGAGGACAAGTCAAGAAAAGTATACTCTAAAGTATGCCCATCAACCACACCATCTTAGATGCATCTTTAGTTTTCTTAAAATAGAAAGGACAACAAAAGCATGAAGTATGTCCGTACTACCACCATTTTGAGTTTTACTGATGTTCCCAGTTTTTCTTCAAATGCCAACACTGGGAGTTGGGGAACACATTTAATAAGTTCACAGAAACAAACAAAAGTAACTATAAACATTTGTGCTATGCGAGAGACAAAAAATTTATTAGCATGATCATGAGGGAGTCCTTCAATTTACAGAAAGACACCACCCAAGACTGGAAACAGAATTCCCAAACACCCAAAGAAAGGTACACTTCAATATGGAGGAATCACACAACTTTGGGAAGCTATAGGCTTCCACCTATTCACACTGCCCTTGGCTCCGGATCGTAGCTACATGGTTATTGAAAGTCCCTTGACTTTTTTTTTTTTGGTGGTGATGGGGTGGCAGTGTCATCAGTGATCGTGCCACCCCCCGTTCCAGTTTTTAAAGCAGAGTGAGCTAGTTGCAGGTGCTGAGACAGGTGAATGCTAAAGCTTCTGGGTTGACTCTTTGAATGACAGGCACTGAGCAAAGTGGCCACCGGTCAGCAGCATCTTGGGACGCAGGGGTCACAGCTGGGCTGAGTGTAGGTGGTGAGGTTGATGCTCTCCAGATCTGGGGTGGGATAGGAGGAGTTGAGCAGGAAGCAGGTGGGCACACAGGGCTGAGGGATGTGGCAGGGTGGGGGGCAGTTGTCACAGCAGGTTGGCTCCAGTTGCCAGATGGTGTGGGGGCAGGTGCTGGGCAGGCAGACTCCACAGCGGCAGGACTTGTCTGAGGAGCAGATGGTGGTGGCAGGGCCGGTGGGGACGCTGCAGCAGCGGGCAATACAGCAGGACATGGCGTTGGGGGTCAGGTGTGCCTTGGGTCTCTTAGGAAGGTGAGGTTTCTGAGGTTCAAATGTCTCCTCTCACTTTGAGGCTCTTATATACCCTTCCTAAAGGGTGTGGGTCCAATGGGAAGGCTTCTTTCCTGATTCTTGCTTATGTTAGTGTTCCCATTATCTAGTAATTGGTTTGACGTTTAAATGCCTGTAAAGAGTCCTTATTGTCTTAATTAACTTTTATTTGAGTTCATTGCTAAATATGAACTGATTACTCTTGCTATTTGTCACTCAAACACAGCTTTATGAGGTCTCACCAGATGCTTCAGTATTATAATTCCAACACCCGCCTGCTGGGGACACGGCATGATCGTAATCTGCAGCATGTGTGTTTTTTCTGTGCTGCTATTAAGTTTTTATTTTCTGTACCTTTATCAGTATCAACTGATTTAATGAAGAATTATTGTTTTAAAGAGATAAACTTAATTTTAGTCCCTTTCTTTTACCTTTGAGGCTTTGGAGATCAAAATTGTCTTAATGTGGAGAGATAGGTTACTGAGAAATATGAGAAAACTTTTAAAAAATACTCATCATTTCAGCTTTTTTAACTATAAAATATTATATAATATCAAAATTTGGAAAACATAAATAAACAATAAAGATAACAGCTCATCCACAATCTTATCATCAGGAGAAATTACCTGTTAATATTTCATACACATATGTGAAACAGATCATTTTTATTTACGTGTATTTATCCTTTTATTATATTACTGGAAGCATATTGTATTGAAAATATACATGTAAACATGTATATTTTCAATTTACATGTATATTTGATGTTACTTTTAATACTTCCTGATATTCATCATATCGTTGTACTTCTAAGTTTCTTTAAGAATTTCATTTTATTAAACCCTTAGGTTATTTTCAAGTCTCCTCTGTGATAATTGTGGCAATAGAGAATGACCAGGTATATAAATCTTGGTGTACATTTCTGATTATTTCAGAAACAGATACAATTACTAGGCAGAACTCAAATGTTAATTCACACTATTTTAAAGACCGACTCCTGATAGTCATTGCCATTCTGCTCTCCACCATGGCTCTGAAAATCTGTTCTTTCCTATTTATCTATTCCCATCACCTGTGTTTGAGAATATTGTTTCCCTATATCTTTAATATTTTTAAAGTGTTTGTCAATGTATGGGTAAAAAATGAAATTTCATTATTGTATTTGTATTTTTTTCATACCTAGGTAGGTTCAAACACCCTTCATAAGGTCATTTAACTTTCTATGGAGGATTGAATTGCCTTGAGGGGAAATTGAATTTTTGGCTTATGTCTATGAACACTAAGTGAAAGAATAACTTAAGACCACAATGCTAACACTCAAGTAAAACTGAGATGAAGGGGAAGCAAACTTATGGGCCTGAGCTAGATTAATAGGTTGACATTTGATTTTCATTATCTTTTTTTCTCCAATGTAATGCATTTTCCTCCCCAGATCACAGGTAGCTATAGAAGAAAGACCTGGATTTTAGCGCCAGTACATTATTTAGACTTTAGTCATAATTCAGTGTTTAAGAGTGAGCATGGGCTCCTGGATAGTATTACCCTGACATTGCTAACCATTTCCACTCAGTTTGGACTCACTTGCCCTCCCAGTCATGGTTCTTCTCCATTCTTCCTGTCTCCTCCTTTAAGTCTACCTGTGAGGGTCTGAAGGTGAGCATGTCTGTATGTTTTGCAATTGGAGCCATAGACCCAAGAGGACTGCTTTAGGAGCCACAAGACCTCTTCGCTGGTCCTAGTGCTACTGGTCCTCTCCCCACATCTTGTTATGGCAAGTATTTCACTTTTTAAAGGCTCATCTCTTTTTCCCCCCTCTGCAAAGTAATGGCAATAATATCTATATTCCTTCACTTAGAAGATTATTGTGAGGTTCACATGAGATAAAAAGCATTAAGGTCTATGGACAACCATAAAGCATAAGGCAAAAACAAAAAAATTATCACCATCAATGAAGTCAGTTGCAGATCAAATTCAAGGCAAAGTAAAGATGAAAGGAACAGTCAAAAGAAGAAGAGAAAATAAGAGCTAAAGAGCAGCCCTGGGCTTAATCCCCAGTACTACCAAAACAAAACAACCAAACTAACCAAACAGAAACCAAAAAACAAAAGAGAACAGTCTTACAGGAAATAAGAAACATTAACCTACAAAATGCACATCAACTAAATGAATCAATTAATATTCACGCCTACAAGAAAAGAAAGTGGTTAGCATATAAATTAATGAATTGAAAAAAAATTGAAAAACTTCCCTATGGCTCTACTTGAAAGAGAAGATTCGTGACTTCTCCTGGTGGCCCAAGACTTCCCCAATTTATTTTTGCATGGACATCTGCCAAGTTGCATACCCTATTACTCAGGACTGATAAATATTTCACTCACTATTTGAAAATTAATTCAATAAGCATTTATTGAGTGATTGCCATGTACCAGGTCCTGTGATAAATGCTGGCAATTCAACAATGAATAAAATAAACATTAACCCTGCCCTCATGGAATTTATAGTCTGATGAAAAGTTTTACCACCCATAATGTATTATTATAAATTGCTGCTATTATACATTATAAAATGAAAAATATTGGGCTCTAAGAGCAAAAAACAACAACAATAACAAAAAAGGAATTAATTTTGATATTTTAAGGAAACATTGCAAAGAAAAAGTGACCTGCAGACACAATTAGCATTTCATGGGATAAAGATATCAATCTCCTATTCAGAATGCAACATGACTCCAGGCTCACCATAAAAGGTTAAAAGCATTGTTATTGTTTATGTAAAACATCAAGCTTCTCTAATTATAAGTAAGACTGAAGATTGTAGGATAGAAACAGTTATAAAGCTAATAAGTGTAGGCTGATCAATTCATCCCTTTTATTGAAAAGACTTTCAGTGTTTATTAAGATGTGTTTTCTCATATATGAAAAATAAATAAATAAATAAGATATGAAGTGCAGGGGGTTTTAAGGCAGTGACACTATTCTATAGGATACTAGAATGGTGGATACATGACATTATGCATTTGTCAAATAAAAATGCATGGAACTTAAAAAAAAAAAAAAGATGCATTGTCTCTGCAGTGGTCTAAGAGACCTGGGAATTACTCTTCTTTGTTTATAAATGAAGATAGGGAGTTCAGAAAGGCAAGGAAATTGGCTTTACATGACCTGCTGACTAACTTGTTAAAAGCTAAATATAGGATCTATCAGGACTGAGCTAATTTTTAGGTGGTTAACAATGGAAGTTTGAACAACATGTCAGAGATACAAAACATATTTTATTTCTAAAACCAAAAGTTCTCCTTTTTCTTTAAGCTAATATAAGAGAAATACAGTGATTCTTGAGTAAATGGTAGATTTTTAGCACTTTGAAAATCTACTCTCTCTCTCTCCCATACCTTGTGCAGTTTCAATTATGCTTTCCTATAGTCAGTAGTGGTATCTGTGACAGTGAGGACAAATCAAAGATTGATTATGAAAAGAAACAGAAGCGAAAATATAATTGGTAATCTTTTGCTTTCACATCTTTCATCGTTTCGACTCAACCCCCCCTTGTTCTGGGGGTCTTTGTCTCTCTTTTGTGCCTCACTGACTTCTCCCCTTCAATACATCCTCACCTCCCTCATTCCCAGCTCCTGTACTTTAACACCAAGCTCTCAGGACCTCTGTGATTCACTGAGAGGCTCTTCTTAGTTCTCCCCACCACCCCCCACTGCTTATTCACCTTTTCATGCTTTTCCTGGAGAGGTCTTGGAGGATTTCCCTGCCTACTACTGCTCATCCCCAACACTGAATCACCAAATCTGGGTTTGGGTTACTCTTGCTGTGTGCTGTCATGGCCCACTGCTTCCTTCTCTCATCAGGAATCACAGAGCATGGTAACTGCACTCATATGACCTATATAGTCCACGTGTGTTGTGCTTATAGGAACTTATCAGTCTGCACCAGATTTGGGAGAAAGTCGAAGGCACTTTAGGTGATAGCATTTCTTTTGTGTTTATACTCCTAGCATGAATGGAGGACTGGCATAGAGAAAGCACTCAAGAAATATCGGCCAAAAGATTGAGCAAATGAACTGAATCTAGATTTTTAGCATTTTGTGGGCAGTTTCCCAGGTTGTGTCTCCTCTACCCCACAGCTTCTAAGTTCCGTTCATTCAAAGTTGAGCTACAAAGAACCTATGAGACCCCCAGAGTAGTCCGTCTCTGAAAAGATTGACAATCATTTCAAGGACATTTAAAAATGTGTTTATTTAAAAGTATTTGCTTTGCCTCTTCCTTGCCTTATCTTTGTTTCTCCCCACAAACATTCTTTTGATTTTTTTTCCTCAATGCTTTTTCAGATTTTGGCTTATGTCCTTATATGTTGTGTGTGTGTGTGTGTGTGTGTGTGTGTGTGTGTGTGTATCATGGATTATATATGTACTACATCTATTATTTTACATATACGTTACTTATGAATTGCATATAAACATTTTATATCTATACATTCATACATCATATATATGTGTGTGTGTGTGTGTGTGTGTGTGTACTTTCTAGTTTCAGAGAAAGATAATGTGCATGAGAAAAGGAATTAAAGTAGGCTGATGAAATCAGTTAAGGCATGACACCAATGTTTTAGCTCTAGGTGTCCATCTCACAAGCACTGGCATTCTAGCGATAACTTTGACAGAATTTCTGTGCTTATATGGTAGCAAATAGAGATGTGCTTCTAGTGCGCTGCTACTAAAGTTGATCCCTTTAAGTTCTCTCTAATGGAGAATGAAACTGAAATAGATATGCCCACTAAATCACCCAGAATGCCTGCCCTTTTATTTATTTATTTATTTATTTGGTACCCAGGATTGAACCCAGGAGTACTTTAGCACTGAGCCACACACATCCCTATCCGCTTTTTGTGTTTTATTTTGAGACAGGGTCTTGCTAAGTTGCTTAGGGTCTCACTAAGTTGCTGAAGCTGGCTTTGAACTTGCAATCCTCCTGCCTCAGCCTTCAAGCAGCCCATTTTAATCTATGAGCCAATATAGATTTTTCTATTACAGTTGGATGAGATTTTGTTAAAGAATCTTACACTTTTTATTTCTCTTGCATATTTTAAATTGATGTCATAACTTTCTTTGGTATTAGAGTCTTTAAGATGTATGTGGTGGAAGGAATTCTGCTTTAGAGTCAGATAAACCAGGGGTTAAATTCTGGGTTTTTTTAGTAACTAACTTCATAAGAAGGGTGAATAACTCTTAACGCTTCATTTTTCTCATCTATTAAAGCAGGTTTTTTTTAGATTCAATGAATTAATACATGTGATTCATCTAGTAAAAATCAGGTAAATAAATGTTGGCTCACCCCAAAATTAATTTTATCTGAGTAAGAGAAGGCAAACATAAAAGACAGCCAATTAAAAGTTAGTAAGCCATATTAGCAAGCTAGTTCCAAACATTCCTTTAATTGTAACTTTTTAAAAATTAAAATAACCATCTTATCTTTATTTTTACTTTTTTTTTTAGTGGAAGAAATATACCAAAGCCTCTAACATAAATAAAGAACACATGTGGCCAGGGAAATAAAGTTTATTAGGAAACCCACCAGTAGTTTCCTTTGCCTCTTTGAAAATACTCAATACAGGAAATAAAATCCAGGAAGCAACATGACGAAGAAAACATAGTTTTAAGTCTTAAAGAATTCAATAGCATTTTGATAACAGAAGACATTCACATGCTCAAATGAACCAAATGGTTATCTGGCAAAAATAACCATAATTAATTTTCTTGGCTTTCTTTCCATTAATGTCAAAGCAAGGTTTCCATATCTGGGCCATCTGGTTTGCCTTAGCATCTGCTAAACTACCAAGGCAAGTGAAAACTGGCTGGGCAGCATCTGGGGGCTTCCTTCAGTATCAGACACTGAGCAAAGTGGCCACTGGTCAGCAGCATCTTGGGACGCAGGGGTCACAGCTGGGCTGAGTGTAGGTGGTGAGGTTGATGCTCTCCAGGTCTGGGGTGGGATAGGAGGAGTTGAGCAGGAAGCAGGTGGGCACACAGGGCTGAGGGATGTGGCAGGGTGGGGGGCAGTTGTCACAGCAGGTTGGCTCCAGTTGCCAGATGGTGTGGGGGCAGGTGCTGGGCAGGCAGACTCCACAGCGGCAGGACTTGTCTGAGGAGCAGATGGTGGTGGCAGGGCCGGTGGGGACGCTGCAGCAGCGGGCAATACAGCAGGACATGGCGTTGGGGGTCAGGTGTGCCTTGGGTCTCTTAGGAAGGTGAGGTTTCTGAGGTTCAAATGTCTCCCCTCACTTTGAGGCTCTTATATACCTCCCCAGAAGGCGTGGGTCCAATGGGAAGGCTGTGTATCCTTCGTTTTGTTTGGGTCACTCTTTTCCACTTAGATTCTGTAATCTGTTTGGTATTTTCTTGTCTATTAAGGGCTCCTGCCCTTATTAAATTAATCATGTTTTCGACTCATTGACTTGTCATTTTTGTCACAAGATCATCACATTTTATCTTCACAGGGTTCTGGCATGCTAAACCTTGCATGGATTGTGTGTAATCAGTGCACCTAAGAATTCAGCTACAGTTTTTAGGGGTTAAAGTCTTCTTGTTTTTTTCTGCCTTAGGTTCACATAGTATGCATAACATGATGTGCTTTATAATTACTAATTTTAGAATAGGCAATTCAAATAATTAATTGGGGCATTTTAAATCCAATAAAGTCAGTAAGAACATGGCTACGTATAGATGAATGTTTCATCTGACTGTATGCATCTCAAACATAGTTGCTTTATTTACTGATGATATAATTCAGGTTCTAGTGAGAAAGCATGAAGGCAGAATGAAATAGGGTTAAATTCACTTTCATTATTTTAAATACATCTATACTGAGTTTCCAAAGATTGTGTTACTGTTTTTATTTTTATTTTTTAAATAGTGTCTCTGTTTTCAAAGTTACACCAGTCTTGAAGTGAGTCAGACTATAAAATCATTGGAAGGAAAGATCCAGCCAGCTGCTATCCTTTGTGAAAAGTACCATTAAAAGAAAACTATGTTGAGTTTCACTGATTTTTACAATAGTGAGATACATACAGGGAATGAAAGAAGAAGCCACACATTTCACAGAGTAGCAGTGGGTTTAGAAGGGGATCTGACCGGATGCAGTTGAAAACTATGGTTTCCTAGAAATCATTTTGTCAAACAGGACTGACTTCCTGTTCAGCTTGTTTATTTCTTGGATCTTCAATGAGATTGTAAATTCCTTAAGGAATTCCTTATACAACATTCTTCAGTTCAATTGGCCTTGGTTTGCCTTCCTGGTGGTTGGCAGGTGAGGTAGTTGGAATGAATAATCTCCAGTGTGTGATGTTCTATGAATCCAACATCCTCCCACACCTCCTTGTGATCAGCACAAACCCATTCAGTTAGTGAAATCTAAATGACATAATTTTTTGGATAGCAAATGTTTATCAAATAAACACAAAGTAGAGATTGTTTGGTGAGTTGTTTCTGAGAGGCTCTTACCAAAACCAGTATATAAGAGAAGATGACCGAAAACTATCTGTGGAAAATACTAAATGTCATTGGGAAGTGAGTGTCATCCATTATTTGTAAGAAGAGCCTGTTCATGTTAATTAAGTTGGTTTAGGTTTTGCTTAAATATTGACATTTATCCTAAGTCACATCATATAGAAATGAAGGCGAGTCTCTTAGGTACTTTGTACCTACCTCTGCGACCTCCCTCAGATTGTTTCTTTGGCTTAAAATGTCCTTCTCTGATCCTGTTTCTCAAATCCTACTCATTCCTCAAGCTTCAGCTCACGTATCTCTTTCATGAAAATCTCTTTCATGAAATCCTTCCAGATGGTCTCATTCTTTTCTCTGTTCCCACACACTGTGCTGCCCATCTTTTCACTTAGATCTATTGCATTCTTCTCTGTACCATAGTCTCACTTACATTTGCCTTACTCTGATGCAAGATCCTTGAAAGTGGGAATGGTGTCTTAATCTTGCTTATCTCTTTCAAGTACCTGAGCCCATCCTTGGATCACAGTAGGCATTTGATAAATATTTATTGAATTGGATTAAATTGCAGATTAGAATGTGAGTATGTTGAATGTGAGTATGATGAACTTCTCTGCCTTTTAAAGGACACGTGTGAGTTTATTTAGATAGGCAGGAGAAAGATAAAAATTTGAAGTAGGCGATGACCTTGGAATTTAAAACACATATCTTGTCACCCACGTGGTTTTCCTCAGATATCAACATGTCCCTGTACAATTTCCTTTTTGGCTCTGAGATTTATGTCGATGTCATCAGAAAGTGTAATTCTGCTGGGTATATTTATGGCTTCATGATGCATGTGTCAAGAGTCGGGTAATTATAGCATTACACTAAGACAGTGCATGTTTTGGCAAGTAGTGGTGTTTATTTAGTTTTAAAGTAAGGACAATCAGGATAGCATTTCCCCCGCATTTCCTTGAAATCATTGTTCAAAATTGTGATACAATCCTTCTTCAAAATCAAAGGCACAAGGTCAGATCATCTTCCATAGAGCTTAGTTAAAGGACATTTTCTTAAACAGCCCTTATGATTATTGAAGTTCCTTAGGGCAATGTAGGCAAATTCATCCATCTTTTCTTTCTTTTTATACTGGGGATTGAACCCAGCGATGCTTTACCACTGAGCTACATTCCCAGTTGTTTCATTTTTTTTTTAATTTAGAGACAGGGTCTTAAGGACTTGCTTAGGACCTCACTAAATTGCTGAGGTTGGACTCCAACTTATGAAACTCCAGCCTCGGCCTCCCCAGTCTCTGGGAATACAGGTGTGCACCATTATGCTCAGCTGGGCAAGCTCTTTGAAACGTTTTTGGCTAGCAGCAAGAAGGTTCACACTCACAGGATTGGACGTAGGTGATGACAGAGATCCCATTCAAATTTGGGGTAGGGTGGCACTTGTTGAGCAGCCAACTTGATGGTACGTAGGCATCAGGCATGCAGCAGGGCGGGGGGCAGGTGTCACAGCAGGTGGGCTGAAGGAGGCTGATCTTGTGTGGGCAGGTGCTGGGCAGGCAGATCTCAGATGGACAGCAAATGTCAGAGGAGCAGATGGTGGTGGCTGGGCTAGTGGGGACATTGCAGCATCCTTGGAGACAGGAATCCGAGCAAGACATGGTGACAGTGGATCAGGTTGGTATTTCGTTGCCAAGGAAGGAAGATTTTCTTCTACGGAGTTGTCTCTGGTGGGTCTTTTATATCCACCTATTTCAGGGACGTGGCTTCTATCTATCTGAATGTTTCCTTATTGTTGTTTGCATAAGCCTACACAAATAACTCACTAGGTTACGTATCTGCCATGGGACTGGCTCTCCTTCAGATTTGTTTGGTTGTATTGCTGCATTCAAACTTGCTTCCTGTTGCCATTTCAAAATGGTGTCAGTACGGTTCTCCATGAACCCGTTGACACGTTTACACATCCATATCTGCCCTGGCTTTCCTCTGTTCTCCCAAACAGAATTTCTTCTTACAGGTGATCATTGTAGAGTGTGAAGAATCTAGAGTGATATTTCTGAGATAAGGAATGACCCTTCTCAGATTGTGTATCCTTGGTACTTGTGGGAAGTCAAAACCTGTGGTGCTTTTTTCTACCAGGTTCATGTTGGTGTGTTTTCACAAATTTGAGGGAATAAATGAATATTGAAGATACACCAACATATGATTCAAATATCATTTAATTAAGTACTTGGTAGGGGAATGGAGGGTGTTTTAGAGCTAGGTTTGAATTCTGATTATGATTTGTAAGACCAAGATCAAGTTCTTTAATCTCTATGGGATTCAGTTTTTTTTAAAAAAATATTTTTTTAGTTATACATGGGCACAATATCTTTATTTTGTTTATTTATTTTTATGTGGTGCTGAGGATCGAACCCAGGGTCTCACACGTGAGAGGTGAGTGCTCTACCACTGAGCCACAACCCCAGCCCCTGGGATTCAGTGTTCTCAAATACCAACTTTGGGGAAAAATAATAATTACGGATTATAGTTTTATTGCCAGGGTTAAATAAATATTAAATGAGAATTACTTATGTAAATCATTTTGTGTGGCCTGAACAAGTGATTCAATATATGGCAGGTTCTTCTGTGGCTACTATGAGAATTCCCATGGTAGAAGATAGTATGAAAGAGGATTGAGGTCATCAAAGAAACCTTAATGGAAAATTTGGATTAAGTTGTTTTTGATCATAAATACTTAGAAAAGAGGTAAGTAAGTGCATTATAGGCAAGAAAAGCAATAACATCTTCTATGATGCTATCCCACCCCCTACTCTCAGCCCCTGCCCCAGACACAATTGGCTACTCCTACTGTTGTGACTCTGGTGAACCCCATCTCCACCCATAGCACTTTGTACACACGTTGATTATCTTTGCTAGATTGCAATCCCCTGTAAAACAGGGACATTATCTAATTCATCTTGGTATCTCCAGTGCTAGCATAGTGCCTTGATTATGGGGTGGAATCTGGAAACTGGAATATACAGAATTAATATTTAAGGAAGGCAGTCAAATACTTACAGCTAGCATTTATTACATGATTTTTGGATCAAGTTTACTCAACATGCAAGCAAGATAAACTCATACATTTCAACAGAGAGAATTTTAATATAGGGAATTTGTTAGCTAGGTATTGGAGATCTGAAATAGCAAAAAAGGAAAACTGGGGTAACACAGAAAGCAGCAACCCGCTTGAGGGTTGGACAATGAAGAGAAGGGGTTAGGGTTATTTGAACCCAGAAGCTTGGAAGTGGGCCTGCAGAGCTGGGCTCTGGTTCTGGGTACTGCCTGGTGTTGCTCTTGCCTCTGAAGCTCATAGGGAGGCCCCGGAGGGCTGGGCTTTGGACCTTTGCAAGGAAACATCACTATTTTGTGGATGTTGGTGTTTCTCCGAGGTGCAATGACACTGGTTTTCAGAGTTCCAAAAGAAGCTAGAAACTAGAACCTTTGCTGCTGTCAGATGAATGATGGCTGCTGGGGCAACAAGACTCTTCTTCCTTCCTTGGGACTTGTAGGCTCCTTCTAGCGCCCTCTATAGGTAGAACCTTGTAGAAAATCAGCCAAAGGAGTCCTCACCCCAACATCACAGAGCAGAGTATAAAAAGGTAGACTTAGAGAGTTTTATTATTAGCACACATTGTCCTTACATGCAGAATTTTTAATTGCATATGTTTTAATTAATTTAATCTGCCCTACAGCTTTATGAGGCACGATTTGTTTTTAATCTTATTTGACAGTTGGCCACATAAATGATAGAGGTAAGATCTAAAGCAAGACAGACTTTCAGAGAACATGCTCTTGACTATTGTATCGAAGGCATAATTATGACTAGAGTGTAAGCTACGTGTTTCTTTAAGATCAGTAGCAAGTAAGATTGGGTGATAATGACTGTCCCATGTTATTCACGGTCTTAACAACCACCCTGAAGAGCCGAGCCTTGATTCAGTAAAAATAAAAATCTTGGATTGTTATCACGTTTTGAGCAATTCCATTTAACCAATATTTATTGGGCCAGAATCTTGGTCTGGCAAAGATACAGATTGAGCAGAGGGAAGGGCATAGAATATTTAACTCAAGGTCAACTGAGAGACTGGCTATGATCAGGGTCTAGATTATTCTAGAATGAAAAGAAAGTCCTGGATGCCAAGAACAATTTGAAGGAAAAGTGAAATGCCTAGGTTTTCTATTCCATTGTCAAGAATAAACAATTATTAACTTGAAGGGTAGTTTGTTCTACCTTGGTCTAGGTTTTATTGCTGCTCATTGAGAAAACTGAAAATGTGTTTGGGTGGCCAAATGTTCTGCCTTTCAATTCAAGGTCAGTGAGCCAGCCAGTGCTCCTGTTTGTCATCGATAGTCAGTACTTAAAGTCTAGCTTTAAAATGATTTAAATATGATTTATTCTCACTTTGGGAACACAAAGAGTTTTTCTTACACTCCTTGACTACGCTCATCTTGTCTTACACTATAATTACTCAGAGCAAGCGAAGTTACTGTGTACAACCAAATACACAATTTGAAGGGACAGCAGAGGATGCGCCATGTGGCATATGAATAAAGAGAGCCATGAGTTCTCCTGAATAAAGAGTCACGTGTGATTAAATTTCTCTTTGACATGTTGATGTCTGTAGGGGAGGTAGTGGACACAGAAGGGATTTCAGGTTCAGGCAATTCTAAGTTCAGTATTCTTTCTCTGTCACTTAGAATGTGTGTAACTTTTGGAAGGAATAGTCTTTCTTTAAATTTTTTTTTTTTTTTTAGTTGTCGATGGATTTTTATTATATTTATATGTGATGCTGAAAATCAAACCCATTGCTTCACACATACAAGGCAAACACTGCACCCCTGAGCCACAACTCTAGCCCAGGAATAGTCTTTCTCAACCTCAGTTTTTTTTTCACTTATAAGTTGGGGAGAATAATGGTAGTTGTGTGATTTTGTTAAGGACAGATGAGATTCTGCATGTAAGGCATTATAGGGCATCCAGTGGAGATGTCAGTTTTTGCTACTGAAAGCACTAAAAGTAGCAAGGTGGAATGGGGTTGGTTAGAGCCATGGGGTACTTGTTATATAGAGTGCTTCTGGGTGATCTGGAACCCAGTTTGTTAACACAGAAAATGATTTCTGAGATGATGTGATCAGCCGGTCCATTTTTCTGATTTAAGACCTGAGACCCAGAGAGCTTAAGTGACTTGCTCAGGGTCACAGAGGCAGCCCGCGGCAGAACTAGAACTAAGACACACATCTCTTGGGTTCAGGTTTTTCTTTTTAAAATTTTTTAACTAGCTAAGGGCTCTCACCTGCAAAATGTTCATAGAGGTAGTAGTAACAGCACACTTGGAGGAGTTATTCCTCGCACCCTTGACATGGTAAGAGTGGCTACCTTACATTAATCCTAAATTCCACAGTGATACTTATAAATGCATTTATGAACAAAATGAAGGAGTTAATATATTTTTATTGAAGAAATACATTTGGGAAAATACCTATTTCAAAAACGAAAAAAAGACGGCTTTTGGAGACAAAGCTGGGAACCACTGTGTGCAGTGATGGTGAGGGTCTGATGTGCGCTCTCACCATTAGTCTCAGTCAATGCTGTGGATGTGGTGGTTTCTACTCTGCTCATTTGAGCTGCCCAATAATCCTGAGAAATAAGCAGGACAGAGAATAATAATAAGAAAACGAAGGCTCTGGGAAACCAGGAACAGAGAGTAAACTACTGTAATAATGAGGCCATCAAGACTCAGAGAAAACAGCTGCCCCAAAGTCCTAGGGTAAATTCAAGAAAACATACAACTAGATCACACTCTGAGTCCTTCCTGAGAAGACCTCACTGCATTTGGATTTTTTTTTTTAGGCAACTAAAAGTTTTGTATCATATAAATTTGATTCTAAGAGGAACGGTATGTTTTTGCTTTCAGAATTAGGAGACTGGTATAAACAGAATACTGCACTGTGGTCTGATATTTTAAATATATTTCGATGACAGGATTGGTAAATGTCACTTGGACTGGTAAACTTGTAAGCAGAGTTATGACAAATGCAAGTCACTTGAGGGCATAAGGGAAGCCAAGGGCAGCAGAGCCCCACCAGGTCTAGCCAGCAGAGTTATCACAGGAGTGTGATACATGGTTTTAATCCACGTGTCCAAAAATCAGTTAATCACGTTCATTCAGAACTGATTTTTTTTTTTTCTGGAAGACAGCATATATTAAGAAAAGGATATATGTATGTCTTCAAATTGTTTTGTATTTTTATCTCAGAATTTTATGAGGACTCTTGACTAAGGGAGTGAAAATTACTTCTGCATGCCAGCACAATGATCAACATGTTTAGTTAATTAAGGAAGAAAGAAAAATCAATGGAAGAATCAATGGAAGCTAGACTTATTAAGTATTTTTAAAGTATTATATTAATTTCTAGATTCTAGCATACTGCCGGGCACAGTGGATGTCTTCAAAAATATCTATCAAATGAAAAGAGCCTCTAGAAGGACCTTCTGAATTTTTCACTTTTCAGCCCATTCAAAAAGAACCAGTATCTCATTTTTCAATAAATTCCACCATTAAAGCTCACATTCCTCTGGGGTGAATCCTGGGTAGTATAATAGCCTGATGTTCAGGTAGAGATAGACATTCCACTTTCCCTGAGAGGAAACAAAGAAATAGACACTCACAAGGCTATATTTGCTAAGCCAGAATGAAGTTTATTAGTGAAGAGTCAAAAATGGTCGTTTCTCAAAGAGCAGTGAAATCGCCTAAAAGAAGGAGGTCTCCCACTAAACCAGAGAAGCCAGGTGGTAGGAAGTCGGGCAAATCCTTAAGACTCAGCCCTGGGAAGAGCAGTTGGGATGGATGTAGCTCTGATGCAGGCAGGAGCAAGTGCTGAAGGCCAGCTGCGGTGGATGCCGCTGAGCAGCCATGTCACTGCACCTGTGGAAGACTTGGCTTCTTAGCAGGGCTCACAGGGGTTTTCACAGCCACGCTGAACGTGGGTCATCAGGTTGATCCCGCTCAGGCTAGGAGTTGGGTGGGAAGAGTTGAGCAGCCAGCAGGTTGGCACATAGGTATCAGGCTGACAGCAGGGTGGAGGACGGTTGTCGCAGCAGACGGGCCGAAGGAGGTGGAGCTCGTGGGGGCAGGTGCTGGGCAGGCAGACTCCACAGCGGCAGGATTTGTCTGAGGAGCAGATGGTGGTGGCAGGGCCGGTGGGGACACTGCAGCAGCGGGCAATACAGCAGGACATGGTGTTGGGAGTTGGGTTTTTGTTGGGTTGAGAGAAGTGTCTTGGTGTCTCGATGCTCCTCTCCTCTGCCCTGGCTCTTATATACCCACCTTCATGGGCGTTAGCCTATTACCCAAATTTTTTCCCCATGCTTCAGTTTATAGCTGTCTCCATAAAAATCCACCTAATTACTTAAGTGTTTATTACCTAAGACAAACTCCTAACCCCATAAAAGGGATTTAGGTTGTTTTGCTGACAAATTAGGACTCTTCACATTGGACAGGTGTCACTGCACGGGAGCTTCATTTCAGTCTTCAAAGGCTCTGGGTCATTATCTTCTAATCACTGCACATTGCTAATAATGGTGTGGTATGCCAGGTATCTGCAAATCTTCACCGTGAGGGTTTTTTTTTCTTCTTTCTTTTCTTTTTTTTGGGTGGTGGGGGGAGGTCTCCTTTTCAGATGGAGAGTGAAGTAGGTTTTTTGGTTGCTATTCTATTTAGTGTAAGCTTCTGACTGAAAAAAGTGATGATTTTTTTTTTTTTTTTGCTTTTTTCTTTGCAACTCTAAGAAGTTGAAATAAGACGAATGAATGGAATCTTAGAGAAACAGATTTTGGTTCTACAAAAGGAGACACTCCTGCCAGCTGCAACAAGTCATCTCTTCTCTTTCCCCTTTATACATGCTTTAGTGATAACTTGTCAGGGACACATGGATAGGCGTGATCATTTAAACCTCCATTCAACCACGTATGAATTAAGATTATTTATGATCAGAAGACTAATTGTATTGGGACATTTACAGGTGAAATAGTGCAGTATTGGCCAGAGTGAGTTCCATGAACTCTATTTCAAGGGACATGAAAGGGTTGTTTTAACTTCTTGGGAAATACTGAGTTTTTCATTGATGGGTCTCTCAAAGCCTTTACTATGCAAACATTCTCTGTGACTTTTCAATAAATAGATGGAACATGTGTCTTCCCCTAAACTTACTTGGTCATGGACTCCTTGTCACTTGTTTATTTTCATAGATTAGCTTCATAGTTCAAGTTTTCTCTAGAGCACCTTGGGGAGATTTGGTGATATCTTAGAGACTCTTCTGTCCAGGAGAAAAGAGACATTTCCAAATTACATCTGATCTACTAAAACCTTAATAATAATTTTTTAAAAAATAAATAAAGTCATAGCTTAGTATGATGTATTTGAATCCCTTTAGACTAGGGAAACTATTAAACCAGTAAAAACCTTTATAACTATTTACTTGGAAAAGCTTAAAAGTATGTAAATATTGATTTATCTTTGGATAAAAAGGCTCAAACTCTAAGGGCAGAGAAAAAAATACAACATAGAGGAACCAGAGGCCAAAAGACATGTAAATGGACAAGATTGTGGTTCAAAAAATGGTTATCATGCAACTGATTTCCTTTAGAATTCTGACTTTCAGAATAATTTTTGCAGTTTTTGTATCCTATGCTGGAATTGACTATCTCTTTGTCCCATCAACTGCTCATTGATTGAACATCTCTTGGAAGTCAGGAATCATGCAAAAAGAAGCAAATAAGAATCTGCCCTTGGGCTGGGGATGTGGCTCAAGCGGTAGCACACTCGCCTGGCATGCGTGTGCGGCCCGGGTTCAATCCTCAGCACCACATACAAACAAAGATGTTGTGTCCGCCGAAAACTAAAAAATAAATATTAAAAACTCTCTCTCTCTCTCCCCCCCCCCACTTTCTCTTAAAAAAAAAAAAAAAAAAAAAAAAAAAAGAATCTGCCCTCAAGGCGTCATCAAGAAGAGACAGAGAAGTCAAGCCAGCAAATGACAACCAAGGATTGTATGTATATCCAGGTTTTCTCTGTCATGATGTGAAAGTTGAGGGATAGGAGCCACTGACTACCTGAAAATTTTAGGGAACCAAAGGGAACATATTTTGGGTGGACTGTCTTGATCATCAGGTAGAAAGGAGCAGGAAGGGGATTTTGTAAGTGAAATAGTTGGAGAAATAAAAGGCCACAGGATGGGGGTTTGCTCATGGGGTGGTAAAAAGTGTTGATTGCTTGAAGCACAGATTCTGGATCTGAGTGAAGGGAGCCTTTGGAATGATGTGAAATGAAGTTGGAAAAGTGCGATATGCAGAATCTGTACTATGCCTAGTATCTTTTGAACTTTCCCTCATAGGCAATATGCATTCATTAAAGCTGTTAGAGCAGATATGTGAAGAGTAGACTTGCCCTTTGGAAAGATACTACAGGTTTTGAGCTGAAGCTCATCGTCATCATCATGGTCACTTCCCAGGCTTTAGCCACCACGCTGAGTGCTTTCATACAGCGTTTACAACAAGCCTGTGATGCACGCAATGGCGTGATCCTTGCTATTTTGCAGACCAGGAACCTGAGCACAGAGACGCCAAGTGACCAGTGAGTGAGTAGCGAGCATTTGAAATCACAGTCAGTGTGACTCCAGATTCCATGTTCACAATCATTTCATCCTCCCTTGTACTTTTTTTTTTTCTGAATAGAGAGAAATCTTAATTCATTTTTAGTTGAATATGAGGTTGGTGGGAAAGTTGAGGCCAGGTTATTGAAGGTCTTGAGACCATAAAGGAAGTTGATCTTCGAGCTCTTTTTCTTAATCAAAACCATCTGCTGTACCAAGGAGACACCCAAACACAGAGATAATGGTTGGCAAGATTCTTGGGTATTCTAGGGGACTGAAGAGGCAGGCGTGATGGTATCTTGGAGGGTAGTGTAGTTTGGTGGGGATGAGAAGAAAAACTTAGCTGTGATTTTTCATCCCGTCATTCAGTTTTGGGGAACCACTACCTGGGTAGTACATTAATTTCCATAATAAAACTAATATTCTGTTTTTAAGATTACTGGAACACCAATCCTCCACTAACACTTAACACTAAGTGAAATATATAGCATGTTTAGGTATAGTGCTCAGTATTTAGGTACGGCTCCTTCCTCCTGCCTCAGGACTCTATAAGATTACTATGCTCTTACTATGCTCATTTCCCAGGTGATGAAACTGAAAGTAAAGATGCTGAGTAATTGATTCTAAAATCACCCAGCCAGCTCTTCAAACAGCAGGGGCTCATGCTTACAAATAAAATCAGTACTTTATTGGAATTCCATTTAATATAATTGTAGATTATGTTCATTCTTTTTCTTTTTTCATTTATTATTTCATTCAACAAAATGCCCAGTAGCATGCCAGGCTGCTCTGCATAGAGCATCAACTCTTCAGAGAAGGTCCTTATTGTCAGGGTGAGGGGAAAACAATAATAAACAAAGGTGTACATAAGCGCTTTAGAATAAAATAAAACAGGGTAATGTGTCAAAGTGACAGGGAGGTAGGGCAGGGGTGTGCCTACTTTGGTTAGGGTGACTGGGGATGTCTTTGCCAGGTGGCTGGAAAGAAGGAGGTGAGGTCAAAGAGGCTGGCAGATGGCAGGTAATTCTTGCACATAGTTTAGATTTTTATTCTAAAGGCAAGAATCCACTGGATGCGTTTTAAATATATATATATATAATAATAATTGTACATATGTAGGGGGTACAGTGTGTTATTTTTTTTAGGTACCACAGATTGAACCCAAAGGTGAGTAACTGCTAAGCCACATCACCAGCCCTTTTTTATATTTGAGACAGGGTCTCACTACGTTGCAAAGGGTCTTGCTGGCTTTGAACTAGAGATCCTCCTGCTTCAGCCTCCTGAGCTGTTTGTATTACAGGTGTGCGTCACTGTGCCTGGCCTACAGTGTTTCATTTCAATACGTCTTCAATGTGTAGTGATCAGACTTGGGCAATTGGCAGATCTATCACCTTGGATTATACATCATTCATATGTGTTGGTAATATTCTAAATCATCCCTCCTAGTTATTTGGACATCTCCAATGACTTGTGGTCAACTCTAGTTATCCTACTGTAACACAGAACATTGGAAGTGATTCCTCCCACCCTGGTTGACTGAAAGTGGGGAGTGATGTGATTCACAGTGTAAGGAAAATGGAGTGCAGCAGAGCCCATATGGAAACAGGCCGAGAGATAGGAGGAGCCCAGGTGACAGGATGAGTGGTGATGCCAGTGGTCCATGAACTGATAAGAGGTGGCAGAGCTTGGGAGACTTTATTGATCCTAGAGGTGATGTCATGCTGATGATGGAGGGGATGTGTGGCAACACAGCCCACAGATCATGTCCAGGTCCAATTTGCTCAGAGGTGAGGAAGGCCTGAGAAAAAAAGCTGTCATCAGGGATGGGAAAGACAGTGTTGATGATGAGTCCCCTTGGAACCTACAAGGTGAGCAACCTGAAGCCCACAGGGGGAGCCGAGCTGCAGTGGGGACTTGGGAAGCTCCAACAGGGAGATGGAGATTTTGCTTACCGCGTGGTTCTTGGGCTGAGAATGAGATGATCCCTTTTATGTGCCTTAGTCAGGCTTGTTGTTGTGCCTTTCTGACACCCATCTCCCATCGACTCAGTGGATTTCTGGGTTGCTGCTGGGCAAACCCTCCCACGGCAGCATCTCCTGAGTCAGCGGGGAGGTTAGGAGGCTTCCCACTCCAAGGCCACTCCAGGTTTTTGAAGCCTGTTACAGTGCTTCATCCTTCCCGCAAGCAGGATGTAGAAACCTTTCAAGTTTGTCATCCTAATAAAAGTGCCTTTGAGTAAAACATTTGGTCTTTATTTCCTGAATTGCATGATCTTTTAACTTGCTGGTGAATTCCTTTATATAATGGGAAGAAAGCATGTCTGGTATCAGGCTGTCATTGACATCCATCTCTCTATTGCAGAATGACCACTTTGCTCTTGGCCAGGCATGCAAGGAAAGAATCTTGGGCTTGGGTTAAAGGGTGGACTTTGGTTTTTTCTCCCCCTTTGGATCAGAACATGTTTTTCTAGTTTTGCAGATATAGTCAAGTCTAATAAGACTCTGGCCACCTTATTATCTTGCACTGAAAATTACCCTCAAGTTGGATTCATTTAAAATGGAAGTAGTGGTGTTTTCTATTTGAGGACAGCTTATATTCACCATAGCTGTAGGTGTGTAACTCTTTTACCTTGTCTCATGTGGACTTACAGGAACTCTTTGCAACCTGTGTTCTGTCACATGACACATGGAATCTTTTTGCAAGTTGTTGCTTAGCAGCTTCTGCTGGCTGGAACCCTCGGTTTTCATTTTAGTTCTTACATATTATTGTACATTACAGAGTATATAGATTGTAACAGAGAATGATATAGTTAAGTAAAGTTTAAAAATATGTAAAGTCAACTTGGTGGGAAATGGACATTCAATAAAATTTAAGTGCCTAATATATACCCAGCACTGGGAAAATAGATTTTTAGCTATTTACTATGTAAAATCGAATATCAAGATATATAAACTTAAAGTTATTCTGTAGTACACTTAAGAGACTATATTTTTAAACATTAACTGATATTATAACTTAATATATTTTGAGTTTAGTTTACTAAATATATAGTTAGCTATATAGTAACAGCAAATTCATATAACAAATTCATATGGTTCTCCGTGCTTTACATGTATTATGTCATTTAAACCTCACAACCACTTTATGAGGCTGGTTTTAATCTATTTTAAAGATAAGGGAAACTGAGGCATAGAGTGGGTAAGTTGTTCAAGGTCAATAGCCAGGAAAAGTTGAAACTGGTCTTGAACCAAGGCCATCTGGCCTTAGTGTCTGTGTTCTGAATCACTGTCTGTTAACCTATCATCCCACGATTGTTGATTACTTTTCAGGAGAGAATATTGGTTCATTTTGCCGTCTTCACAGAGCACCTGCCATTTGCCTTGCACTGGGAGGAGGTTCAGGACATGCGAGGACAAGCAGCTCACAGGTGCACGCGCAGATATCTTGACATTTGTTGACATTCACAGGGTACACAGGTCTCAAAAACAAGGCAGAGGAGTGGGAAAGGGAGTCCAGTGGCAGGGAACAGCAGCAATAAATACACACAGTAGAAAGGAACAGACTGTCTTCAAGAAGCAGTGGGTAGTGTCTGAAAAACAAGCACGTGAGATTAAAGGTAGACAGGGAGGCTCAACTCCCTAGAGGAGGACTCTGAACCTCAGGTGGTCAAGGAATATGTTTTTCTAAAGCAAGGAAGCTCTGCTGTGAATATGGCTAATGCGATGATCGCATCAACAGGGTGTTTAAGGGATTTGTTAAATTATGCATTAAAATGTTTAATGCAGCTCCTGGAACATGGTAAGTGCTCCGCAAAAGGTTCTAGTAGGCGTGGTAGTTATTTTAAATAAGCCAACAGAAGCTGGAGCTCTTCTGTCATTTCCAGATATTCTCCAACAATGAGACGATCTGAGGTTAAATTCAGGAGTTTAGCCTTCCAGGCAAAGTCTTCTGCCTGGGCAAAGTCTTCATGATACTCTGTCCTTCTCAAGTACCTTCTGGCATGTGGCCTGTTTGGGGAGGTGGCCATCACAAATGCCCTGTAGGATTTATTGCCCAGGAGGGGTGGAGGCACTTCTCTATTAGCTTGAGGATAGAATTTCCCCCCATATTGTATTTCTAATTAACATCTGTGATTTAGGGCTGGGGACATAGCTCAGTTGGTAGAGTGCTTGCCTCAAAGGCACAAGGCCCTGGGTTCAATCCCCAGTGCCACCAAAATACACACACACACACAAACACACACACACACATATGTATATATATCTGTGATTTATATGGAGATAAAACATGAAATATGTTTTAAATGCAGTTGGACATTTTAACTGGAGAACAGGAGGTTATAGAACAGCATGTCATTGTAGTTGGTCTGTGTTCCTGAGAAGAAATTTAACTTCTTGGTCACTAGGGAAGAAGTATGCAAAGAAAGAAGACAGCAGAAAGGAAGGGGCAAGATATGAGGAAAAAGGCCCATAAATATTAACTGTTTGGGTTTTTAGGAGTGTAGATGTGTGGGATAAAGGTGGACCAATCCTCCAAATGGAGTGAAATGTGCCTGTGAGCAATCTCCTTCCTGTTTCCTCAGCTATTTTCCACACATGATTATCTGGCTATTACTACCCTCTCAATAGCCCAAAGGTTTTCTGCTCCAAAAGACATATTTGAATGAAGAGGATGTATAGGAAAAAATGATTTATTGAGTACCTACTGCGTGTCAGGAAAACAATTATTAATGATCTCATTTGATGTAGCATTACTGTGAGATACTGGAACCCTTTATTTGATAAATTCAAAAACTCTGGAGAAGACACAAGTAAGGTCACAGTCTGTCAGTGATTTAAATTTAGTTCTTTTGATTACTTTTCAGATCCTGCCTCCATCCCTCCCTCAGTGAAAAGCATCTTTAGGGTGATCAGAGTGTACAAGCTATACTCAATACAACATAAGATAGATTTGTTTTTGCTTAATAAATATTAACGCATGAAACAAGAGTTTATTATTACCTCCGTTTTGAGCTCTCATTTCTGTTCTGAACCTCTGTGTAGTTCTCTTGCACTTTGGTTTCTTTGGTTTTTTTTTTTTTTTTAAAGAGAGAGTGAGAGAGGAGAGAGAGAATTTTTTAATATTTATTTTTTTTAGTTATCGGCGGACACAACATCTTTGTTTGTATGTGGTGCTGAGAATAGAACCCGGGCCGCACGCATGCCAGGTGAGCGCGCTACCACTTGAGCCACATCCCCAGCCCCACTTTGGTTTCTTTGGATCATTCAAACAACAAGTGTTGCGGTAAAGTGTAAAAACACTAACCTCAGAGTTTCCTGATGTTATCTTTAGAATTCTACTATTTTGTCCCACATCCCAGTAGAGAACCTTGAATTCTTTCTGCTTTAAGCTCTTGGTGGCTCTTGATCTCTAACCCTGTCATTCCTTACTCTTCTCAAACTTCCTAATGCTTCCTGACCTCAGCTGCTCTGGAAATCCCGAGTTACTTCACTTCTTCACCCCACAATATTATTAACCCACTAGGATTTTTTCGAGGTGTACATCTTTTGAACAAGTGGATACTAATTACAGAAAATATAATTATAGTTCTTTACTCTGGCCCCCTTATGACCAAGATTCCTCTCATCCTTTTGGGAAAAGATTTGATTTGTCTCATCCAATAAAAATAAATACTATATTAAAAATTCAAGAAGGCCAAAGTCTTGAAAATTTTAACTGTTAGCCCATGAAAAGACAGGAGCTTTGACTTCTAGGGTCATGTAGTATATCAATTCTATTTCTATGTCTCATATTTGTAATTCAGGAACAGAGTTGAAAAAGAATGAGGTATGTAATATGCATTTATGAATTTGTCAGCACAAACCCTATTATTATGTATAACTATAAAGTACTGATAAAACCCAAAAAGAATGTAATTAGAAATGAATACACCCTATGTGGACTAAAACTTATTACTTTGGATTAATCTCTCTCAATCTCACCAAAATGATTTTACTTACCTCTTAAATCTCCAGACTTACCCAAAGCTTTCATGCTTTAGGCGACGCGATGAGTCACATTTTCTCTTTAAGAGTTTTCAAAGTCCCTTTGTATCCTTGGGCTTTTAATATTAGTTTTGCTAATAGGTGTTGAATAATCATGATGGAAAGCAGATTTATTATATTAGAGTTATGATTTGGGGGATGTTAGTAATCAAGTCTCCCTGGGATAGCCCACTTCCCAAAGAGGATTCTGAGGGAACTGATGGAACTTTTGTAACCACAGAACTCAAGGTGCTGAGCTTCCTACTTTCTCAACCAGATTCTGTCTGACTCAAAATGTTCGCTTCTCTGGCTTTCACCCTCCAAAGCCCAGAGATTCATATTTTCTACCCATATCCAACTGCCGTAATTAATCAAAATCCCTAAGCAGAAAGTCTGAACAAATTGTTCACTGAATAATCTTAAATTTTAAAGGTAATAAGAGTATAACAGGACCCAGGGAGGAGACAAGTACCACACCCATTATTTGGGCTGAATGAATTTTATATGAAGAGTGCTAGTTAGCTAGGTGATAGAAAGGGTTGAAAGGACCTTGAGGTATCACAAATGTAGGAGCTGTAGTCGTTTGAAAGGGAAGCTTCAAAGCCTGAGCTGTCAAGGGAAGAGGAAAGTCGGTAAAGCTTCACAAATGTCAAGAGGGACAGGGGTTGCCCTGTGCAGAGGAGGACAGGCTGGCTGGAGCTGGTGATGGAGGAGGGCTCAACGAAGCTGTTCTAGGAGTGTTGAGAAAACTGCAAACTGAATCCCGGGATCACCATGGCAAGAGTCTGCACTTGCTGGAGTGAAGCAGTGTAACTGGGATGACAACCCACTGGCGTAGAGTTAAGCAGAACCAAGGAAGGAAAAAGTCCCTGCGCCCTCTTCCAGTCCTGCGGCTTTCCTCTCTCGCCCCCTAGCGGCAAAGCCGAGCAGAGCCGCTGCAGAGCGGCAATGGGGTTTTTTCAAAGCTCAGTACCCAAGGGCACAGAGTAAAATGGTCAACCCCGCGGCTTCGCAAAGAGCCACACCAGTCTTGACTTCCAGTTCCTTAATTTATTTGTCTCTACCTGAGTTTGGGGATCAGTGTTGGATCATATTTCAGTTTTTCCTTATGTGTTGAATGACTAGAAACAAACTATTTAACCTCTTTTAGGTTTGATTTACTCGTGTACAAAACCAAGATAACAAAATCTGTTCCACAGGATGCATGTAGGTATTAACATTAGGCTCACGGGAAGTTAATGTAGTCTGTGGTCCAACATTCGGAGTAAAGGGAAGACAAAATGCACAAGGAGGAATATATTCAGTTTGTACAATCCTTGCTTCTATGGTTGGTTCTGAGGCTGTCCTCCATTACAAATATGGAGAGTTATAAATACTCTTCTAACACCCATTTCATACTTTCTTTACCTTTAGTCAGGACCTCCTGCTGTTGGGGTTCTTAACCTTGTAGGTGATGTAAACCTTCTCTCCTGAGAAGGCCCTGCCTGTTTTGGTGTTAGTTTCCCATTAACTTTTACCAAGCATCAAGTTAATACCCTGGTTTCCAGATACAGCCCTTTCTCCTCCATTGTGTGGCAGCAACCCAAACTTTCTTTTGGGAGTCAGGATCAAAAGCCAGTGGAGTAACCTCCTTCTTTCTCTGTGGTTCAGGGACACCAGGAGCCCCCAAATAGCTAGGTGGAGGTCTTAACATCTAATTCGTTGTTTTCCCTCTTGGTGGAAGCCTCTTCCCTTCCTAGGAATCGAGACCTCAAAATCAGCAGAACACAAAGTTGTGGGGCAAAAAAGCAAGCAAAAAGAAAAATAAAATCTGCTTCTGGATTGCTAGGTATAATAGAGCAGTTACTTTCACTTCCACCCTTCAATTCTGGCTGTGGCAAATAAGGTCTCCTATGCTGGTCTTGGATTCAGAGCCTATTCTACACTCTGCAAAGAGTGTGTCACCTCTCCACAGGTGCCATAGCAGTCTTTGGGAGGCCATTGGGCCTTTTCATTAGGATAGCTGCTTTGGGATAATGATGGATGTGTTAAGATAAGTTAATTCCACAGATATGGACCTATTGCTGCATTTCTTTTGCTATGAAATGAATTATTTGATCATAATCAATGCTATATGGAATCACATCATGGAAGATAAAGCATCTCTTAAGCCTAGGAGTGATGGTGCTCTCAGCCCACGTCCATATCCAGAATGACTCTTCCAATTAAGTCAAATGTCTCTTTCTTCTATAATGGCAGAGAGTGAATGTAGTCAACTTACCAGAAGCTGGGTAGCTGGTCCACCCAGAGGATGTGCCCAATCAGGAGGTCATTGTTAAAGAGTGCCTTTGGCAGATACTCACTGATAGAAGAATCCAGGTCAACAATGAGAAGAGGGAGTCTTATGTTGTGAGGCCCTGGCATAAGCTTCATCTCTGCCAATATAGCCAGTTGGTACACGGTCCACTGAGCAAGCACAGATATGACTGGCAGGGGCTGATTGACATAAATAGAACATGCCATTTTGTCTACCTGATTATTGGGAGCCTCTTCTGCTGGGGCTGCCTTTTGGTGAACATTCACTAGGAACAAGTGAACTTTCATACTCTGTGTCCATCATGAGAGCCATTTGAAAGCAAAAACAAACAAACAAACAAACAAAAAAAAAAAATGGGGACAGACCTCAATAGACCAATGATGTTTTATTAAGCACTGGGTGGGGGGCACATTTTCAGGAGAGAATATGGCAACTGGTTACAAGAAGGGTCTGATTTTTATAGGGTTTAAGTAAGACTTGAATCATAGCAGAATGCGTGGGTTGGGCAATCAGGGAGAACAGTTGTGCAAGTTCAAAGCCCAGGTCAAGGGGAGTAGTTGTGAAAGTTCAAAGCCCATTGTTTTCCTTCTCTCCTGGGACTCACTGTCCTTCTTTTCCCCTGGGGGTTGTTGCTCCCCTTTTTCTCTAGGGGTTATTGTTTTCCATATCCTCCAACATCCATTTTCCAATGTCTTCCCTAGACCTCTTGACACCGATATGGTCATCCTGTGTCCCGAGTCTCTGGTTGTCCAACAGAACCACTCGCAATTACATAAGAATTGCTGGGAATCTGTATTTCTGGGAATCTTTTAATCCAGACAATTTGGAAAACCAAAAGATCACTTGGAAGTCTTGCCCAGTGAGAGAATTTCCCTCCCCAACTGTTCTTCAGGTCCACTCTTGAATGGGTTTGTAATAATGAAGTTATCCATTTTCAGGTGTTTCCAGTATTATCATCTAGAAACTATCTGCAAACCGTTTATTTTTCCTTCTCCACAAACTGCTCATAAGGAATTACCTGTGAAACCCAGTATGTGAATCAAGGAAGGGGAGACAATGTGGTTAAGGGTGGTGGCGAAAGAGTTTGGGCCACTGCTCATTCAACTTACTTGAACCATTTGGATATGCTCGAGCCTCATCTCTCGTATAATATTTCCACTCAGATGCACTGCTCTTGTGCACACCCAGCCTTTTGGCTTGGTGGGCCAGGTGACAACCAGTTCATCATAAGAAGATCAGCTGGTGGGTCATTCTGTCTGTTCCAGAAATTCTGGATCTCTTGTAAGCCAGAAGTAGTTTATTGAAAGGAGAGTAGTTCTTTTCAGAAGAAGCTTTTCTCGAAAGTCCCATAGGTCTGCTCTGGAATTCTGCTCTTGGTGCTTACCAGAAGCTACATCTGGTAACTATATTTTTCACAGACACTTGGAGCATCACTGGGTCTGCTGGCCTGGAAGGCTAAAATGAAGTAACAGTTTGCATTGTACCTGGGCTTGTCCTCAGTGCCTTCCCTTAACTCTTGTTCCCCCTAAAAATCAGCAACATTTTGAATTATCCTGAAGTAGGTTGAAAAGCACACTCAAGAATACCCAAAGACCAGCAGGAGTTGTGCTTTCTAAGGGGCAGCATTCTTTTCTTTCATCTTTGAAAATAGGTCATAACATTTTCCAGACAACTGGGCTTTTAAGAAACTTCACTGAGATGGTGAGCTTAATTTTTATATATTTTTTTCCCTGTCATCCTGGAGTTCAGATATGCTTTTCTAAGACATTTGATGTACTTGCTACTTCCTGTTCATGGGATGTAATCAGCATGATGTCATCAATGTAGCAGAAGGATTGTGATGTGGTGTGAAATGTCAAAATGATTAAGATCTCTTCCACGGCTATTATGACAGAGAAGGGTAGTTGACATAGTCCTGAGGCAATCACTTGGAAGATTGCTATTGGTGAGACTAGGTCAAAGCAAAGTACTCTGGTTGTCCTGATATGGAGAAAAAGGCATTCTTTATGTTAATGACTGCATACCAGGTGCCAGGGGCTATATTAATTTGTTCCACTAAACACACTGCATCTGGCTGGGCTTGGTGGCACACATCTATAATCCCAGCTACTCAAGGAGGCTGATGCAGAAACACAAACATACAACAAAAAAACTACATTTGGAACATCAACTCCAATCGGGGTCACCACCTGAATCAGTTTAAGTTAATGATATGCAATTATTCTATTATTCTCCAAGATCTGAGTGCTTTCTCTATGGGACAAACAACTGAGCTAAATGGGAAGATGGTATCACTATCCTGATTGTTTTCAGGTCTCATAATGGCTTCCATCTTCACAATTCCCCCAAAATTACAGTATAATTTTGACTTTACTATCCTTGTATTGAGGAGCACTTCTGGGGTGTTTCTTCTTGGCCTTTCTTACCATATGAACTTTATTCTTCAGGCCACAGTGCCAGTGTGGGAATTCTGCCATTCGTCAAATATGGTTGTTCCAATTTAGAAATTCACACATTAGGTTACCAGCCTGCATACCAACTGTGTCCACTATGACTTAAATGGGGATTTGAATCCGATCTTCCCTGGCCACTGCAAGCCACCACTTTTGTTGGTAAACCAATGGCATTTTGTGTCATTAGGAATTAGTGTCAACTCAGTGTTTCATAAGTATTGTGATGGCAAAATTTCATCTCCCATGGTCTCCAGCCCTGGTACCATACCCATGAGTATATTATGTTGCATGACAAAAGGGACATAATATCATTAAAATTGCTAGCCATTTGACATCAAGATAGGGAGAGTATCCTGGATTATCAAGGTGGACCCAATACAATCCCCTGAACCCTAGAAAAGCAGAGCATTTTCCCAAGATGAGAGCAAAGAAGTTAGAGAGATGTTTGTAAAGGGAGATGTGGGAAAAATTAAAAATGTAAAAAGGACATGACGCCATTGCTGGATTGAAGATGGAGGGGGCTTGGGGAAAATATGAGAAGAAAATGAACAGTGAGCTTGGAAGAAGACCCAACCCCCAGATGAGAATCATCTGACTTAACTGACTTTTTAATTGTGCAACCCTATAATTACATTTAGTATCCCATTTGGGGCAATATAAATCAGTGGCTACAGAAAAATAAATGATTTGTTTAGAGCTTTCATTAACTCTTCTGTAGGTTTCTGATTATGACTCTACCTTAGATGCTAAGATCTTGAGTTTATCATTTTCTGTCTGAAAGCACTACAGTGTAGAAGGAGAAGGTGTCCTCCTTAGTGGCCCTGATAATCATCATGACTGTCCTAAGAGTCAAGCAACCACCTGGGCTCTCAAGCCATTTGTTTCAGTAGGTAATTTATTAAAAACCAACCAGAGTCACAGCTGTGATGCAATTGCATGCAATGTGTCCTATTTCCTTTTGACAGGTTGTTTAATACTGTGTCCAAACTCAGGGACTCTACCAAAGTGATCACCAAATCCCCTCCCCACTTTTATTGGTACTGTGGATTGAACTCAGGGCCACTCAACACTGAACCACATCCCCAGCCCTATTTTGTATTTTATGTACAGAAAGGGTCTCACTGAGTTGCTTAGTGCCTTGCTTTTGCTGAGGCTGGCTTTGAACTTGGGATCCTCCTGCCTCAGTCTCCTGAGCTGCTGGTATTACAGGCGTGTGCCACCATGCCCAACCACCAAATCCCCCTTTAAAATTTTTTTTTTATTAGTTGTTGTATTTATTTGTATGTGGTGCTGAGAATCGAACCCAGTGCTTCACATATGCTGGGTAAGTCTCTACCACTGAGCTACAATCCCAGCCCCCTAATCCCTTTTTTGGAGGTGTACTTTCTGGGACCACCCCTGGTACCAACTTTTGTATGAGGTAAGAAGAAGAAAAAAAGGCCCAGTAAGAAAAAGAAAAAGAAATGCCATTTATTTGAACAGAAAAAAATTTAACATAAAGAATTATTAACTAGCTCAAGAGTTATTAACTAGGTAATCAAAAGAATAAAAAGAAGACTAAGTTATCACAGAACTAGCCAGGACAGGAAAGTCTGCAAATCTACTGGGTCCACTGTGATTCAAATGAGGACTAAGATTCCAACTATCCATGGTCAGTGGGATCCTTGATTAAAGAAGTGCTCCCACTTTTACTGTGGAATTTACAATTTATGTACTTTTGCCATCCATGAACCATGTATGTACCTCTTTTTGGGTGTCCTATGTAAGAGCTTACTGCAGTCTATTGCATCCCATGATAGCTAGAAATGTTCTAGGTTTCAAGTTTTGGAAACCTCAATGAATATTGGCTTGATTAAATAGAGCTTACTCTTCTCGCAGAAAGGCAGCTGCCAACATTGATTAAAATGCTGTTCAAATATATCAAGTTATTGTCTCTTCCATTCTCTTGGTATGTTGTAGCTCCATGCATCAGATCTGTAGCATGAAGAGGAAGTGGAAGTGTAACCAATGCATGTTCCTTTTATCTAAAAAGGAAGGTTTTTCTCTGAAACTAGCTGACTGTTCTTTAGGTCTTGTTGCACTGTCCCGTGTCTCTCTATTTCTGCAACTTTATTTATTTTTAATTTATCAGCTTGTATTCCAGTGTTGGATTACAGACATCTATCTTCAGGGCATGGTAGGCAAAGCACTTTTTTATTGTTTCCATGTTTTGCTTTTTTTTTTTTTTCGGTGGAGGGTACCAGGGATTGAACTATCAAACTACATCCCCAACCCTTTATATATTGTCTTTTGAGATGGGATCCCACTAAGTTGCTTAGGGCCTCACTAAGTTGCTGAGGCTGGCTTTGAATTTAGGATCCTCTTGCCTCAGCCTCCTGAGCTGCTGGGATTATAGGCATGAGCCACTGTGCCGGGGCTCCATGATTTTGCCTTTTATAGAATGTCATGTAGTTAGAATGTATAGTATGTAGACTTTTCAGACTTGTTTCTTTCACTTAGCAATGAGCATTTAAGATTCTCCCATGTGTTTCATAGTTTAATAGCTCATTTAGTTTTAGCACTGAATAGTATTCCATTGCATAGATGTCCCACAGTTTATTTATCCATTTTTCCTATTGAAGGCCATCTTGGTTTCTTCCAATTTGGGGCAATTACAAATTAAGTTGCTGTAAACATTGACATGAAGGTTTTATGTGGACATTAAATTTTCAGTTTATGTGGGTCAATATGCAGGAGCATGATTCTGGCTTGTGTGGTAGGAGTATGTTTAGTTGTTTAGTTTTTTTTTTTTTTTCCCTACCACTGACTATTATCTCCAACCTCATAACCTTTTCTTCTTGCAAAACTGAAAGTCTATTTCCATTCAACAATTGCTCATTTCCCCCTCTCCTGGCCCTGGAAATCACATTCTACTTCTGTCTCTAGGAATCTAAGAATGTCACATAAGTGAAATCGTACAGTATTTGTCTTTTTTTTTTTTTTTTTGATGACTGATTCATTTAATTTAACATAATATACTGGAGATTCATGGTGTAGCATGTTTCAAAATTTCCATCCTGTTTGAGAGTGAATAATATTCCATTGTCTGTACACTCTGTTTTTCATTTTCCATCCGCCTCTCAGTGGGCATGTGGTCTTCTTCCATCTTTTTGCTATTGTAGATAATGCTGCTATGAACATTAATATGCAAACATCTCTTTAGATTCAGGCCACTTAATTTTTTAAACTATTCCTCAATTATTTGAATCTGTATGTAGCTTTTTTAGTGAAAAATTTTATTGGTGCCTATTAATTATTCAGAAGAGTGAGTTTCATTGTGGCGTATTTGTACATGCATATCATATAATTACATCAATTTAATTCCATAGTAATTCCCCTTGCCCTCTACTTCCCTGGCCCCTGATTCTCTTCCTCCATCCTAAGGGTCTCCCTTAGGTTTTCATGAGATCCCCCCCACTTTTTTTTTCCTTTCCAGTTTCCACATATGAGAAAACAAACAACAAACATAGGCCCCTTCATTTTCTGAGTCTGGCTTATTGCTTAATATATGCTCTCCAGTTCAATCCATCTTTCTCCAAAAGACATGATTTCATTCTTCTTTATTGTTGAATAAAGCTCCATTTCATATATAGACCCCATTTTCTTTAGCCATTCATCTGTTGATTGACCCCTAGGCTATTGTGAGTTTGCTGCTATAAACATGGGAATGCATGTATATCTAAAGTCCACCGTCTTTAATTCTTTTGGATAGATATCAAGAAGTGGTATAGCTGGATGATACAATAGTTCCATTTTTAGTTTTCAAGGAAACTTCATACTGATTTGGTGCAGTCTGGCTGGGCACAAATCACGAGCCACTGAAGCAGGAACAAACTTTATTTCCGAACACCTGTGAACGCCATGCACGCAGCCTTCTCCCAGGACACACCACACCAACCGGAAATCCCTCCTCCGGAAATCCCTCCTCTCGAACTTCCCCAACCAATGGGAACTCTATAGGAATCCCCGTGAGAACTCCAAAGTAGCAGGCCGAGGTGGACAGCAGGGGTCTAATATATAATTGAATACACAGCTTAACATAACCATTATCATCTCAATGGCTTGCTGGCATCACCTCTGGTTCTGGCAAAAATGCCATGCTCATTCCAACTGGGCTATGGCTCTCAGCACTGATTTCCATAGTGGCTGTATTAATTTACATTTTTATCCCAACACCCTGTAAGGATTCCTCTGTCTCTGCATTCTCACCAGCATTCATTGTTGTTTGTACTCTTGATGTTTGCCATTTTAATTAGAGTGAGATGGGATCTATGTGTAGTTTTTCAATTTTTCTCTGTATAATTGTTGGCCATTTGTACTTCCTCTTTGGAGAAATGTCTGTTTGGATCATTTGCCAATTCTTTTGATTGAGTTATTGATGGATGGATGGATGGATGGATTGGTATGAAGTTTTTAGAGTTGTTCATGTATTCTCGATATTAACGTTCTGTTGGAAGAGTGACTGGTAAACATTTTCTCCCATTCTGTAGGTTCTCTCTTCATGCTGTTAATTGTTTCCTTTGCTATGAAGAAGCTTTTAATTTGATGTCACCCCATTTATTGATTCTTGTATTATTTTCTGAGCTAGAGGAGTCCTTGTAAGTCACTGCCTAGGCCTAAACGTTGGAGTGTTTCCCCTATGTTCTCTTCTAGCAGTTGCAAAATTTCTGTTCTTGTTCAAAGGTCTTTGACCCATTTTGATTTGACTTTTGTGCAAGTTGAGAGATAGGAATCTACTTTCAAACTTATTTTACATATGGATATTCAGTTTTCCTGGAACCCTTTGCCTTTGCTCCAAAATAAGTTTTTGGCAAATCTCAGATGATAGTGGCTATGTGGGCTTGTCTGTGTGTCTTCTATTCCATTGATCTATGTGTTGTTTTTATGCCAGTACCAATCTGTATTTTATTACTATAGTTCTGCAGTATAATTTGAGCTTGGATATTATAAGGACTCTACCTTTACTCTTTTTGTCCAGGATTTATTTGGCTGGTCTAGGTATTTTGTTCTTCCACATGAATTTTACATTTTTTTTCCTAGATCTGAGAAGAATATAATTGGTATTTTGATAAGCTTGCATTGAATCTGTTAATCATTTCAATCATTCTTGGTAGTATGGTCATTTTTAAAAAATTTAATTTTATTAGCTAACATGACATTACAATGATCTTGGCAATTCATACATTTGAATCATTGGGGTATAATTTCTCATTTTTCTAATTGTACAGCTTGTAGAATCACACTGGTCATAGAGTCACCTATATACATACAGCAATCATATTGTCTATTCTATTCTGCTGCCCTTCCTATCCTCCCTACTCCTCCCCTCCCTTCCCATCATTTCTCTCTATCCAATCTAATGTGACACACTTTTTTTTTCTTTTTCTCATCACAACATCATACATGTATTCTGTATCACGATGAGGGTCTCCTTCCATCTTCCGAGCAACTCCCCTTCTCCTTCCTTTTCCCTCCCACCTCTCTTCCCTATTTATTGGTAGTCTTCTTGTCATGCTCTTCCTCCCTATCCCATTTTGAGTCACCCCCCTTGTATCAGAGAAGACATTCGGCATTTGATTTTTAGGGATTGGCTAACTTCACTTAGCATAATCAGCTCTAATGCCATTCCATTTCCCCACAAATGAGTAGTATGGCCATTTTTAACAATATTAATTCTGGTGTCTTCTTTTATTTCTTTTTTCAGTGTTCTATACTTTTTCTTGTACAGATCTTTTACCTCTTTAGTTTAACTTATTTCTAAGTATTTTATTTATTATTCCATTTGTGAATGGAATTACCTTGATACCTTTCTCAGAAAGTTTATTATTGGTGTATAGAAAATCTCTTAGTTTTTGTATATTATTTTTAAAATTTATTTATCAGCTCTAGAAGTCTTCTTCTGGAGCTTTTAGGGTCTTCTGTGTATAGGATTATATCATCCACAAACAAGACAACTTGATTTCTTTCTTTCCTACTTGTATCATTTCTATTTCCTTTTCTTCCCGAATTGTTCTGGCTAACATTTAAAGTACTAGATTGAGTAGGAGTGGTGAGAGTAGACATCCTTGTTTTGTTTCTAATTTTAGAAGAAAAGCTTTTCCCCATTCAGTTTTTCCCTTTTAAATATGAAGTTGGCTTTTGGATTTGTCATATATACCCTTTATGAGATTGAAGCAAGTTGCTTCTTTCTATCCCTGGTTTCTCCAGGGTTTTTATCATGAATGAGTGTTGATTTTTTTTTCCAAAGGCTTTTCCTGCATCTATTGAGATGATTATGTAACTTTGGTTCTTTTTATGTGTATTATGTTTAGTGACTAGTAGTATATGTTGAAACATCCCCTGCATCCTTGGAATGAATTGAGGCCATTTACATTCAGTGTTATTTTCTTCTGTCATTTTGATTTATTTCCAATGTTTGCTTCAATCCTGATTCTCATTTGCTTATCTACTCCTATAATGATATTAATCTTTCCTGAGATTAATTCCTTTCTGAGCTCTCTTGGTTGTTTTTATCTACTTCTGTGAATAGAATTCCTTTAAGCATATTCTGCAATCCTGGATTAGTAGTCATGAATTCCTTTAGTTCATGGAAGATTTTTATTTCTTGTTCAATTCTGAAGGATAGCTTCGCTGTATATAGAAATCTTGGTATTTATTTTATTTCAGGGCTTAAAATATACCATTCAAGCCCTCCTGAAATTTAGGTTTTTGATGAAAAATTTCATATTATTCTAATTGGTTTTTCCTTTAAATATGATCTGGCATTTATATCTCTCTTGTAAGTTAAAAAGTTTCCTTTGTTTTGGATTTTTTACATTTTAATTATAATGTGTCATGGAGAGATTCTTTTCTGGTCTTGTCTATTTGGGCTTCTAAATGCCTCCAGCATCTGAATGTCCATTTTATTCCCAAGGTTTGGAAGTTTTTCTGTTATTATGTCACGGAGTAGCTTATCAATAACATTAGCCAGAGTCTCTGATCCTTCCATAATACCTATGAGCCTTAAATTCCTTAATGTTGTCCCAGAGTTCTGGGATATTCTGATCATAGTTTTCAGTATTTCTCTTTAGTGTTGTCTGAATGCTCAAGTCTATCTATTTTGCATTCAAGTTTGAGGTTGTATCTTCTACTTGATCTAATCTGTTGGACAAACCATAAACCAACATATATTTACAATACTTATTACTGGGTTGCCCTTGAACTCTATTAACCAATGAGAGAGTGGGTAAGAAATGATATAAAATAGGCTGAAAAGATAAGCCTTATATGGTATATTGATACTAAATTATATTGGAAGAAGAGGGAAATAAAAAAAAAAAAACAAAGGAAGAAAAGGGAGGGAAGGGAGACAGTCGATAAAAGGGGGAAAGCAGAATGGAAGAGACAGAAGGCATGGAGCTTAGAAAGAAGAGAGGTACAGAGAAAAAAAATCCAGTTAATTGAAAAAAAAACCCTTAAAATTAGTTAGAACTATGAAAAAAAAATAATGAGGGAAGACACAACAGAATAGTGCACAAAATAGCACATGAGGCAATGATTAAAAAGATTCAGTTTTCCCTTTGCTGAGGTATTTAAAATGGAGACTCTTTTTTTTTTTTCCCCCAGGGCTTTGATTTTAGAGTCCCCCAGCTGTGAGGAGGTTTGTGGGACACAATTATCATACTGTTTGATTTTTTTTTCAACTATGACCCAAACTGGCCAAACGTGTTAGTGTAGTCTGTTTGCTGAGCTGTGCCTCCTCTTGCCTGCCAGCGAGTGTTGGGGAGAGAGGCGTGTTTCAGAGAAGTCAGGCTCGGTATCACTGTTTTGATATCTAGACGTGGGGGCGTGGCTCTGGTAGGCCAGCCCTGTCACCTGGGTAGCCTATATTCTGATTTGGACCTCACGGTACCCTTTGTTTGGAGAACCTCCGTCCATGTGCTAGGGAGAGGTATTTGGGAAGTGCCCAGGTCTCATCAGCAGATCCACCAGTTGCTTCCCAGTGTGGAGGGTAGGACCAGGCCCAGGGTGGGATGCACAGATAGCAGCTTTCTACCCAACTCAGACCTAGCTCACTGAAACCCCTGTTGGCCTTGCTCTTTACCACAGAGTTCATATTGCCAGTTTCATAGGAAGGTGCCTTTCACTCTGCTGTATGGAAGATTAAAAATCTCCCACACAGAAAGTTTGAGCAATAAGACTTTTTCAGCTGGCACTGATTCCCTATTTTCACTGCATCCGCTGGAAAGTGCCAGGACACACTCCCACCCTTCAAAGTATCTGGGCCTGTTTTTCTGCTTTCCTTGTGGTTTCTCCTGACAGTAGAGCCTACTTTTCTTAAACTTGCTGGGAAACGTTCTTGCAGCTGGTTGCTGGGGAGCCTCCCCTCCGGCTCTGAGCCACTCACTGCCCACCTGATGCTGCAGCAGTCCATTTCTTTGATTAATTCTCTTCCTATCCTAAAAACCTGTATTTCTGGGTCTCACCTGGCTGCTGGCTCTCTGAGCCACCTTCCGAGGCTTTCCCCCATCAGGCAGCTACATGCCATTTTGATTGAATCTTGGGGAGCATTTACTATATGGTGGGTTCCTCTAGCCTGTCATTTCCCCGCAACCTAAGAGCAAGTTTAGTTTTGTGAAAAAGTGTTGAAGTGTCTTGCAAAGCGGCTGTGCCATTTTTCATTCCCACCAGCCATGAACGAGAGGTCCTGCTGCTCCACATCCTCACCAGCATTGGGTGGCGTCGTTGATTTGGATTAAGCCATTCTGACAGGTGTGGATCCAACTCTTTCCTACTCATTCTTTTCTTTTCATTTGGAATAACTTTCAAACCTCATCTCAAAGATTACCTCCTTTGTGAAGACTTCCTTGAGGCAGCCCCCATTGCACAAGCCCCTCCAGGTCTTAAAGTGAAGTGATTTCTTTTTTTCCAGATCCTATTTAAGACCCTCCCATAGTCATTGCAGGTCACAGACCCTAGGCATTAATTTCCACTGCATTGGCACTCCAAAGCCTCTTGACACTTTCTGCACGTTCCTGAGGTATTACTTTGTCATGATCCCCTTGCTCTATACAGGTCCTAGGCTGTGATCTTCCCATGACATCAAACCAGACCAAAGACTTAGCTCGTTTACTGGTTTTTGCAGGAAAGTTGACCCATCCCAAGGATTAATGGGGAGGGGAACATATAGCAAAATTCCTGACCTCCTGACTAGATCAATCCTTTTTCTCCTTATTACATTTCTAGATTAAAAATATTCTTCCCTACCTCGTACATTGTTTCACATCCTTCTCTTGGGCTCTTGGGGCTGCCAACATTCTCTTGGCTTTTGGGGCTGCATGTCCTGTAGGGATATACCCTATTGGATGTTGTTCTATCAGGGCAGATTCGCTGAAAAGTATCTATTCACCCAAGAGGGATTCTTCTATGAACTGTTATGAGAACACAATTTACCTCCTTGTAATTTGTGTAGCTATTTTTTAAAAAATTTATTTATTTATTTATTTTAAATTTTTATTGTTGGTTGTGTAGCTATTTTCACACTTATTTTTTTTTCCTGGATAATAAGGACCTCAGGGATAAGCATTCACTCTTCCTCTTTTGCCATCATCCCTGCTTTAGAAGGGGCAATGACTATATTTTTATTGTTAATATGTGATATGTTATATATTATATGGCTTTGTTCTCAAAAAGAAACAACTGAATTTTTTCAAGTAGATGTTCTTGAATTAAAAGCAGTGAAACCACTAGATGTACAAGTAAAAACACATGGTTTCTTTGCCCAGTATATAACCTTTATTAAGAAACATCAGAAGACACAGTGCCACAGATATAATTGAAATAGCCAACAGGCAAGATCATTATGATCCAAAAAACAAGGGGAAGGTCTCATGCTGAACTGTAGAAAGGTTCAGCTGACTTCTTAGAAGCTGGATGTTGGGTGAAGACCTTTCTTTCTCTCTGATGACATCTTAGGAATGTCTCTTGGCTATACTCTGGTGCCTTGGCATTGTAAAATAATCGCAGGCAAACAAGATAAATATAGATCATAACGCAAGGTGGGAAAATAAGCATTGTAGACAGTTCTCAAGGAAAAATTCCAGAATATGGTGGTAGTTTTCAGTCTTGCAAGAGGATCGGAAATACCATCATGCAATTTGATGAACTGAAGATGGGTTCACAGCATTTTTCTGTCCACAGTGAAGATCGATGTATTCATTATAGAATGGAATCAGAATGGTGATTCTCAGACCCTTGATAGCCCACACAAGAGAAAATGAAATAGGGGTCTAGGAACATCTTAGTGGTTCAGGGATGGTCAAGAGGATGAATAGTTCAGAGATGCTGCATCCTGGGCAATCAGAAATCAGCAGGCCGGCTCTTAACAGGTGGGCTCACAGCAGGAGGGTGGTGGGCAGCTGTAGCAGCAGCAGACTGGGCGGCAGCAGGACTGTCCACAGTAGGATGGGCGGCAGCAGGAGGCCTGGGCATGGTGCAGCTGGCAGCAGGTTGGGGGTGTGCAGCTCACGACGCAGCAGGGTGGCAGGAAGGTGCCCTCCACGCGGCAGTCTGGGCGGCACCACCTGATGCGGTAGCTCACGGCTCCGAAGCCACCCTCCTGGCCAATGCCGCCCCCAATGCCACAGCTGGACTGGCAGCAGCTGGAGCCACAGTTCCCACTGGTGGAGTAGCTGGGGAATCCGCAGAAGCCGGTGGAGCAGCAGGCCATGGTGTCAGGGGTTGGGTTGAGAGCTGGGAGTTGGGTTGAGACCTGGGTTGGTTGGAGGAGTTTCTGAGTTTGAGAGGTGACTGCCACATGGGGCCTTTATATATCTGAACCAGCAGCTGTTTATAAAATTCTTAACATATTTTTCTTGTTTTTGTTTAAATTTGTTCCTTAGTGGTCCTCTGATTGGCTTGCGTTGAAATACTTAAGACATATTATGGGCAGCAGTTTGGAAATTACTCTGTTTTATAAGGTTTTGGGGACTCGTCATATCAGTCTTTTGCTCTTTAGAATATGTTTGTGGTTTCCCATGTTTAAAGACTCCTCCCACTTTAGACCAGTCAGTCGACACCCTCATTTTGACAGTCCTCATTCCACGTGACTGTCTGTCCAGACTTCTAAAGCTTAGGGTAATTGTGTTATTTTTAAGTATTATTTTTTTTCACTCCTGGATATATAGAATGAATTCTATTGAGTTTAGAACCAGGATATTTGCTGAAATTAAGTAGTTCTTTGGTCACATATAGTTAAAACTTCCACCTCAAATACTCCAACATCATATCAAATTACTATTACAGTTCCTTTGATTTCTACTAATTTGAAATGAGTAAATACTATTTGTGTTCCAGGCCAGAAAACTATTTATTTTATTTTATTTTACTTTTGCGAACCAAACAGCTTACTGAAAAGAAGGTATCTAGCTTAGCTTCTGGTAGCATCTTAATAAAAGTTTTTTGAATTTATTATTGATTCAATAAATGTTTATTGAGTGGGTGGAGTAAAAGGCATGATTCATGAATGCCCTGCACAACTCATAAATTATTAAACAGAACTTTCAAGTTGTAACACCTGTGAAGGAGACTTGTTATTTCCTGTGAGAAGAGACCAGGAAATATTGAATTATTTTTATCTAAATTCAATAGTTGAACTGACATTCAGAGAAAAAAATGTCTAGGAGTTATGATCTTTTGAAGAATGTACTGTCATCTGCTTTATATTTCCTGCAATGCATCTTCTGTATGATATGTCACTGCCATCAATTAAATGATAGAGGTAAGTGCTAGGAGCTTATAAAAATAACTTTGAAAAAATTTTTAATGTTTTTCCTGTATTTGTGTTATTGTATTTTTGACTATTAAACTCAAAAGCTTAGAGAAGAATTCAAAAATTAAATGGTAAAAGCTATTTCTTTTTGTTCTAAGTTTGTGTTAGCTTCTTAAAAGAACAATATTTGCTTGGGTTACAAATTATGCATCATGACATAGCTGTTTCAGGTTTCTAATGCAGCTGTCTGACATGGTGATGGTAGAACTCACTAGGTATGCTGCTGAGCTACTTGTTCTGTCATTTAGACCACAGATACCTCTTATACGAACAGTAAATGAAGGTGAATATTGGGAGTTGAAGTTTGGAGACCAATTTGAGAGTCTGAGGAATGAATGAGATAGGCTAAGGCATAGGAATTAAACCCAAATGCTCTTAGAAAATGGATAGTATCTGATAGATATTTTCACACCTATTTAGTAGGTAATACCATTTCTTTATGTTGGGCATGAATGAAGGAAAACACTTGGTTTGTTAAATGGGAGAGATTAGAGAAGGTTAGACATTAGAGAGATTAGATATCTAGGTAGGAACTCAAAAGCTTTGATCAACCTGAAAATTTCAGTGGAAAGTAGCTCTCTTGGTCTAGACCCAATCTTGGTAGAGTACAGCATGAAAAAATTTGAATAACTATGAAGAGTAATGAATGGAAAATTTTAGTAGTAGATGGATTTAAGCATAATTTAACTTGCATGTAATATTTCTAGCTTAGCCTATATGTTTATCCCAAAGGATTATTATTGAAATGCAAAAGGAGAGTGGTCTCCTTGAATTCCAGTTGTAGGTGAACATGCTTAAAGGTAGAAAAAGGACATAAGTCTGTTTGCTTTGGACATTACAACATTTTATTAGAAGTCACAGTGGAAAGCAGGTCTGAAGATGTGTGGGGATAGAGAAACGGGGAGGAGTGCTGAGATGTCGTTGGATGAGGAGCTTCCCCATCCTGGAGACGTGTTCAAGCCAGGCAGGGTCTCCAGAGCATGATGATCCATATGTGGTTTCCTTAGGGGTCCTGACCAAGAGTTCCATTATTTAGGAGTAGCTTAGCAACATCATGATACTTAGCATCCAACAAATGGTATACTTCTTCAGAGAAGAACATGGTTTTCCCTTGTTTCCCCTTCCATTTTTAAGTAATCAGCAGGTTGGCTCTTAACAGGTGGGCTCACAGCAGGAGGGTGGTGGGCAGCTGTAGCAGCAGCAGGCTGGGCGGCAGCAGGACTGTCCACAGTAGGATGGGCGGCAACAGGAGGCCTGGGCATGGTGCAGCTGGCAGCAGGTGGGGGGTGTGCAGCTCACGATGCAGCAGGGTGGCAGGAAGGTGCCCTCCACGCGGCAGTCTGGGCGGCACCACCTGATGCGGTAGCTCAGGGCTCCACCCTGGCCACCTCCAATTCCACTCCCAGAGCCACAGCCTGAGCCACAGCAGCTGGTCTGGCAGCAGCTGGGTTGGCTGCAGCTGGGCTGGCAGCAGCTGGGCTGGGAGCAGCTATCCTGGCAGCCGCTGGGCTGGCAGCAGCCGGTCTGGCAGCAGTTGGGGCGGCAGCAGCTGGCGCCACAGTTCCCACTGGTGGAGCAGCTGGGGAATCCGCAGAAGCTGGTGGAGCAGCAGGCCATGGTGTCAGGAGTCTGTCTGAGAGCTAGACTGCTAAGTGATTTTTCTGAGTTTTGGTTGTACCTACCTTCTAATCCCAGCCTTTTATATAGTCCTCTGAGCTGCATGTTTACCTAACATTTAGCATCTTTCCTTGATGCCAATTGAATTGTCAGTGTTTAATTGGCTCATGCTTGAGTTGTTTAGAAAATTATAAATAGCATTTCAATTGTCGGATCTGGGCAATGTTCAATTAAGTCTCATTATGTGTCTTTTTTGCCCTCTAAACTAAGAGAAGGTGCTTCATGGAAGCCAATCCCAGCAGCACCTCTTTATGTTATTCACATGGCAGGCTAGACTTGGGGCACACACTGCCCTGGTTCACTTTGTCATACCTGTCCTTCTATAACCTTCAGACACAGTTTATCTGAACTGAAATTTTCTTCCTAAGTTGACACTGAATCGTGATTATGACTTCATGAACAGTTTGTTCAGATTTGGAAAGACTAATAATATTATTGCCATGAAAACATGAGCAATCAGTTAATTCATGAGCATCCAAACTAAGTTTGCCTTTCTGGGATCAGCTGCAAGTTACAGGATCCTAGAACTGTATTTTATATTCTTGCTTTCACTCATTAATGCACATATTTATCCAATGGAAGCCTTTAATGATTTTTGCCTGAAAATTGTTTACTGGCTGTTCAATTAAAAATATATGCTATATGATAGATACACATTGTAACAAGTCGAACTTTACAGAGTAAAGACAAATTAATATTATTTTCCCCACCCCACACAACACCTTTTCCAAAACTAATACACTAAGATAATCAATATTGGCACTTGGTTGTATATTCTTTAACACCTTTACCTCTGCTTCTGCAATACACGTATACACATACACACAAACATTTTCTATTTCAGTGAAGTTTGGGTCTAATACACATTTAAATTAGAAAATTTTAAAAACTATCCATAGTGAAAATCTTTTGACCATATATCTGACAGTTTATTTCTGAGTACTCTATTGCACTGGTCCATATGTATGTCTTTATGTAGTTCTACAACGTTTTAATCACTGCAGCATTATAATAAATTTTAAAATCAGGAATGTGAGACTAACCTTATTCTTCTTTTTCAAGACTGTTTTTAGTATTTTGGATCCCTCATGATTATATATGAATTTTTGGATGAAGTGTTCTATTTGTGCAAATCACCACTGAGATTTTTTTAAAAATATTTTTTAGTTATACATGGATACAATATCTTTATTTTGTTTATTTATTTTTATGTGGTGCTGAGACTGGAACCCAGTGCCTCACATATACAAGGTCAGTGCTATGCCACTGAGACACAACTCCAGCCCACCACTGAGATTTTGATAGAGATTTCATTATGTCTGTAGGTTTTGTTGATATTTTTATCTTAACAATATTGTCTTCCAATCAATGAACACGGGAAATCTTTCATTTGCATCTTTTGAAATTTATTTCAGTTGATATTTTGCAGTTTCTGGTGTACAATTATTTCCCCTGGGTTAATTTATTTCTAAGTGTTTTTTTTTTTTTTGATGCTATTGTAAATGGAATTGCTTTCTTACTTTCCTTTTCAGATTGTTCATTGCTAATGTATAGAAATTCAAATGATATTTTGTGTCTGATTTTGTATTTGTAACTTTGCTAAATTCACTTATTGGTTGTAGTGTGCGTGTATAAAAAATCTTTAGGGGTTTCTATATCAAGGATTATATTGTCTCTGAACAGAGATGATTTGCTTTTTCCTTTTCAATTGCTTTGGCTGAAACACCCTGGACTCTGATAAATCAAATGGATAAAAGTTGGCATTCTTATCTTGTTCCTAATCTTAGGGGAAAGAAGGGTTTTAGTCTTTCATTGTTGAGTATAAGGGAAGTATATTATTTTCATATGTGGCACTTTTTATATTGATTAATTTGCTTCTATTCTTAGTTTATTGATTGTTTTATAAATTATGAAAGGGTTTTGAATTTTTTCAAATGCTTCCTTTGGATCAGTTGAGATGATTGTGTATTCTCTCCTCAATTCTGTTAAAGCAGTATGTTACATTGATTGATTTGTGTATGTTGAACCATTTTTGCATTCTAGGAGAAAGTCCTATTTGGTAGTGATTTTTCAATCCTTCTAATGTGCCATTGAACATTGTTTGTTAATACTAAGTTAATGCTTTTTCTATGATTATTCATAAGGGATTTTCTTTTTCCTTAGAGTGTACTTACTTGACTTTAGTAAGGCTGATTTAACAGAATGACTTTGGAAGTGTCCTTTCCTCTTCAATTTTTTGGAGGATTTTGAGGATTGGTCTTAATTTTTCTTTGGTAGAATTCAACAGTGAATAAATCTGGTTCTTGGATTTTCTTTCTTGGGAAGTTTTGACTACTGATTCAATCTCCTTGTTAGTTATAGGTCTGTCCAGATTTTCTCCTTTTTTCATGGTAGGTTGTTTTTCTAAGAATTCATGTATAGATTTGTGGACCTATGGATAAGATTTATCTATGTTATTCAAATTCTTAATATATCCTATATTTGTAACTCATTTTAATAGCTATACAATTTTCCAGAGGCTGATCATATCAGAATTTATTGAATCATTCCCCAATCAATAAGACCTCAATCATTTTTAGTTGGTGAGTTTGAATTTTAAAATAATAATAGAATTTGAAGCTGAAAGAGACATTAAATGGGCCAAGCTTTAGGTGATTAGGGGACTGAGATCTTCACTGCATTTAATTAAACTAAGTGAACTTTGCAAACTGGTTCTACAACTATGTGACTGTGTGAGCCCAGAAAAGTCACTTAATCTCTCTGAACAATGATTTACTCATCTATAAAATGAGATGATCTCTCAGACGCCTTCCAGGGCTAAAAATGTTTAATTGTTCTACTAAGTCATCCATTCCTTAAGGGCACGATCCCTAAGTTCATGTCAGATTCACGTTGGTTGTCTACATGGTGCCTCTATACTACCTTGCTTGTAGATGCTCAATAATTGCTTGTGGAATGCAGACTGAAGGAATGATTAGCAGTTCATGGTCATGATGAAAAGCTGAATTTGCATTTTACCAAAGTCACTTGTAATTTTATTTTATTTATTTTTTCTCAGCAAGAGCTATTTAGGTTGTAATATTGAAAAGTGGTCAGGGGCTGGGGATGTGGCTCAGGCGGTAGCGCGCTCGCCTGGCATGCGTGCGGCCTGGGTTCGATCCTCAGCACCACATACAAACAAAGATGTTGTGTCTGCCGAAAACTAAGAAATAAATATTAAAAAAGAATTCTCTCTCACTCTCTCTTTAAAAAAAAAAAAAAACAAAAAAGAAAAGTGGTCAGTAGTTAGAATCAAGGGGGAAAGAGGATAGAATATGTCTCTGCTACTGTTTTGTCATTCAGAGGTTTTTCTTTGGACTGGATGATTCTTTGACTGTTTGTTACCTTTGTTTATGCTTTCTAATTTTCCAGTTCTAATTAACATTGAAATGAATGAAGTTTTGTGAATTTAACCAAAGTGCTATTCTTTATATTAAAAAAAAAAAAATACTTTCAGTACCCTCTAGTTTAAGTCCAGGGAACTGTGAATTAAGCCTAAACCTTGTCTAAAAAACCATCTAAACACATGAAGCATTTCCTGACACTTAGGTTGAAAAGTGTATAAATATGTTGTGTATGTGTATGATATACAAATGTGTTTATATACAATAAATATGCATATATGTGTATATATGTGCATATATACATATATACGTAATATATATATTTTATATACATATATACATTATCTATATATAATGTGTGTGTGTGTGTATGTATGTATGTGTATATATATATATATATATATATATATATATATATATATATATATATATTTTGAATGTTTTAAACCAAAGATCATATGTTAATTCGAAATATTGAACAAAGCACTTGTTATTCTCACTTTCTGTTCAGGAAACGGGAAAAAAGTTTTGGAGTAAAAAACTCCATCTCATTGGGACTGTATTTTTTTCAGTTTTCTCCTCCTTATATTTCTCTTGCTCTAACTTGTGAGATTCCATACAAACAGAAAAATGTGCTTTATTAGCACGTATTACCACTGTTTGAAGATGGTCTGAAATTTCATCCCTCTTGTAGTGGCTCCACAGAAAATTAAGCTTCATTTTCTTAACTAAGCTTCTCCAGAAATCTTCACCATAATTAATCTTAGGACTATCAGCAGAAGAGTCTCTATAGAAGAGTTCAATAAGGTAAACTTTCTATTCCCTGTTGCTCTATCTTACTTGGCCTCTGGCCTGGAAGAGATCAGCACTCCAGGTGCTGAACGCCCCTTTACTAGTTTTTCACAAACATTTATCTGGTATTGGAGTTTGTAGAAGTGTGTTTGCAAATGCAAAGTGTGATTAAAAAAAAAAAAAAAAAAGACAGGCCTCTGGCCTTGAGCTGGAGCTTCACAGAGATGTTTACTTTTCTAAGATAAAAGAAAAAATTACTAATTGGGTAACTCCATGGTAACAACTGGCAGGAGGAGAGAAGAAAGGTTGACTTGCCCAGAACAGTGAAAGAAAATGCTGCTTTTGGGTGAAGTTCTGCAGACTGTGAACTTCTGAGCCCCTCCCCTTACACACTGGGTATAAAGTTCTAAACTGCCTCTCCTCAGGGTGCAGGAGGATTGATTGATTACAGTGAAAGCTTTGCCTTCTGAACCTGACTATAGCCAAATAAGCCTGCTTTCTGTTTTCTATTTGGTGTCCTGCCTCGCCTGTCCCCTGTAACACTCTGATTGAAGAATAAGTCATGTTTAGACTCTAGATTCTATACCTGTCTTATTTATAAAAGCACTGTGAGAAGCCAATGTGTGGTGACAGAACCTAGGACATTTCGGAGACCCTAGGGTAATTGACTTTACTGTGTATTTTTATGGGGCTTAACATCCACCATACTTCATCACATTTCCTAACAAGAAGAATAGTGTAGGATAAAAAAACCGATTGAAATCTTCCATGTGACTTTGTGTGAAATATCTGTCACAAACACAATAAAGAAAAGAGATTTTTTGCTTCACCATTAGATATAATTTATTAGATATTGGCATACTCTTCTTCTTCCATAAGAGTTACAATTTGCAGGGTGGTGAGGTAGCAGAGGGGAAAGTATCTGAGAAGAAGAGATAGTTCTTCCATTGGGCTCCTCCTCAATGAGCTTCGGAAAGTGTGGTCAAATATCTGCAGAAGATCACAAATGCTTTTCTCATTTCTTCAGTCAAATCTGTGTTTTCCTCAGAGGAGAGATCAAAGTCTTTCCGGAGTGGAAACACATAGTTCTGTGTGTCCCACTATTTGGTAACCCCCATAACAAAAGCCAAATAAAGGATCAAGGATTTGTTAGTGTTCCAGGAGTGGTTGACAAGATAATTAGCTCCTGGCCTGAGTGCAAACTTGAAACTTCAAGTTGAGAATCAGCAGGCGGGCTCTTAACAGGTGGGCTCACAGCAGGAGGGTGGTGGGCAGCTGTAGCAGCAGCAGGCTGGGCGGCAGCAGGACTGTCCACAGTAGGATGGGCGGCAGCAGGAGGCCTGGGCATGGTGCAGCTGGCAGCAGGTGGGGGGTGTGCAGCTCGCCACGCAGCAGGGTGGCAGGCAGGTGCCCTCCACGCGGCAGTCTGGGCGGCACCACCTGATGCGGCAGCTCAGGGCTCCACCCTGGCCACCTCCAATTCCACTCCCAGAGCCACAGCCTGAGCCACAGCAGCTGGTCTGGCAGCAGCTGGGTTGGCTGCAGCTGGGCTGGGAGCAGCTATCCTGGCAGCCGCTGGGCTGGCAGCAGCCGGTCTGGCAGCAGTTGGGGCGGCAGCAGCTGGCGCCACAGTTCCCACTGGTGGAGCAGCTGGGGAATCCGCAGAAGCTGGTGGAGCAGCAGGCCATGGTGTCAGGGGTTGGCTGGAGGATTGTGTTGCTTAGAGAAGTTCTTGAATTTTAGCAGTGACTGCCACATGGGGCCTTTTATAATCCTTGGTCAGCTTCTCTTTTCCTTATTCCCAAAGTTTTTTCCTTGTTTGTGTTTAAATAATTTGCCTCTGAATGCTAATTGTCCTGTTCCTGAGTTATTTGGTCAACCTTCTTAAAGCCTTTAAAAGTTGTTTTTATTTGGCTTTCAATTAGGATTCTGTATCATGGTGCAGTAGTCACTAGCGTTCGTTGAGAGCATAACCCCTAATCCCTCATGTTTGTTAAAGTTTTTCCATTGCCCAAAGGATAATTGACTAATGCTGCTCACCTTTAAGGAGTGTCAGTATTACTCAAGTTTGACCCTTATAACTGGATAATAGGGTCTCCCATGGGAGCTCAATTCCTAGCTCATGGCCCCCAATATTAATGGCTGTGAAGCAAGACTAGATTATACTGGTCAGAAAAGTGATGCGTTCTTTCATACTGGTAAATGTGAATGGGTTGTCATTTATAACATTTTGGGGGTGCTTGTTATAATACCTCAATGTTTCAAATACCTTATATGTATCAATTCACTTAATTTTCTCAGCAATCTTATGGGGTGGGTATCACTGCTACTCTGATAATCCAGGTGAGGAAAATGAGCCACAGACAGATTTAATTAACTGGTCCAAGGTCACACCAAGGTCACAATGTGAAGCTGGAATGTGACCCTCCACTCTCTGACTCCAGACTAAATTGTGAACCACAATAGCTAGTTCCCGTTTTTTCCCCCTCAAGTAAGCAGTTGTTCTAAGGAAAATCGAAGGGAGGAAACCCAGATGTGAAAACTTGCCCTCTTTCTTCCTCTTTCTTGAGAGTGAAGAGGTATAGCTTAGCATAAATAATAAAAATGTTAATTAGAGACTTTGCTAGAGATTTTGTTTATTTTTTAATAGCTTCATGAACATGTGCCCAAAGTGTGAACTTAATTGTGACTTTGCCTAATCTTTTATCTCAGGATATTTTATAAATTTAAATGTTTTTAGTTGCATAAAGTTATATTCAATATATTTACAATGGAGTATGTGTCAGTAGTTTGTTAGAACTACAGTATGCGGATCGTTGTAGATGTTAGAGACTAGCCTGCCTTCATCTGTTGCCGCATTCAAATCATATAATTTTTCCAGCCCATTAAGGATGAAGGTTTGGGTGAAATGAAAGGTGACCAGGCCTCCACGGAGCATGGGCTGTACTGCAGAGAAAGGGAAGTTCAAATGCCAGCCAGGGGCTTTGAACCAGAATACTGAGTGCTGTTCTCTTTGTCCAGAAATGAAGGTTTTGAGCAGAAGTCATAAACTATTCCCAAGTAAGAATTAAGACATATTTGAAAATCTCGCATCCTATTTGAAATAGAAGATCATGTTCTTTGTGAATTTCTGGCTGCTTCTTAAGTTTCTTTGACATGCTAATCTTTCCTTGGATGCTTAAAATGGGCATTAGTCATTGTCATGCTTGTAGGAGCTATTGAATTTATATCTATATCTATACTTGGCAGAATCTTTGATATTAAAGAAGATTTACCAGCTCTATGAAGATGATAGAAAACCCAGAGGAAGGGGGTTGGAAGGGGAGTGGAGAGGGACAGGAAAGAGGAGGATCAGTGGAATGAGTTTGACCAAATTACACTGTGTGCCTGTACCACAGTGAATTCCACCTTTATAAACCCTATAAAGTATACCAATTTATAAAGATAATTATATAGGGGGAAGGCCAAAGAAGTAGAGAAGGGGAAATAGGGAGGGGAAGAACAGGAGGGAGGGAGAAGGTACTAGGGACTAAAATGGAACAAATTATACTCCGTGCATGTATGGTTATGTCGGAATGAACCCCACAATTATGTATAGCTATAATACACTAATAAAAAAATCTTCGCTTGCAAAAAGTTTAGATATTTGAGGAGTTGAAATACTTTATTGATAATAGCACTGTAGATAGTAGTGTTGCACTTTGGATTTCAATTTCTGGGCTTTTCCACCACGGTAATGCTTTCAACATCTTCTTCAATTTAACTCGGTTTCCATGTTCTGATCTTGAATTGCCCTTAGGGAATTATTATGTTTTTCTTTTTTAAAACCAGGGATTGAACCCAGGGGCACTTAACCACTGAGCACATTCCTAGCCATTTTTATTTTTTTATTTAGAGACATGGTCTTGCTAAATTACTTAGGGCCTTGCTAAGTTACCGAGCCTGGCTTGGAAGTCCCAATCCTCCTGCCTCAGCCTCCTGAGCCACTGGCATTACAGTGAGAATTCTATTCCTCAGCAACAGAATGAAAACTAATCTGAACATTCCCTTACTTCCCCCCAATCAATGAGAATTAACCGGCATCTTTTCTTCTACCACTTGAACCCATGACTTCTTGATTGGGTCCACGGAAATAGAGAAACAAGTCACAAGCATTCATGGTGTTACAACTCTATTGTTTTTGGGGGGTAACATGCCAGTACCAAGACATAAAAGATTTTAAAAAAATTACTGTGCTTATTCTCTTTGGTTTTCACTACTTCTTTCAGGTTGCAGGGCCCAAGCCATTCTAGTACCATAAGAAGAAAGGACATGTTTGGGGCTATTATTTTTGACCATTTGACCTCTATTTAGGAGAGACACTAATGTTTTGAGTTGTCTTTTCTTCGTGTCTTTCTTTATGTCAGCTTGGGAGCCTGTGGCAGAAGGACTGCCAGTTCGAAGCCAGCCTCAACAACTTAGGGAAGCCCTTAGCAACTTACTGGGACCTTGTCTCAAAATAAAAAATAAAAAGGGCTAGGGGTGTAGCTCAGTGTTTAAGTGCCCTGGTTCAATCTGTGATGCCAGACCCAAAAGGTAACAAAACAAATTAAAAAAAGAAGTTAGGAAGCATGTTTTCTAGTTACAAATTTTGGGGGTTCTTCCAAATCCTTCACTTCCATTTTACTAGTTTTCTAATCCAGTTGCATCTGCCTCACTTAGACTTCCAAGGAATGAGATCTGGTGAATGCATCAGCCAAGGGAGCACACCAAGGGCATCCTTGCTCCTGTTCTGGTGACCTGGACTGGACAGCAAATACACGTCAAGGATCTCCTCTCACCTACAACTTTTTTATTACAAACCAAGTATTAGGATCTTTCTCAGTTCACCTGAATGCCAACCCAGCTCTTTTTGGTGCTTCTGAGCTAAAGCCCTTCTAAGTGAAAGGTACATCAATACTAAACCTTTTTATCCTAATGAGAGACAAGAAATCTGTGTATTGGGGGAATAGAATGTTGACCACTAAGTGCAGAAATGCAGGCTGTGCCCTGATGTGGGGTTCTGTCCATTCTGAGGAAGGAGCGCATTGTTCTTCATACCAAGATGCTGTAGGCTCCATAAGCTGCATGCCCAGGTATGACGTGGCACCTTCATACCTTCATACTAGATAAAAGTGGCACCTTTATATAGTTCTAGTAAAATTGTATGAGTGGAGGTCACATTCCTTCAGTTACTGTAAATTGAGGTGAAATTCACATAACATCAATTAATCATGTTGAAGTATATAATTGAGTGACATTCAGTGCCTTAATCTACAACCACCACCTCTCCATTTTAAAACTTTTTCATCATCCCAGAAGAATACCCCATGATCTTTAAAGTAATCACCTCCCATGTCCCTTGACTCCCAGTGGTGGCTCGCCATGTTGATTTTATGACCAAAGATTGTATCCTATGGAATGGAAACATTGTGTATCTTTTATTTTATCTTTGCTTTATTTCAGAACACTTTCTGGAAATTAGAAAAAGAGTGATATCGACAGTGCATGGTCCAACATCATATTTTCTGTTTCACAATACATGAGAGGATTGTATATATATTGTGAAAATATCAGTTGGTACTCCCTCTCATCATTTTCCAAAGCATGCTTGGAATAGCATTAGAGAGACAGGACATTAACAAGCAAAATATGAACAGAGGATTTCTTGGCTAAATCAATTTGAGAGTGATGGCTATAGAAGTTTCTTTATTGCAGATCACCTAAGTCCCTTTAATGACACTTGGTTTTCTAAAGTGCTACATATGTATATATTAAACATATTATGTATATATTATTATATTACATATATTATATATGTATTGTATGTGTTAAATGTATTAATACTTATAAATTTGTATTAAATATGTATTAATGTATTAAATATATATAAAACTTTATAATATGGTATATATTACATACAATATAGTCTAATATGCTTTGTGTATATTAAATATATATAATATATAGTTTAATGTGCTTTATAAACCTTAAAGATGGTGATGAAGCATGGAATATTGTTTGATCATTCAACATTTTTTTCCCCTTGGGACATCTGAAGGGATTGATGGTATGCCACTTGTTTAGGAAGTTATCTATTTGTGTATGAACATGCTAAGTTGAAATAAGTCAGACTCAGAAAAACAAGTGTCACGTGTTTCCTCTCATTTGGAATCTAAAGGAGAAAGAAAAAGAAAAGAGATGACGTGAAAGCGGAAGGGAGACCACTTGGGTAGAGAAAGGGGTGAGAGGGAGATAATTCATGGAGGTCACGGGAAGTCCAACTGATTGAATTATATATATATATATATATATACACACACACACACACACACACATACACACACACATACATATATATATGTACAAATATGCCACAATGAGACTCATTAGTCTGTATAGTTAATACATACCCATAAGAGATAAAAAATAAAAAAGAAGTGGTGTCCTGGTAAGTGGAGTGACTTGCCCAAGAAGTCATGAATTGAACTGGGGGCAGGGATAGCACACCTGTAATCCCAGCTACTCAGGAGGCTGAGGCAGGATGATACAAAGTTCAAGGCCAGCCTGGACACTTTTGCAAGACTCTTTCTCAAAATAAAGCTTAAAAAAGATATAGCAGTGGTATAGTGTCCCTGGGTCTAATCCCTGGTACCAAAACAAATGAACAACAAAGAAAGAGGAAGCCATGGATTGTTAGTTACAAAGCTGGGACTAGAAATCAGGACACCTCTACATCTTATGGTGATGTTTTACAACCTTTTGTTTATGATCTTCCCCAGTTTGCATTTGCTTTTGTATACCTTTGATATTGAAAGAGTTATACACCAACTCAAATGGATGCATGGATGGGTTTAGCAGCACTTCAAAAAGCTGAATCACAAGAACTTCCTTTTTTGCAAAACTGATCTTTTCTAATTCTGAGCCCACCACTTTGTACATGTGAGGGCGTTGGGAAACAGTTGCTGACTACTGTTGTGTTTTTATTTATTTATTCTACATAAATGCATTGGGTTCTTTTAATTGTGTACTTTGGCTGAAGAATATTGGGCCATTTACTAGCAAAACAAAATAAAACAAAAACCACTTTCAAAGATCGTTATGAAAAGAATAAAAATAAAGAAAAACTATAGAGCTTTGTAGAGATTTTGCAAAAACCCATATTTAACAGATTCCAAAGAAAATAAAGTTCTAACAATGACTCATCATTGAAAAGATGGCTTTTATTAAATTCTAGTCCCAAGAAGCTGTTGAAACAATTTAAATGACATTTATAGTAAAATATCACACATCCTTTTTCAGATTGTAGGTCTTCTGTTGATGCTAAGGTCTATGAAAAGTTTTTGATCTTCCACCGAAAATGATTCTACTTCCTAGGGAAATCATGTACCTGTGTGACAAGGAGTTGTGAGCTGGGTTATGGGTATTGGAGTTCAGAAATTTGTTGGAACTCTACTTTGGTTAGTTTGAAGTGCCATCTTCTTGATATTCTTCTCAGAAGGAAGCTTTAGCAGGTGGGCTCACAGCAGGAGGGTGGTGGGCAGCTGTAGCAGCAGCAGGCTGGGCGGCAGCAGGACTGTCCACAGTAGGATGGGCGGCAGCAGGAGGCCTGGGCATGGTGCAGCTGGCAGCAGGTGGGGGGTGTGCAGCTCGCCACGCAGCAGGGTGGCAGGCAGGTGCCCTCCACGCGGCAGTCTGGGCGGCACCACCTGATGCGGTAGCTCAAGGCTCCACCCTGGCCACCTCCAATTCCACTCCCAGAGCCACAGCCTGAGCCACAGCAGCTGGTCTGGCAGCAGCTGGGTTGGCTGCAGCTGGTCTGGCAGCAGCTGGGCTGGGAGCAGCTATCCTGGCAGCCGCTGGGCTGGCAGCAGCCGGTCTGGCAGCAGTTGGGGCGGCAGCAGCTGGCGCCACAGTTCCCACTGGTGGAGCAGCTGGGGAATCCGCAGAAGCTGGTGGAGCAGCAGGCCATGGTATCAGGGGTTGGCTGGAGGATTGTGTTGCAAAAGGATGTTTCTGAGTTATGGCTTCTTATTCCACCTCGGGCTTTTTATAAGCCTTGGCCAGTTCCTCCGTTTGTGATGGCATTTTTATCTTATTAGTCTTTAAACCAGTTTTTTAAAGGGCCCTCTGATTATTCAAATGCTGAGTTACTTTAAACATATCTCCAAATAGGTTTTTCCTGATTGCTCAGCTAATGCTCACTAAATGTGTTCGTCCTTGGTGGCAATGTTGATGTTTCATTTTCAAACAATGCCGTAATTCCCACTCAAGCCTCATGCTTGTGGTTGTGGCATCTGACAAGGTGACTCTTTACCTATACGATGTTGTGATTTTGAAATCATATTCACCAGAACTAACATTTCCAGAAAAGAACTATTAATCAAGGAATGCCTTCATGTAAGGCCACTTAGATGAAGGCTATATTTATATTTTTAGATTGGTAAGATTATAGTCTCTACAATAAGCTAGGCAGAAACTGATAAACTCCACATTCATAGAAATTCATAGATCACTCTAGATATTGCATCCTTTCAATTTCTGGTAAAGAAATTCTCTCCTATTCTTCAGACAGTCATACTTGCGAAAACATCTATAACTCAAGAGGGTGGATGGAACAAAGCTATTCCATTCCAATTTAATAAGAAATAGGATAAAATTCATATCAATAACTGTGAAAAATCATAAAACATTTGTAGAGAAATTTATTCAGCTCCACAAAAGGTGAACATCATTGCTATATGGATTGTTTAGATGCATTTATTTCTCAAAGGCAGGATTTACTTTCAGTTTAACTCACTTTAGGTTACTACACATGTGTTTTATAAAATGATATTGGACCAAAGAGCATGACAGTTGGACTTATGAAAAGGAAACAAAGAAAAAAAAAAGTTTTTTCTTTTCTTTTTTTCTAGATCACAACAGAAGACAGTTTAGGAAATGAATGATCAATTGTACTTAAATAGTTTATAAATTCAAAAGCTTTAGAATAAATTTCAGCTGCTTTATAGTTTCTTATGGTAGACTTTATTATTTGGTAACTGTTAAAAAAACAAAAAGGCAAATTTTAGCAAAAGTTTAAGCAACTCCTGGTAGTTGCCAAAAAAAGAACATGGCTTTTCACTGTTTAGGGTTACATGAAAAAAAGTGTTGACCATGAAAAAAAGTGTTGACATGTTGCTACCTGTGATACGTTTATTCTTTCCTTCCAATAATAAGTAGAAGCACATAAGTTTTTATGAGATATCAGTTTGTATATTAAATAGAATTACAGTGGAATATGATTCATGCCAGTTCATATTATGGTAACCATGTCAGTAGGTATGATTACATGTAATCATTGAATAGTGGAGGTTAAAGATAAATAAATCATCATTTCCAACCTCTTAATATTGTAGGTGTAGAAACTGACATCTGTTTTATTTGTTTGGGGGAAGACCAGGGATTGAACTCAGGGGCACTTGACCACTGAGTCACATCCCCAGCCCCAGCCCTATTTTGTATTTTATTTAGAGACAGGGTCTCACTGAGCTGCTTAGTGCCTCGCTATTGCTGAGGCTTTGAACTCATGATGTTCCTTCCTCAGCCTCCTGAGCCACTGGGATTATAGGCATGTATCACCATGCCCAGCCTGATATCATTCTTAATATAAATAGCATGTTTGTTTAATTTTACTATTCACAGAGCACTAAGGATTTGCAAAGAAAACAAGATCTTATTTGTCTGTCTCATATCTTGCTCTAGTGCACAAAATCAGTGTGGTATCAATAGGAAGCATTAATCAAGAAAATGTGTCAACTGTATGGCATCAGAGTTCTAAATTGGAACACTGCTGTTGTGGTATGGACCACTTCTACTTTATTTTTTAGTTTATGCTAGAATACTATTGAGTCTGGGAATAAACACATTTTGGAAAAGTTGAATGACTTTCTGCATTGCTACAATCTGTAGCCAGAAGAGTTGGGTATAAAATTCCTACCCGCTCTTTCTTAGACCACTTCTTTTTTCTTTATGCCCTGCTGATTTCCAGGATTAATTAGCATTAGTAAAACTCCGTGTCTCCTGCTTTTATTTTGAATATTTTAGAATAGCTCAAGAAGAGAAATATGGGATGGTGGGAAGAATATATTGTGGAGCAGTGATTTTAAATTCATAGTAAATAAATGCAAATATGTTAAAATTCTTTTGTTTGCAGACCAGAAGAGTTTCCCTCAGAAATGCAACATATCACATTTGGTTCCCTAATCGTTCCATGTTTCCTGTATCCAACTTAGTGAATTTGCTTTCTGGGCTTCCAATCTGTCATATTCATCATGTGTTCTTAATCCACAGCCATCATCTTAATTCAGCTTACGTCACTTGCACCAGGGCAACAGCCTCCTGATTAGTTTCTGTATGTTTTTTTAAATCTGTGGACTTGACCTCTGTCATTTTAAGGAGCTTCCATAGACTTCATACTATCATGTCAATTCCTGCCCCAAAGCTTTCAACAGCCCCTTAGTGTTTGCTTACCCACTCCTTTGACTAATATATAAATCATACACATTTTTCAAATTTTTCTTATACTATCACTGTACATATATCCAGTGCTCCTAGCCTGACTTTCCTCTGCACAACTCTATGGTACCTCCCTCTGTAATTTTGCCCATAATTTTGGTGCCCTTTCTGGATGCCAGGACCTTAACTCATAGAAAAATTCTAGCTTCTTTCAATCTTTCTTGTTCTCTCCAATCAACAGTGACTTATCTGTTGACACTGTGTAGTATATTTTACTTTTATTTTTTCATACTATACTCTTTTGTCAAATTATGGTGGATTTCACTCATCCCCATAGAAATGTTTTAAAGAGAGGGGAACATTTTTAGGTCTGTTTTAATGTCTCTGGTATACCATGCAGATGGTAGGCAACCAGCACAGTTTTCACTGAGTTGAAATTTAATGTAACATTTTTAGTAAATAAAACCAAAGCAGCATTTGTGAGGCCAAAGAAGTCAAGTTTATTAGAAAATAAACATCCCCCAAGACCTTAGATCCAAGATGGAAATAAGGACATTACTTCTATTCAGAGACTTGAGACCATCCCAAGTCTTAAGAGATGAGCTCAGGTCTCCTTTCACAGGCAGGTTGGTTTAGGGTCTTGGTGGCTCAGGTCAGGAGTTTGTTAGGTAGAGAAATGGAAATTCAAGTTTCAGAAGGTTGATTGCTTGCTCGGGAGTCAGCTCACTTCTCAGCAGCAAGAGTTGCAGGAGGAGGTCCTGCAGGTGGTGCGGCAGGGTGCAGGCTGGCAGCAGTGGGGGCGGCAGCAGGGCGCCTGCACACTGATGGGCTGGCAGCTGGTGGAGGTCCAGCAGCAGGGTCTGCAGACCACGGCCGTGCAGGACGTTGGGCAGCAGGTGATGGGGCGGCAGCAGCCTTCCTGCAGGCCACAGGGGTCGCAGCAGATGGGGCGGCCGGAGGGCTCACAGATGGGGCGCGTGTAGCGGGGCACACAGGTCACAGGGCGGCACACGGTGGTCTGGCAGGACACGGGGCGGCAGCAGCAGGGGTCGCGGTAGCAGCAGGGCTGGCAGCAGCCTCCACAGCTCTGGGAGGAGAAGGAGCCACAGCAGGAGCCGGTCATGGTGGAGTGTGGGCTGGAGTGGTGTTGAGGACTGGAGAGGAGTTGGAGGTTCTCAGGTGTGATGTCTTCCTCCTTCTCTGGGCCCTTTATATACCCTGCCAGGTGCTCATGACCCTCTTGTTTGTCTTTTGACCAATTAAGTAGACATTTTTTTGACTAATGGTTCCTTGTGACACACTCATGATCTCATTGAAGGATTCTTGTTGCATGTCTAAATATGAATGCATTCACACTGCTCATCATGAAAACCTAAGCATTCATAGCCATTTGGGATGATGGCCACTCCCTTTTAATTGATAGATCATTGTGTATCTTTATGGGGAGCATAGTAGGGTGCTTTGGTACATTTTTACATTGTGTATTGATCAAACCAGAAGACAGGCTATTCGTATCTCAGACATTCACCATTTCTTTGTGATGAGAAATTCAAAATCCTCTCTCCCACTATTTTAAATCACATAATGCAGTACTATTAACTATACCTATCTTCAGTGGAATGGAGTACCAGAACTTAATTTTCTTCTCAGGCTGTGACTTTATAGGTTTTAACCAACATCTTTCCTTATCTCCCTCTCTTGATTGTTGCTTATTGTGAGGAGGTAGGACCCAATGAAACCTGGATAAAATGGTCCCAAGAAACCTCATTTTATTTAAAAAAAAAAAAAAAAAAAAAAAGGAATAGAGAAATACACAGAACATTGACTAGGTACCTGTTCTTTAGCAGGTTATCTGAAAGCACTTACCTAGGAATCAGACAGGTGTTAGACATCCTTCCATGCAATTCCTTGGGATATATTTATCATTTTATATAGAAGAATATATATATAGGATGGGAGCTCTTATACAGAAAAGCAAACATTTATTTTTATAAACTGGATAAATATTGAAATAAGAGATCTAAGACTTATGTATTTTTTTTCTTCAGTGCAAGCTATATGTAGTTTCTGGTTACAGGTATTGATTTTTATCTCCACAACATGACATTGTTTATTGATTTTTATCTCCACAATGTGACATTTTTTATACTTGCCTTTTACAACACAAGAGTTGTGTCATGGAAAGGTTTTGCTTCCTACACCTTAACATGGGTGTTATGACTACCAAGTGACATTTTGAAGGTTTTCTCACCCTACTTTGCAAACATATTATACAATACACTATTGAGGGGAGGCAGGTGGGATGTTGCCACCCAGTCATTCTGCTGTGGCCCTGCTCCAAATGTGATGGCCATACTTCTTTAGGAAACATCAGCAGGGGCAGTGTAAGGAGTGCATGAAGGGCAATCTCTACTTTGCAGCTTGAACCTTCCTATTATTTGCCAGATCGCATTTGGATCACTTTAGGAGCATTTCCACCATTCAAAAGAATGTAGCTTGGGCCCCAGGATCCAAAGTTTCCCAAATGGAATTTCAGATTTTTTAAAGGAATGTAAATTGACCGCACACATTCCACAGTTAAGGAGACAGAGGAGGGAGAAATCAGGCAGTCTCATTGCTAATGACCTTTGATGCGCTTCACATTCTTGCCTTCATTCATGAACTTTTTTTTTTTTTTTTTAAATAGTAACCTAGATAAAAAGTTATATATTCTGTTCTTTTCAGGACACAATACCTCATAATCAATTTTCATGTTGCTCTGGAGTTTTTATGAAGACCAACCCCCACCCCACCCCATGGGAGCCTCTTCAGACAACACATAAAGTTAACAGGGCTAATTTCTCTATTGCAAATACTTCTCATCTAATGTCGTTCCAAAGAGATTTTTCTTTCCCATGTATGAGGATCCACAAGGATCGAGAATCTGAGAGTCACTCAGTAAACAGTCCCAGTGTTTACTCCCTTAACACATTTTTCCCACCGTGGACCAAAATTCATCTTCAGGCAGAGAACATGGGGCTCATGTTGCCAGTGTCCACACTGTAGGGTTGAGGGAGGTGGGCATTGTGCTTTGACACTGGCGGCAAGTCAGCTGTTACTTTATGAGACCACTACAACCAGGCAACACTCATTTAAACCATACCACTTGCTGGCTGTGTGTTCTTGGGTCATATAATAATGACCCAAAGTACATGTCAGGATTGTCATGAGGATTAAATGAACTGATACTTGCCAAGAACTAAGAAGTGACTGACAGTGCCTTATGTTTGTCAAATTAAAAAAGTAATTTAAAAGGTCACATCCTTTTTGTGCCTAATAGACTCTAAATTTTGCATTTAGAACAAAACCCAACGTGCTTAATATGGTAAATGACCAGTTGTCTTCTCAGTCACTATAGAAATACACATTCAATAAGATTATTCAGTGACAAGTTTTATTACTAGCACAAAGTAGAACTAAAATACCTGGAAGGCAGATATAGAGTTCTCTATCAATCTCTGCTAAGTGGAATCAGGTTGTTATTTTGATAACAGGGAACACAGATGTCAGAACCATGGATAGAATAACAAACTCTAGATAGGGCAGAGGTGTGGGAGGAGAAGAGATGGGGCAGGGGGTTAGCAAGGATGGTGGAATGTGATGGACATCATTATCCAAAGTACATGTATGAAGACACAAATTGGTATCATCATACTTTATATACAACCAGAAATATGAAAAATTGTGCTGTATATTGTAATAAGAATTGTAATATATTCTGCCATGATTTATTTTTTAAAAAAATCAATTTTAAAAAAAGAATATAAGCTTTATTGAAAACTCCACAGCCCAGCAATGCAAAGTGGCATCTTAGGGACAAAAATCTTTTTTTTTTTTTTTTTTTTTTTAAAAAAAAGCAAAACAAATTTAGTAGATTGCTGGTGGTGGTAGAAGATTTTTTGTCATAACAAATCATAGGGCTTTGTTAATTAATTAACTATAATATTATGAATACATTTTAATGTGCGAAATGTTATCTTGTGTTCTAGATTTGAAGAGATTTTTGTCATAACAAATTCCAGGGCTTTTAAAATAATTATATCCAACAATAACATTAAAATAAATTTTAATCTGAAAAATATCATCTAGTGATCTAGATTCTTGGTTGCCTGTACAAATGGATAAAAACAATTGTATATTTAAGGTGAATAGTTAGCAACTTTTAAACAATACTTATTTTGGAGCACAACAAAAGAGTGTTGTTATTTCTATAGTGGAGATGATCATAAAATGATAAACGATAAATTCAAGATTTAATAATCTGGTCACATTTTGAAGACATCAGAGAAGTCCACTACAAATAACATAGTGATATGCCTTTCTGTTAAACAAAGAAAATATGTTAGTAATACAAACAATAGCTGTCTAATTTATCTCCTTTAAGTCCATTTAGATTTTGATAGGTAAGTTTTTCAAAGTACAGCATAGTCAAGGGAAATGTTTAAATATTTTTCCCAAAATAGTTATAGCTGTTAGGTAATATATTCCATTAAAAATAAAATATATGTGCATTTAAAAATTATATAATTAAGAAAAATCTAAAAAAGAAAATGAATGCTATCATAAACTATGGTTAGATTTTTGTTATATAATGCCACAGTTTTTTTTTGTTTTGTTTTGTTTTGTTTTTTTAAGTACTGAGGATTGGACCTCAGCTGCTCTACTACTGAACTAAATCCCCAGCCCTTTTTATTTTTTGAAACAGGGTCTCAATAAGTTGCCCTGGCTGCCTTCAAACTTATGATTCTCCTGTCTCAGCCTCCTGAGTAGTTGGGACTATAGGCATGTGCCACCACAGCTGGCTGTTACAGGTAATTTTTCCTGCATACACACATATAGACATGCTGTTATGCTCGAATTTGGGACCCCCAAAAGACCACCAGAGACCAAGATCGACGTAAGCAGCAAAGAGGTATTTATTGTGAGCTAGCTTGGTCCTCCGCACACACACAGCAACTGGTGACGCTGAGAGGCCCCGAGCCCAGGGTTTGCAGCAGTTTTATACATTCTTTGGGGAAGGCAGGGACTTCACATACATCATAGCATCTCTTAGCAAATCATCACACACCGCGGGAAAATCATAAAACAACTCTAAAACATGATTAGCACATTCACTGGCAGGAACAAGTTGGGTAAGGGTGATTGGTTACTACAAGAGGGGGATTCATTTGAACTCATTGGTTTAAGCCAAGAGGGGTGTTCATGCTGAACTACATGGTTTCCCAACACCATAAACTACTGGGAGGGTCATCTGGAATCCCAGGTATTTCCCTGTCTCATGCTGATTGGTGGCTGCTAGGGGATTGCTATGGGTCCCCACCTAGCCTGACTGAGTCAGGGACACCTGGCGCAGCAGATCTCTCCTGTTATTTGTAGATAAAAACTTAGCAGGGTGGGAATGTGCCTAGGAGTGCTCTGTGGGTCTTTCCAAGGACAAAGATCATGTCCCTTCCTTGGACAGGCTTTGCTCTGAGGTAGAGGCTGGTTTTTCAATGCAACAAAAATTTTCCTCACAATGTGGTTTTATACTTTATACCTTGTTTATTTTTTTCACTTAAATATATATGTGACAAACAATTGCATGATATTTACTAATACATTTATAATCTTCAACTTTTTTACTATTTTTATTTATAAAATTATTTTTGCCGCAGTCCGGCTGCAGCAAAATAATCAGGGGGTGACAAGCAACGTGTGTAGATTGATACAGCAGGAGTAGGAGCCATTTATTGTAGGACAACAGAGGTATTTATACATTCCACACAGTTTATCTTAATTAACATAAAATAGATACAGCAGTCAACCAATAAGGAATCTCCATACTTAATGGCTCCCTGGTGTTACTTTACAAACCACTCCCTCTGGCATTTTGCCAGTCGCCATCCAGACTTGTTTACAGTCCCTAACATTTCTCTGGCAAAATGCCAGGCGCCATCCTAACTTGTTTACAGACTTCTAACATATTTTTATTTATATTATAACTATTTTTATTTATATTGCTTATATTATACATTATTTGACGTTTTTCTTATTTATACCTCATCTCTCCAAATAGACTATAACATTTTTGAAGCTGGGACACCTTTTTATTCCTTTGTGTCCCCTCAGGGTGGTGATCTTAGTGCCACATTCATAATAGATATTTGATAAACATGGGTAGATGGACATCCTTGATTAATTCCACTAATGTGATATTTCTGAACATAAAGGCAAATAGCCCCAGACAGCAAGTGCAGATATAGTATTCACAAGAGTCGGTGTTGTCAATAACATTCTCAAATCTCAAACACACAAAAGGAGATTCTTTATCCAGGACAGCATTTACACTTGGGCACAAAGAAAAAAGAATGTCAAGATTCCTTCCTTCGGGGCTGGGGATGTGGCTCAAGCGGTAGCATGCTTGCCTGGCATGCGTGCGGCCCGGGTTCGATCCTCAGCACCACATACAAACAAAGATGTTGTGTCTGCCGAAAACTAAGAAATAAATAAATATTAAAAAAAAAAAAAAAAAAGATTCCTTCCTTCTCTAAGCTGCTGGGCCTTTGTGGTATACCAACAGGGATCAGTTCAGTAAACAAATCCTCAGGCCAGAAATTAAGTGTCAACCCAGATTTGGCCTCCTAATGTCCTCCAATGGAGGACAATTCTCAGGTGGCTGATCCTGGAATACTGACTTCCAACTTCCTCATCAGCTACAATGCTCTGTAGTTGCCATGTACCATAATTATGAAAAAAACAAAACAAAACAAAACAAAAAAAACCTACTTAGATTGTTTCAGAAAGCAAATTAAGAAAATTATTCTGCATCGTGCCTTGAAAATCTCTGGATGATGACAATCTAGCAGAAGGAAGTATTACAAAGACCATGATTCTATGCTGAAAGTATTCAGTTTATTAGAAACAGACAACGTGATATAGGAGTTAGGTGAGGGTCCAAAGAGGACAGAGGAGTCTTCATCAGTAATTGGTCTGAAAAGTGCCTTCCCGACACAGCCAGAGCTAGTAGGAAAAGAGGAGGGATGGGCTTCTCAGGAAAATGCAGAGTGGTCTCTCACGATGCCCCAAAGGGCTACAGGATAGACCCACTCATCTCCCGAGGCTCCTTTAGTTATAATAGGCTCTCAGCAGCAAGAGTTGCAGGAGGAGGTCCTGCAGATGGTGCGGCAGGGCGCAGGCTGGCAGCAGTGGGGGCGGCAGCAGGGCGCCTGCACACTGATGGGCTGGCAGCTGGTGGAGGTCCAGCAGCAGGGTCTGCAGACCACGGCCGTGCAGGACGTTGGGCAGCAGGTGATGGGGCGGCAGCAGCCTTCCTGCAGGCCACAGGGGTCGCAGCAGATGGGGCGGCCGGAGGGCTCACAGATGGGGCGCGTGTAGCGGGGCACACAGGTCACAGGGCGGCACACGGTGGTCTGGCAGGACATGGGGCGGCAGCAGCAGGGGTCGCGGTAGCAGCAGGGCTGGCAGCAGCCTCCACAGCTCTGGGAGGAGAAGGAGCCACAGCAGGAGCCGGTCATGGTGGAGTGTGGGCTGGAGTGGTGTTGAGGACTGGAGAGGAGTTGGGTGTTCTCAGGTGTGATGTCTTCTTCCTTCTCTGGGCCCTTTATATACCCTGCCAGGTGCTCATGACCCCAGGACACGTGATCATTTCTTTGTTTTTGTGTATTTCTTCTGAATAAGTTCTCTAGACATCTTTTAGGTGTTTGGGTAGTCATAAAATTCGATTTGTTTCCCTTCTTTAATGGAGATTCATTATATTTTGCTATTTATAGTTCACATAGGAACTTAATGATGGTAACTTCAAAGTCTCCAATTATCTTTAGAATTTGATGATGCTTTTGCCCGTTGATGTTTTGATAGCAGGAAGTAGCTGTCATACCCTTAGGGTTACTAACAGTGGAAGTTAATTAAGTTTTGAGCATTCTTTTCTACTGCAAGCTTTCTGGGGAAACAAGTTGAGAATAATACTATAGAAATATTTTAAAAGCTAAGTTTTTTTTTTTTCTTTTTTTTTTTTCCCCAGTAGGAGAAGGATTTTTGTATCTACTTTTGGAGCATTAGTCCTGTGTCATCAGTAGTTTTTGTCTTAGAAACATGCTCACTGATTTCTGGGCTTAAATCTTTCCAAAGCAAGGTGAATTTCTCCCCCCCCCCCAGGTTATCAAGTGATAGATTCAATTTATTTATTGCATATTGGATATTCTGTCTTTGTTTTCTTTTTCCTGTTAGTTTTGGAAAGTTGCATTTTTTTCAAGGAATTTGTTCATTTCATCCAAATTATCAAAAATATATTTTTTGAGGTCTCAATGTGAATTTTGTTATTTACAATCTTCATTGAATATCATTGAGTTTTAATTATGTTTCAAGCATCACACTTCATGAAACACATGTGTTAGTTTATTCTTCATAACATTCCTTTGAGGCTGGCATTATTTCCCATCTCAGGAATTACATAAGTTACTTGCAAGTATCCAGTTAGTGTTTGAGCCAATGCTTATTCCAGAAATATCTGCAGGAACATTGTAAGCCCACAGAGCTGAACAGTAAGAGGTGGGAACTGCATTCCCAGGTGTTAAGAAATATCTGATTTATTTAAGAATTTTAATAGTGTATTTATTTTAGAGCAATTGTTATTTGTGATATGACTAATTTTTAGAGTCATCTGAAAAGACTATGTGTTTCTGATATCCTCAGGAATTGGAAGAATTATCTGCTGCTCAGCCTTCTGAAAATTTTAAAACACGCCCTAATGAGATAGTATATTTGGGCATAATTAAATAGTCATGGGGCACTAATAGCAAAGCCACCAATATAATGCAAAAATCAAAGAACCTGAGTTAATTCAGATGAAGGTTGCCATCTTCCAATGTGATAAAACGCCTGGGTAGTGACCCCAGGGGAAAGTGATCTCAGGCCCCATCTTGTCTATACCCAGTCTCCAATACCTCCTTGGGTGTGAGGCTTGAGCATATTTCTGCTTACAAAACCAGCTATGATTTTTTATTGTTTCAAACTGTCAGGACTTGTAGGAAAATATTCCCTGAACCACTTTGTAGCCTTTATATCTTGATTTGCTTGGGTCTGACATTTTTTTCTCTACAGCTAGATCCAGGCTTGGAGGTTCACGTTTTTTTCCTTCTTCAGGACCATGTTGCTTTCACAGTCCCTGACAGGCTTACTGGGACTTCCACCAGACACTGTGGTTGACCAGGGCATGGGGTTATCATGGAAAAAAACTCAATAATAATGATGAGTTTGGGAGAAAACAAAGCATTGTCTATCTGAGAAAGCACTCTAAGGTAAGGAAGCCTCTAGAAGCCCAAGAAGGAAAAATCTGAGAGGAGGAAAACAAGTATAGTTAGAGAATTTTAAAAGCACTGATCAAGAACATGTAGAAAGAAATTTGATTTGTAAGCTTATCTATCGGTGAACTCTTTGACCCTTAATAAAGAGAAAATGCTATACTAAAAATGTAAATATTTTGAGTATAGTAGGCTTCTCATTGATAAACTTTTACCACATTTAAAAAAACAAAAACTTTCTACATGAGGTGACTTACTGTATAATTGTAAGAATTCTTGTGTCCAAAATGAGACAAGAGTTGGCATGGGGTGTCATGCCTTTTACTCCTCTGACACCCTTAATATGTATTTCTTCAACAAATAATCCCCAAATATCTTCTATCTGCCAAATATTGTGCAGTTCAGTGGAATCTGGTAGCAGACAAATTCAATCAAGATCCCTGGTCACAGAGCTTACTCACTTGAGTCTTCAACAGGCAGGATGTATGCCTAAGCATGCGAACAGCACATTCCCCAAACTCTTTCAGATTAGATGTGGGGAACTCAAAACATTGAACTCAGGGGAACAATTGTGATTAGTCGTCCTTGCCAGGCTAAATGTGTCTAACAGCAAAACAATATCCAAAATGGATTAATACCTGCCCAGTGCTATTTTTTAAAGAGTAAAATGTATGTCAAGTTCATAGTCAGGATGGTTCCATCCAAAGCTATATATGTCCCTCTTTTCTCAGCAGCAGCAATTTACTGGAAGAAGAGTTGGCCATGGGGGTGCTGTGAGAGCCATGGAGAGAATGGGAGAGTGGATGCTTCAGAGTAGGGCATTCAGGGGTCGGGGTTTCCAAGTACTATTTGACATCCATCACTGCACAATTTTCTATATGGGGAAGCAAATGGAACTGTACCTTAAGCTTCCTTCCCCTTATTATGTGTATAAATCATTTATGAGTCACATTCAGGATCAGAGGCTTGCTGTAGTCCCATGGTTCCCACAAAATTTGTTGTATTGGAAGATGGAGGTACAGCACATGAGATGATCTGAATTATTCGATTTACCATTACCATTACAGACCTTGCCCCTGAACTGTTCCTGTGTTATAGCACAAAATCCTTTCTTTTTTCAAAAGGGGCTTTTGAAGATTAAGAATAATAAAAACAAACATATTTGCTTCCCCAGAAATAAAATTTTATTTATTTTGAACCATGCAAAATTCAAGGCATAAAAATAATATCCTGGAAAAAAAAATACCCCATCTGAGACCCTTGAGATAATGGAAAAAAGATGATGAGTTAGTGGGCTAGAGCTTCATTCCAGAGAAACTTTGATCTTTATTTATGCATTTTAAAAAAATATCCAGGAATTCAAATGATGACAGCTGAGATTTTTCCAAAGTTTGTGAAGAGGGCCAGGATTTGCTGCATAATTATGTAGGAAACTAGGCAGTTACTGTTGAGCTAGGGGTTGAAGAACACATGGTTGGGAAGGCTGCATCTCTCCTCTGATCCTGCAGGAGTGGTGAGAGTTGGTGCATTTTTCTTCACACCAGTTGATGTTATGTGTTGGGCAGCTCAGCAGCAGGAGTTGCAGCAGGGGTTGCAGCAGGAGGTCCTGCAGATGGTGCGGCAGGGCGCAGGCTGGCAGCAGCGGGGCCGGCAGCAGGGCGCCTGCACACTGATGATCTGGCAGTTGGTGGAGGCCCAGCAGCAGGGTCTGCAGACCACGGCCGTGCAGGACGTTGGGCAGCAGGTGATGGGGCGGCAGCAGCCTTCCTGCAGGCCACAAGGGTCGCAGCAGATGGGGCGGCCAGAGGGCTCACAGATGGGGCGCGTGTAGCGGGGCACACAGGTCACAGGGCGGCACACGGTGGTCTGGCAGGACACGGGGCGGCAGCAGCAGGGGTCGCGGTAGCAGCAGGGCTGGCAGCAGCCTCCACAGCTCTGGGAGGAGCAGGAGCCACAGCAGGAGTCACAGCAAGAGCCGGTCATGGTGGAGTGTGGGCTGGAGTGGTGTTGAGGACTTGAGAGGAGTTGGGTGTTCTCAGGTGTGACGTCTTCCTCCCACTTTTGTGTCCTTTATATACCCTGGCCAGGTGCTGATGGCCCTCGGGATACAAGGACGTTTCCTGGAGTTGTGGTTGCCCACTGAAACAAGAACTCTGGATTCAGTTCCTGAAGCAGCAGTTCCAGCCTGGGGTAGGATGATTTCCTTTCCACCTGTCTGCGTTTTTCCTTGAAATGAATAATGATTTGTATCATCAGAAAAAATTGCTTAGCCATCAGCCAATCCTTCCAGACCAGGTCATGTGACTGGTTGAAAGTTTGAAGGACCTCGGGATGTCACACCACACTTTCCTCTTGTTCACCATCTGTGATGAGGCTGTTCATGAATCACAGGCCTAGTTTCTGGTTGACTCTTGAGACAAGGGGCAATTTTCTAAAAGATAAAATGACTCACAAAAGGAGATGTGTATTTGTTCTCCTATGGAAAAAATGATCCTGTGTTTTTGTCAAGGAACATATTACTTCTCCTTGTTTATAAGGAAACAATCACCAAAAATACTAGTGTGATTTGAAAAACAAATAATGTGGGTAGGTCTCTAATTCATAATCAACTTATGTAAACAGTGCTAAACTCTTTCGGGGTAGAGAAAGAGAAATAGAGTGAATTCTGAATAGTTTCCAATCATGTACTAATCACAGATATTAAAAAGGCAATACAAAAGTGGATAAAGTAAATAGAGGAGAAGAACTTTTCATGGATCAATAAGGTCAAATGAAATGAAGATTTTATTTATACTGTCGTTTGAATGCCATTTCCTGATTATAGTCTTGGATATACAATTAAAATTGGAGTTATTCTTGCTTTCTAGATGGGACATAAGCCCTCTCCACTAACTTATTCATGAATCTATTGAAAATATTTATAAAGGAATTTATTATCTTTCTGTAGTAGACACTGGCTGTTGCCAGAGGTTTTGGTTGCATATGAGGTATGAAGGTAGGTTAGAAAAAAAGACAAGGGGAATTAAGTGGGCTCTTGGCTGATAAATAGCTTTGTCTTTTAAAGGCATAGCTAAGAAGAATGAGGATCTAGAAAATAAAGGAGATAAAAGGTAGCATTGTCCCAATTTGGCTGATAGTCTTCAGGCTAAATTTGCCTCTGAGATGTGTTTTGTTTTATGTGCTTATTTTCAATACACTTTTTCATTCACCATATCCCTGATTCTTGAGGTCTCTGAGTTTATGATCCTTCACAATTTTTGGAAGACCATTTAGTTAAATGATTTCTCCAAAGATCTTTGCAACAAAGAGTGGTTCTTTGAAAATATAAGTATGCTTGACAAATTCTTAGCCAAACTAACCAAAAGAAAAAGAAGATCCAAATTAACAAAATTAGAGATGAAAAGAAAGATATCATCACAGACATTTTTGAAATCCAGAGGTGATTAGGAACTATTTGAAAACATATTCCAATAAATTGGAAAGTCTAGAAGATATTGACAAATTTCTGCATACACGTGATCTATCTACATTGAACCAAGAGGATATGGAAAAGCTAAGCAGACAAATATCAAGCAATAAGATTGAAACAATAATAAAAAGCCTTCTAACAGAGAAAAATCTGGAACCAGATGAATTCTCAGCAGAGTTCTACCAGTTCTTTAAAGAATAATTACTGCCAATCCTCCTCAAATTATTCCATGAAGTGAAAAGAGAGGGAACATTCTCAAATTCATTCTATGATGCCAGTGATATCACCCTATGTCAAACAAGATAAAGATATATCCAGGAAAGAAAACTTCAGACCAATTTCCATAATGAACATTGATGCAAAATTTCTTAATTAAATATTAGCAATCAGCATTCAAAAAAACATTAAAAACAATTAGTTAAGTAAATTGTTTTCATCCCACGAATGCAAGGTTGGTTCAATATACACAAATCAATCAATGTCATCTATCACATAAATAGAATTAAGGAGAAAAATTACATGAACATATCAATAGATGCATATACAGCCTTCAACAAAATTCAACACCCATTCATGTTAAAAAACAGTGGAGAAATTAGGGAAAGAAAACTTATCTCAACATAATAAAGACTATATATGATAAATCCAAAGCCAACATCATAATGAATGGAGAAAAACTGAAAGCATTTCATCTAAACTGAGGAACAAGACCAGAATGTCCACTCTCACCACTGCTATTCAATATACTTCTTGAAACTCTAGCCAGAGCAATCAGGCAAAAGAAGGACATTGCAGGGATACAAATAGGTAAAAAAGAAGTTGAATCATCTCTGCTGATGTCATGATCCTGCAGACAGAAGACCCCAGAATTCTAGAGCTATTAAATTAAGCAAAGTAACATGATACAAGATCAACATAAAAAAATCAATAGCGGCCGCTGCCGTCGCCACCAGCGCAGCCGTGCCGCACCGTGAGCAGCCGTGCCGCACCGTGAGCACCCGTCGGTCCGCCCGGTCCCGTCCGCTGCGTCCTCCGAGTTGTTCCAACAATCTGTTAAAACATGGTGGATTACTATGAAGTTCTAGGCGTGCAGAGACATGCCTCACCCGAGGATATCAAAAAGGCATACCGGAAATTTGCACTAAAGTGGCATCCAGATAAAAATCCTGAGAATAAAGAAGAAGCAGAGAGGAAATTCAAACAAGTAGCTGAGGCATATGAGGTGTTATCAGATGCTAAAAAACGGGACATCTATGACAAGTATGGCAAAGAAGGCTTAAATGGTGGAGGTGGAGGTGGAAGTCATTTTGACAGTCCATTTGAGTTTGGCTTCACATTCCGGAACCCAGATGATGTCTTCAGGGACTTTTTTGGTGGAAGGGACCCATTTTCCTTCGACTTCTTTGAAGATACATTTGAAGACTTTTTTGGGAACCGAAGAGGTCCCCGAGGAAGCAGAAACCGAGGTGCAGGCTCATTTTTCTCCGCTTTCAGTGGATTTCCAACATTTGGAGGTGGATTTTCTGCATTTGATACAGGATTTACTTCATTTGGGTCACTAGGTCACGGTGGCCTTACTTCATTCTCTTCTACATCATTTGGTGGCAGCGGGATGGGTAACTTCAAATCAATATCAACTTCTACCAAAATAGTAAATGGGAGAAAAATCACTACAAAAAGAATCGTTGAGAATGGTCAAGAAAGAGTAGAAGTTGAAGAAGACGGCCAGTTAAAGTCCTTAACGATGAATGGTAAGGAGCAGCTGCTACGCTTGGATAACAAGTAATTCAACACACACATTTAACAGAAATGTTAAACTATAACAAGCACCATTTGAGGATTAACAGGAACATTTTTTTGAAGATTTCAGACGAACTCGACTTTCAGTATAATTGTACCTAATCTAAAGTATTTATAAACAGCTCATCGGAGCCCCTATTTGTCATAGACTTTTGAGTTTATTGTTGGGACCACACAATAGGACCATTTTTTTTTGTCTTTAAAATTGTTGTAATCTGTGTATGCACTTTGCTTTTTTATTAAACGTAATCCAAGGTGAGCCTTGACTTTGAGTAGTGCTAGGACAAGATTGTATTCTAACACCAGCATGGATCTGCTTCCCATTGTGTTTGACATGTGAGCCAAGTAGTGTCAGCCTGCTGTGAGCTAACATTGCCAGGATGAGGCTCCTGTAGAAGTAATTTGGTTTTGTTTTTTTTTCAGTATTTAGTAATGAAAGATATTAATGCATTAATGGTAATACATTTCTGGTTTAATATAAATTTAAGGATGTTTTCTAGTTGTGCATGAATGCTGGCAACTTAGTAAAGTTTTGACAATTGTTTAAATATGTAATGTTAAGCTTAGGTTTAAAAATCTGGTAAACTGGGTCTTTGTCATTTGCTTAAAAAAAAAAAGAAAATAAATGTGAAAAAAAAATCAATAGCTTTTCTATACACTAATAGTGAATCTGCTGAGAAAGAAAACAGGAAAACAATTCCATTCCCAATAGCCTCAAAAAATACTTGGGAATAAATCTAATCCACGAGGCGAAAGACCTCTACACTGATAATTATAGAAAACTGAAGAAAGAAATTGAAGAATATCTTAGAAGATGGAAAGACCTACCAGGTTTTTGGATAGGTAGATTTAAAACATTGTCAAAGTGGCCATATTACCAAAAGTGATCTATCTATTCAATGCCATCCCCTTCAAAATATCAATGATATGCTTCACAGAATTAGAAAATAAAAATTGTCCTAAAATTCATTTGGAAGAATACAAGACCCAGACTAATAAAAGAAATACTGAGCAAGAAAGCAAGTCTGGAGGCATCACAATACCTGACCTCAAACTATGCTACAGAGCTATAGTAACAAAACAGCATGTTATTGACACCAAAACAGGATATGAAGACCAGTGGAATAAAATGGAAGACACAGAGACAAATTCACATACAGTCTTCTAATCCTTGACAAAGATGCCAAAAATACACATCGAAGAGAAGATAGTCTGTTTAACAAATGGTGTTGGGAAAACTGGCTACCGATATGTAGAAAAAATGAAACTAGATCTCTCTCTCTCGTTGTATACAAAAATCAACTCAAATTGGGATTACAGTAGAAACACTGTAACTGCTAGAAGAAAGAACAGACTAACACTCTAACATATTGGCACAGGTATAGGCTTCCTTAAGAAGACCCCTAAAACTCGAGAAATCAAACCAAGAATCAATAAGTAGGATCAAATTTTAAAAAGCTCTACACAACAAAGGAGACTATTAAGAGCATGAAGAGAGATCCTATAGAATGGGAGAAAATATTTCCCAGTTACTCTTCCAACAGGGAATTAATATCTAGATTGTATAAAGAACTAAAAAAAACCTTCATAGCCATGAAACAAAATTTCCCAACAATAAAGGAGCAAATGATCTATGCAGGCAATTCTCAAAAGAAACATAGATGGCCAGCAAATGTATAAAAAAAGCTCAGTATCTTTAGCAATTAGGTAAATGCAAATCAAAACGATCCTGAGAGATCATCTCACTCCAGTCACACTGGCAATCATCAAGAACACAAATAGCAGCCAGGTGTGGTGGTGCCTGCCTGTAATCCCAGTGGCTCTGGAGGCTGAGGCAGGAGGACTGAGGATTCAAAGCCAGCCTCAACAACTTAGCAAGATCCTAAGCAACTTAGCAAGACCCTGTACCTAAATAAAGTATAAAAAGGGACTGGGGACATAGCTCAATGTTAAGTGCCCCTTGGGTTCAATCCCCAGTACCAAAAAGGAAAAAAAAAAAAAAGTACAAAACAAATACCAATAGTTGCTGGTGAGGATGTGGGTGTGTGGGGGGTGATGGGAAGGAATACTTTCATATTGTTGATGGTACTGTGAATTAGTACAACCACTTTGGAAAGCCTTTGAAAATTCCTCAAAAGGTTAAAATGAAGCCACAATATGACCCTGCTATCCCACTCCTTATACTTATCCCAAAGTACTAAAATCAGCGTACTACAGTTGTCCATGCAGACCAATGTTTATAGCAGCGCACTGTATAAAAACCGACTTATGGAACCAGGCTAGGTGCCCATCAAGAGATGAATGGATAAAGAAAATGGGACACACACACACACACACACACACACACACGAGTCTTATTCAGCCATAGGGAAGAATGAAATTATATCATTTGCTGGCAAATGGAAAGAACTTGAGAATGTTGTGTCAGAAAGTCCAAGGCTGAATGTCATCTCTCATATATGAACCTGGAAAGAAATAAGGGGAAAAATGTTGGGGGGAATATCACGAAAATTAAATGGGGAACAGTGGAGTGGAGGGAGGATGTCAAGAGAAAGGGAGGAGGGGAAGGTAGAAGAGCCACTTTGGAATGAAATTGGCCAACACTTGCTTTATGCATGTATAAGTATCACAACGAATTCCACTTTTATGTATATCGCTAATGCATCAATTAAAAAAGAGTAAATAAATAGAAGGAAGACCAGTGGAGTAGAGGAAGGGAAGCAGGATGAGGGTAGGGAAAGGGGAAGTTCTGGGGATTGAGGATGAGCCAACTGTACTACATGCATTTATGTTTATGTCAAAATGAACCCCACTATTTGTCTAATTATGATGCACTAATAAAAACAAAGAATCCCATAATGACATTTCTCTTCCCATGGCTCTCTGCTGTGTGGACTCCCTTGCTGTCCCAATTAAGATCTACGTGTGTTGGACAAGAGGTGTGTCCCTGGTCCTTATGGCATGGAATTTTTTTAGTCATATTATTCCAGCTCCACACATTCTGCAAGAGCATTATCACCAGTGGGAGTAATTAAACTTTAACAGCAGTAATAGTTATTGTGGAATTTTTGTGTTTGATTGAAAAAGAATGTAGTGATGGTGACTTTGACAGTGAGACATGCCAACTTAATCGTCTCAGGAGTTTTGTTGTGTCTGGAAATTGCTGGAGGTTGCTGGATGTCAGGGAACTTCTAAATTGTTGAAATAGAACATGCACTCCCTGGGGAATTCACTCTCAGAAATAATCGTAGAAGTATTTCCTAATCATAAGAGTCAGAGATGGGGATGAGGAAGAGGGGAGGGAAAGAACAGAAAGACAAGAAAAGAAAAAGGTCTCAAATTCTTCTCACCATTTAGCAATTTTCTAACTTAGAACAAATGACATATTCTCCTAGCCTCCTCTGTAAAGTGGGCATAGTCTTCAGGGGCTGGTGTTCTTCATGAGCTGGTTTATTATAAAATCCACACAAATATGGAAGACAGAGAGATGGATAACTTTGACTGAAAGGGAGAAACTATTTTAGTTGGAAAATACAGAAAAACAATCTCTAGGGAAGTGGTGGCATTTGTGGATTTTTCCCCCCTGGAATTAAAATATATTTATCTTTTTTTCAGTGGTTTTGGTGTTTATCTGTCTAAAGTCAGGGAAGACTAACACAGGTCATCTTTTGTGATCTCTTTCTCCTTTTTGTTGTTTCATTCCCTTGGATGGTTTGGTGTGAAAGAAAAAAAAAATCTGTCTATTAGATTCACGTATTATATCCAGTTCTTTTTTTTTTCCTGCTGCTAAGTTCTTGCTCATAAATCTTATAATGTAGGACTCATTCTTACGGATTTATGGAGTCAATACTTAAAGACCGCTTTCATCCTGAGACAACCTTAATCTGATACCTAGTCAGATTTTCCTTTTTTTTTTTTTTTTTTGCCTCTTTTGCTATATTTATTGGAAAAATCTATTTCTAACAGTGGATGTGGACTACATTGCAAAAAAAAAAAAAAAAGATTGTTGAAATGTGGTTGGTAAAATCTTCCCCCTAATTCTTTCTGACTCTCAGAAAGATTGAATGTGTAATGGTTACATATTTTTTTTAAATCCAGTTTGATACAGTGATGTGCAGATGTATTGCGAGAACTAAACATGAATGGTATTGGGCACTTAAAATGCCCCAGGTGCTTTATGTGCATAAATTCAGTTAACTTTTTCCAGAAATATGCATTGATTATGTATTAATTTTCCCATTTTTCAGATAGAAAACCTGAGGTTCAGAGAAGTTAATTTATATGACTGCTGAAGTTTTTGCTTAAAGAAATATACCTTTTAGAATTCTTTTTGTGAAGAAAATTCCCTTCCAATTTAGTTTGATTCAATGAGTAGAAATCAAGTACCAGCTGTGTACTGAACTCTGAGCTCAGTACTAAACACCCAAATGAACAAACCACAGTCCTTTCCTTGAAGGCAGATAAATAGATCATTTAGATACAGTGCTTTGTGGGGAGGGAGGTAAGCTCAAGATGCTACCTGAGCATGCGAGGAGCTCCTAACCTAGCTGATGTTTGTACAAGGGTGTGTAGGCACATGTGTGTGTTTGTGTTTGTGCGCGTGCACACATGTATTCATGTGTTTGTGCGGTAGGAGGTTTAAGACATGTCTGCTGGAAATAACTGATCTGAATCTTGGAAATGAATCAGAGTTAGGTAAGTAAAGAAGGTGGAGGGAACAGGTGTAAAAAAGAATATATGAGATAAATGAAAGAACATGAAAAAGAACATAAAAAAACCAAAATCAAAATCAAAAACTCAGGGAATGTCAGATGCCCAGGAACTATGAGAAGTTCAGCGTTGCTTGAGGCAAAGCTTGGTGGGGAGTGAATGGTGAGACAGGGATCTCAGAGGTGAGCAATGGACAGGCCGCAGAGGCACAGAGGTCCTACCTATGTGAGCTGTCAGAGACTAGCTTGGGGTCCCTGTGTGCCCTTCAGATCCTGGCACCAGGATCTGCAGCACCTGCCTGTCCTCCTCACCATCTCTGTCTCCTCTGCTTCTTCCTCTTCTCTTGCTTCCTCGTCCTTGCTTTCCCTCCCTGTCTCCCATCTGTTCTTGAGCCCCTCTCTTCTTTCTTCCTTCAAATCTCCTTTTTATTCCATCCAGAGGAGGCTCTAGACGCCATCCTTTCGCCCTTTTATTTAGAGGCATTTCTCCTCCAAACTGATCCTTGGGATTTCAGCCTAGTAGTGCTGCTTCAATCTCATGTCTGCATTTTTTTTTTCTTAACTGAGAGTGTGTTCATTATTTCTTGTTCTGGCAGAAGTTTTTGGATGACTTCTAGGGCCATGCTTTATTAAACCCTCAAAGTAGCTCAAATCTAGATCTTCCTCTGAGTAAATCACGGTCCTGAAATTCTAATGTGTATGAGAATCACGTGGAAATAATAATAAAAGAGGAACACTAGTGGGTTTCAGCCCGAGATTTTGATTCAGTTTGGAGCCTAAGAGTATGCATTTTAATAAGTGACCCAGGAGATCCTGGTATGGGTGATTTCAAAGTGCATAGACTGTGCTTTGAAAACCACTGCTCCAGGAGCTGTGGTAAGGAGCTGAGAGGAGCCATGCTGGTCAGCTTGTTGCCAGTGGCCACGGTGGGCTTGGCATAGTCTATTTCCACTCCTTCCACCCCTCTTTACTAACAGTGGGTTTACTTAATTGTCTAACTCATTGGAGTGTACGGGATGTGGCTAGCTAATCACTAATGGGGCAGTCCCTGGCCATTGAAGAAGGTCCTCTGTAGCAGTGAATGAATAACTGACCAAGTGGAATCTGTATGGATAAAGTTTCCATTAGGTTGAGCTTTAGTTTCCTTATGCAGATTCTAAAGTCCTGTCCGTCTGTGTGCACTCACTCATCAGCATGCATTAGTGAATGAATCAGGGAGCAGAGTAGTTTGCTATGCCAGGAAAAATTAGTTTATTGACAACAGTGAGCAATGCATTACAGAGGATGATGCCGAGGGTTTGGGCAGCCCAAACAATCAGGTTCAGGATGGGTTTGCAGAGTCCATTTTGGGAACACTTTAAAGGTTGACTGATGTAGATGCCTGGGATTTGGGCAGAGGGTGGTGATGAAAATCCGCTTACATGAGACTGCCTCCAGATGGTAGGATGTAAAACTAACCGTTGTCACCTTTGAAAAAAGTTTTATTTTCTTGCAACTTGATTAAAATGCCCCATAGGTGCTTAGGCTCTGGTGCTTGCTCTGTGGAGACAGCAGGGGCTCAGCAGCAGGAGTTGCAGCAGGAGGTCCTGCAGGTGGTGCGGCAGGGCGCAGGCTGGCAGCAGTGGGGGCGGCAGCAGGGCGCCTGCACACTGATGGGCTGGCAGCTGGTGGAGGTCCAGCAGCAGGGTCTGCAGACCACGGCCGTGCAGGACGTTGGGCAGCAGGTGATGGGGCGGCAGCAGCCTTCCTGCAGGCCACAGGGGTCGCAGCAGATGGGGCGGCCGGAGGGCTCACAGATGGGGCGCGTGTAGCGGGGCACACAGGTCACAGGGCGGCACACGGTGGTCTGGCAGGACACGGGGCGGCAGCAGCAGGGGTCGCGGTAGCAGCAGGGCTGGCAGCAGCCTCCACAGCTCTGGGAGGAGAAGGAGCCACAGCAGGAGCCGGTCATGGTGGAGTGTGGGCTGGAGTGGTGTTGAGGACTGGAGAGGAGTTGGAGGTTCTCAGGTGTGATGCCTTCCTCCTTCTCTGGGCCCTTTATATACCCTGCCAGGTGCTGTGGGACTTCTGGACACACGAGCATTCCTTATTCGTCTCCTGGCCAATGAAGTGAGGAGTTAGCATTGACTAATTTTTTTTTTTTTTTGGCCACCCCTACCTCATACATATTCATGCATATATACCACAAATATTCCTTCCTTTTGTTTGTTTTTAGCAAATTTAGATAATGGATTCAATCCTGATGAATTTGCCTTTGAAATATTTCTAACCCATTAAAGAGAAAAGAATGTGTTTTCTAAACTAGATAGTACCTAATCACTCTGTCTCTTGGCCCTGAGGCTAGCAATTTATTTCTTCCCTTCAAAGAGGCTCAGGATTATCACCCAAGCAGTGACTTGCTTATTATTACACAGGGACACGAAGGTAACAGGTTAATAGCGTCATTCCAGTGCAGACCAATAGGCATCTGCTTCCCAGATGTCTCCTTCCACAACTCACCTAAAGGCAGGCCTGCGGTTTTCCATGTGAGGATGGACCACATGCAATCCCACCACACTGGTTTTGTCACTCTCCCCTGAATGGGATCTGGGCTTCCCTACCCCGGTTGCTGTTGTCTCCTCATTTACCTGGAATGCCCTCCTCCTCCTTTTAATCTGAACTCAACATCTACCCTGTTTGTAAAACCTACTGCAAAGATTCATTGCAATTTTTATCTTTGTCATTTATTTGGGATTAATCCTTGTATCTGTGAAGTCTGGGAAGGGGCTGTAGAGGGTGTATAGGTCTGTCCCCTCATTTTAGAGTGGAGGTTGTAAGGGTTGACTAAGGTCACACAGTGAGCTTGCATTATGAACACTGAGCTCCAAGACTCCTCATTCATCAGTAAGTGGCCTTGACATTGAATTTTTTTTTGCTTACCAGGCTAAGTGAACCAGGGTTTTTATTAAAGTAAGAAGTAAACATCTTCCTTTATTTAAGCAGCATCACTAGAAGTGGTACTGGAAGAGGATAAGAGGAGCATTTGACTCCAGTGTCAGGGAACCAGAAAGCATCTCAGGACTTCCAGGTGGGGTCAGCCCTGGGCTCTGGCTCTCTGGAAGGTCAATAGAGACTTGCTGGACTACTAGTTTCCCTAATGTCAGTCTCAAAGTGTGCAGCTGTGAAATATGTCCTCGTCTAATTCCTTTTAAGTTATTGATACCTTCACCATGTACATTATGCTTTTTGATGGATTCCATCTATGAGTTTCTTGTTTCTGAAGTAGATCTACATTTTCCCTTTGGACCTAAAAAAAGAGAATGCTTTCTAATCAACCCCACTTAAATTCTACAACCCCAAAGGGAAAAAAATAACAGCAGAAATCTTGCAAAACCTCATTCAAATGCTTTTTAAATGTCATTAGTCCTAAAATCACCCCATCTCAAGATTCAAGGGTTTTTGTTTTATTTTTGTCATCAGGAGGGAATCTGTCCCATTTTGCACTTTAGATACCCTGGAAGACATCACAGATGTGAACTATATCAAATTCATTCTCCATCTTTCCTCAGGCCAAGATTTCCTCCTGACTCCTTCATAATATTAGTTGATTTTTACTATAGACAGATAATTATCCAAGATACTGTGTCTAGAATTAAAGGCACTGTTCTTGGCAAAATGCTTTGATAAAAGGATAATATTTTCCTGATTTATTTACACACAGCCTTTTTATTAATGCCCAACTTTCTTTGGACATTTTTGGTCTAGCAATCCTTTGAGCCTTATGTCTTATAACACAGTTTTATGAGGAATTCTATTTTCTTTTACAGCTAGTCTCTTCCTGTAACAGCAGTTTATCTCATCTCCCCTGGATGGTGATTTCATTTGTCAATGATGGATTTCAGCTACCATTTTCCTGCCTACTATGCAAGAACTTCAAGTTACCTTTTATTGAGTACTTCATATGTCCCAGGGATGGTCACAGATGATTCAAATATCTTATCTGATTAATGATCATAATAATCAATAGAGATAGGTATTATTATCTCCATTCTATAGATGAGGAGTCTGGAGCTTAAAGAGATTAATTAATTTGCCCAAGGTCACACAGCTCTAAACACAGTCTAGATTCAAATCAAATCATGTCTGACCTACAACCCTGTGTTTTAACAAACATGCTTACAAATAAATGGTATTATCCTTCAATTTAACATGAATAGGCCAGTTTATACTATTCTTATTGCTTTATTTTATGTATTAATCTACAATTTATTAACCTGTGCTCTATAGAAAATTTATCAAAAATTAAAATATAACTAACCATGGCACATACTCTTTGGCATTTACTCTATTTTTATTTTCTTTGTAGAAAACAATCTGCTTATTTTTGCATACTGACTGATGTATTAAGCTAGTTTCTCATTGCTACCATGGTTTAATGAGCCAGCTCTTGCTTCATGACAAACAACCACAAACTCTCATCACACACAATAATAAGTCTTTATTTCTCGGTCATGTGTCTGCAGGTCAGTTGAGGTTGGCTGGTTAAGGCTGGCCTCCAGGCTGCAGGTCGGTTTGGAGCTTTTTTTTTTTTTGTAATTTGAGTTTCTGTACTTAGCAAATAAAAATACAGGTTCTCAGTTAAATTTGGATTTCAGATAAACAGTAGATAATTTTTATAGCTATGTACCAGTGTAGATGGAGTATACTTACATTTAAAAAGTATTTGTTGTTTATCTTGAAATTCACATTTAATGAGGTGTCCTGTTTGAGCTCTCACCCCTTCCTCCCCTTCTTCTTTCTTCTGTGTTAGATACTATTAGCGAAAAAGAGCACAGCAATTCCAGTCACGCGGGCACATTTCAAGTCTTTGCTTGAGCTGAAAAGAATATTTCTCTTAGCAAAAAGGGAGAGAGAGAAAAAAAAATATTAAAGACTTATCTAGTTTACTGAAGTGGAGAATCAATTATTTTAGTGATCTCTATTGTGAAGTTTGAGAATGTCAAATTAGATCATGTCCAGGGTCTCCATCCGTGTGGGTCACTTTTACTCCTCTTCCCTCCTCTCTTCCTGGTCAGTAAGAAATGTCATTGACTTAACAAGAACCACCTGTTTCTCTATAAGAAGTTCATATTGTTTCTCTCCTACCAATTTATATTTGATTGGGCATTCAATAGAGGAAAAAAAATATACCTATTAAGAATAACACTAATTTTATGAGATAAAATATTGACTTACTCAAATATTTCATTAGCAATATTATTTCATTGCTTAAAATAAAAATAGATTATTTAATGATTGACAAGTGAAATTTTCTCTTGAGAGAAATACGGTTTTGGAACTTGCATTAATATGGGCTCTCCTCTGACTATACAGATGTAAGGATTCTGATATATATTTTTTGGGTACTGGGGATTGAACTCAGGGACACTCAGCCACGGAACCACATCCCCAGCCCTATTTTGTATTGGACTTAAAGACAGGATCTCACTGAATTGCTTAGCACCTCATTTTTGTGGAGGTTGGCTTTGAACGCTTGATCCTCCTGTTTCAGCTTCCCGAGATGCTGGAATTATAGGCATGTGCCACTTGCGCCCCGCTAGGATTCTGATTTTAAAGTAATAAAATTTTTAGCTAAAAGAAAGAAATTCTCAGATTCCCGAATGAAGATGATATCAGCTGCCACTTTGTTCAGTCTGTAATGGACTCAAAACCAGATTCTTCACTCTGAGGGCGTAATGCAACTTTAGATTGAGTCAGTGATGCAGGGCTGGGATTTTAATGTCCTCTCACAGAGACTAATAATATTAAAAAGCTGAGACTTGGGAGGACCTTCTGGCTGAGATAGGAGAACTGGAAACAGAGTTCACTGATCCAGAGAAGACTAATAAATTTTGTTCTTTGAGAGAAATAGCTGAAACAAGAAAATAATTTATATCAATACTAAAACTTATAGCTAACATGGTTTGGGAATCCAATTTTAGACTTCCCTATGTGTGAGAATACCAAGCTTCAAAATCCATTTGTTTCAGGTTAGAGAAATCTCTGGAGCTTCTTGCAATAGCAAATTTGAAACCATTGTTGGGGAAAGCTGGTGGTAGTCCATTTCCTCACATGGGTATCATTATTTATCGTGAGTTAATATTCTACAGGAATTTCTTTTTATTATGGGTTTTGAATGTTCCTTGGGTGTGGGAGTGTCCTTATAACATTTACCAATATATAACCAAAACCTGATTATTGGCCTCAGTTATGTGTGAATAGTATGGCTTCCACTCTGGTTAGTTTGGTGTTACAGTAACCGACATGATTTTCCTCTACCCTTTCACCCATGCAATTGTCTACCACTAGAAACTACATGGTTTGTCTGAATGATAGTGAAAATGATGAGGCTGAAAGCCTCTGCTTGGATATTCCTTAGGGAAATCACGTTTTTGAGAGGGAGGGGGGACATTGGATGTAGTTATTCCATTAGCCCATAGGAAAAGATGAAAAGTTTCATTCTAATTCACGTGCTTACCCTGATCGCTGTTATTGCATTGTATGAATCGATGTGTCATACTTTAAATATCCACTCTCGATATTTTTGAAAATCTAAAAGTGGATGTTTGGTTAAACATTACTTTGGATATGTTGCCCTCCCTAATGTGGATGTGCCTTAGACAATCAATAGAAGACCTGAATAGAATAAATGTCTGTCTGCCTAATAAGGAATGCCTTCTTCCCACTGCCTTGATATCCGTCTTTTCTGCCTCTTTTAGATGAACTCTGAAACCTTGGCTCTTCGTGGGCCTTGAGACTACCCACTTGTGGACTGGAACTACATTGATTCCCCTGGGTTTCCAGTTTGCTAACTGCAGATCTTGGGACTTTTCATACCCCGCAATCATGTGAGCCATCTGGTGAGATCATCCTGTACTTTTCTGCTAATGTACTAACATAAAATTCAATTAAATATTTTCTTTTTGCAGGGAGTGGGTACTGGAGATTGAGACCAGAGGCCCTCAACCACTAAACCACATCCCCAAGCCCTTTCTTATTTCTTTCTTTCTTTTTTTTTTTTTCAATTGGTTGTTCAAACAATGTCTCCCTAAATTGCTGAAGGCCTCTCAAAGTTGCTGAATCTGTCCTTGAACCTTCAATTCTCCTACCTCAGCCTTCGGAACCACTGGGATTACAGACATGCTCCACTTTACCCAGCTAAATATTTTCTAATTTTGAAGCATTTCTAAATTTCTAGAACAAACTCTAGTTGGCTATGATGTATTACTCTTTTTGCATATTGATATTTCATTTATTAGTATTTATTTGGTTTCTGCATCTGTGATCTTCAATAATACAAGCCTATGATTTTCCTTTATCACACTATGCTTGTCTGGTTTTGAAATTATGTTTGTACTTACCTTATAAAAGTGAGTTGAGAAGATTTTTCTTTTTTTTGTATTTTTATTTTTTTTTTTATTTTTCCAGTTTGAATGGAATTGAACTTCTTTTAAGATTTAGTAAACTTACTTCTAAATCAATACGAGACTGGTGCCTACCCCCCCCCACATATCAACATATGTAGAGGGTAAGTTTTGGATCATATACATAGTTTATTTAATGATTATTGTTTTTATGTTTTCTATAAAATTAATTAATTTTGTTAATCTATACTTTTATAGAAATAGTCAATCTAATCATAAAATTTGAACATATTAAAGTAAATTTATGTATAAATTTTTAGTTTGTTTTAAAAAACACTCTCCTGGTGGCTGATTATGCCTCCTATCAAATGTATTATTTACCCATTAGCCCTTTAGTTACTATTTACTTTCTCTCTGATCAGTTTTGCCAGACTTTTCTTATTTTACGGATTATTTAGTTGTTTATGAAGTTGATTTTTATTGAACTTTCCATTTAAACATTTCATTATTGCTTTTTACATGTTTCGTGATAACCTTCCTTTTTCATGGGGTTTACTGATGGACAAGAGTGTGGTGGAAATGCAAAGAGGAGGGAATTTCAAAGCATCACTTCAGGGTTAACTCCTAATGCCAGCCTGCTCCAATGTCACAGATAAAATAAAATAATTCAAGTTTTTTTTTTATTTTTACCTTTGATGTACTGAAAAGTTTTGGATATGTGAAACCCCAGTATTATATTTTATAATTTCATCTGTGATTTCAGAACTTAGGGTTTCATAACAACACTCCTAACTCTTCTGTGTAAAATTTAAAGTATATTTCCTCCTATTTATTTCTTCTTTTTTGATAGGTTCTTTTTTTAGTTATCCCTGACAATAGAATATACTATCACATAATTACAAAAGCATGGAATATAATTTGTTCTAATTCAATCCCTGGTATTTGCCCTTCCTCTCCCTCCCACCTCCTGTTTCCTTCCCTCTACATTCCTTCCATTTTCTTCTTTCATGAGGGTGTCTTAATTCTATGATTAAAATCTTGGAAGCTTTTTTCTAATGGCATCTGAAGAAACACGAAGCTTACCAGTGATGTCTGCACAAATCATCTTCACCCCTGTTGTTTCAATAGTCTAGATCCATTTCAGTGCATGGTCATGGGCTCATTTTGATACCAGTAACAATCACTGAAGTAGTCAGTCCTCTCGGAGGGTCATGTCAAAACACTGTGTCTTTCAAATTCAAGTGCAGCCACCACTCCTGGACATTCTATCTCCAATGTGCATCCCAGCTGAGAACTACTAGGAACTAATTATAATTTTTAAAATCCTTAGATAGAGAAAATGAGTTTTGAAGTTCTAGTCTTCTAGGGACATATATGTTAGGATGTGAAGTGTAGTGTAGAGATGTTTGAATCATAAGAAAAACCCTGAAAGACCACAATCAGAAACATACCACGCCACCCAGATGAAATGTAGTTTCTTAAAAATGTAGCGAAATCTGCATTTCTTCTCATCAGAACTCAATGGGAAATACAACCCTCTTTGTGAACACACTTTGAAATGTTGTTTATTGAATGAATGAATGGGGTACATTATTTTCTTTGTAGGAGATTTTCTTGCTTTCATTGGCATGAACTGTTTTTCCCCAGAAATTTGGTTGTACATTTTCTCCAAAAAAAAAGAACAAAAAACCAATGGTATTAACAGGTATAATGTACAAACAATGTAATGATTTTTAAGTCCTAATTTAGGATATGGAGACACACAGGTCACATGTATGTGCATGCATGCACACACACCACATACCACTTTTTACACTTACAAATGCACCACTTTTGTGTTAATATACTAAGTTGTCTATATTTGACTTAGCACTTATTTTCAAAATTATTTCAATATGAACTTTTCTGTGTCTTTGTATAAAATATAATTGCCTGGTTACTGAGCAAATAACTCTGAAAATAATAGAGAACAACATCAAAGAATTCTTTTGGGCAGAAAAAAATTTTATTTCAAAGCAGAAGAGCAACAAACATAAGAAAATTACTCTAGGAGAGAATCTATAATATAACTGGACCCCCCAAGACTGAGGGAATAAAATTAGTACCTACATTGGGGCTAGAGTTAATGTTCAACTTTTTGAGAAAAATAATGTAGTAACTTGGAGGATCAAGGTAATTTCTTTGCTAGTGGATTACAAATTAATTTTTATTTGATGACAGCAGTGGAAAGAAGAGAGTTTAAAATGAACTATAAGGTGCTTCTTTGGGACAGTGTTGGGCTCATTGGAATCATGAAGCCCATTCTGTTGAATGACATTTACCAGATTCCGTGTGTCCTAATGGTGGGCACAAAAGAAGTTCTGCATCTGTGGGGAGAGAGGAGGTAAGGAGGTGGGGTGTTCAAAGACAAGATTCAGCAGTCAGGGATGGCACAGCACATGGGGCGGGGGCAGGTGGAGATGACACAGGTGGGGCGATAGCAAGTGGTGTGGCAGGAGACATTGCCACAGACTGGACGCAGGCGGCAGCAGGTCTGGCAGCAGCAGGAGTCACAGGAGGGGCGGCAGCAGCTGGAGATGCAGCAGCAGGGGCGGCAGCAGCTGGAGCCACAGCAGCTGGACCCACCAGAGCAAGAGGGGCGGCAGCAGCTGGACACACAGCAGGGCCTGCAGCAGGTGGTCCTACAGCAGATGGGGCGGCAGCAGCAAGAGCCACAGCCACTGGAACCACCACAGCCACTGGACCCACTACAGCAGGGGCTGCAGCAGCTGGGGCGGCAGCAGGTGGTCCTGCAGCAGGTGGTCTGGCAGCACCTGGGCTGGCAGCAGCCATAGCCCTGGCCAGAGCAGCAGGAGCCACAAGAGGAGTTGCACATGGTGTCAGAGACTGGAGGTTCTGGGTGGGTTTCCAGGAGAGTGAATTCTTGGGTTTGAAAGTCTTCTTGGCCCACACCCCCTTTTATATCCCACCGAACTTCTCTTTTACCATGTCATTATTTCCTTGTTGTTATTTACCTTCCTGGAAAACTTAATTATTTAATTACATAATAGAATGTTTCTAATTAAGTACTCCAAAGAAAGAAAATAGCATATCTCCTTTTCCTGTTGTGCTCCTGTGTTTCCCATTGAAACATTTTTGACATTTTTTTCCTTAGTGGGTGTCACATTTGACCTTGACCTATGCAGTGGTCTTTTATGAAGTACTCAAGAAGGGACATTCTGACATTTTTTTTTTCCAGATGTAATATTTCCTCCTATCTATATGCAAATCATAGAGGATGTTTTTCATAATTCAAATGTATCTTTTGTTGTTGAAGAATTTTCTGGTTAGGTGAAATGTTGGAAAGGAACCAGAAGAAAAGGCCCATTTGGGAGGAGGATGTCCCATCTGTCATGAGGATGATGGTGATTTTTTGTGTGGCCTCCTTAGAAGGTTAGGGTCAGACCTGATGAAGTTCCAAGCTCTGTGTCAGGTCTCATTCCAGGGTCTTCAGCTGAAGTGTTTGGCAATGACTCATGATTTTGACATAATCAAAACACATTTTTGCTGTATGTCTTCCAGAATAGCCATTGGAGCGGGGAGTTTTATCTTTTTATTGCTAAAATTGCACAATGGATTTTTCTTTCACCGGAGCATTTGTTAATTTCTAGAATCAGTCAGTTTTCAATAAATATGTATTCAAGATATCCTACTGTCTCCTCTGAAAACAGAACAGATAACCTGGGGGTACTTATATAAGATCCACACCAGAAAACAGTGTGGCAAAAATTAAAGAATTACAATTACTTTAATTTCACAACTAAAATAAAAATATACAGTCTGTGGATGCATTCCATGCACCCTCAGTGTGTGCGTATCATAGTGACATGTTCACTGTATCAGGCTTTGTGCTGAACATTTTTTAATCCATATTGTTTTTAATCTTTATTGCAGCCCTATGAAATAGCGTCCTTACTCTTTTAGTGGAAGAGTCAAAAGACACACAGAAAGGTTAAAACAAACTTAAAAGTTGTTCAAGATTAAACAAAAACTAAGCCTAGTATGTCTCCAAGTGGTCAGGGAAGGGGTGAAGAATAAAACTTGCAAGCCTTTGCTGAAGCTGTTGAATTTCCGGGAATGTTTTTTGTTCCTTGTCAATTCTGCAAACCTACTTGTCTGTCATGACCCAGGTGAAGTGCTTCCTTCTCAATATCTTTCCTGATAAGCTACCTCTCCTAATAAGACCTCTATCATTATTCTTTGTCTTGTGTTTCTAATTTTGCACTCTATGGTATCTATTACTGACTTCTGCCATTCCCCCAGGTGCAATCCTAATACCCTGAAGTCCTGGGCTATGGCATTTATTTCTGTTACCATAAGGTGGGGAGAGAGGACACTGGCCATAAGTGTTTGTGGAGCAAATGAAGTATCTTTTGACTGCTGGAGCAAAGAAAAGGAACATTCCAGACAAACAGATTGCAGTCCCATCTGAGGAAAACTGCATTTTTGTGGTCACATGTCACCTGATAAATGACATGTGAAAAGGTGTGGAAGTTAAGACTCTGTTTGCATTGAGACTTGTTTATAGATATCCATGAATACTGTGCTTAACTGAAATGCCCATATCCACACAGAAGAAGCCAGGAAGGCGGGAAACACCAAATGATAGCACCAGTCCTTCACCTCCTGACTTCCCTGTTTTACTCTTATTGCTAGGGGGAAAAAAAAAAAGTCACCATTACCAGTTTGATACCAGTTAACCAAATTTATTTGCTGAACATCTTTGTCTTCATTTTAATTTTATATAGTACAGAACTTGGGACAGAGACTTGAGTGCAAATAATATACCTGAGGGGTGATTTTAGGAGATGCAAGTGAGAAATTATGGAAAGTAAGAGGAGGAAGAAAAATCCCCAAAATGTTTGTGTTAATGATGGGGTCACCACTGTGGGCAACTTGGGTACAAGCCAAGGGTACATTCCAGACCTGGAAGCATTTGGCTGCCATGATTTTATGCTAAGAATATTCTAGAAAATCAACTAAGTAGTGGCATTAATCATGAGTTCATTAAAATATGAACTTTTAAAAATCAACAGATTTCTTGTGCACTAGCAATAATCCTCCACAAAAATTTAATGGGCCAAAACCTCACCACTCTTATGATAAATAAAAATATTAAAATCTGCTGAGCAATCCAATTGGCCTCGATGGGGGAAAGTGGTAATATTTCCTGAAGGACATCAAATGGTATTTTAATAAATACCAGAACAAGAAAATGTATAACTAAAGCCAGATTTGTGATTAAGTGCATACATGTAGTACACATATATTTAATAAGGATTTATCTCATACCAATGGCTCTTGAAAGACATTGGCAAACACTAATGAAAGAAAACTTACTTTGGGTCAAATTCTTCTGTGTCATTTAGATTTTTAAAGACTATATACTTATTATAGGATCTTCTTAAGCCTCATATATATGAAACATTTGACCTGGTGTCTAATATCTCAATTTTATCATGGCAAAGATTATAGGTGTGGGGGATTGTATAATTTCATTTTGGATACTTGATTTAATGTGCAGGTTTGTTCATTTCTTCTATTTAACTCAATGTATAAGATGTCCACAGTGTAGATGTAAATCAAACCTTGACATCATAGACATCTGGTGTGGGATCAATCACTCTTTGATATTGGGGCTGTCCTGTGCCTCATACGATGGCTGGCATCATCCTTTGGGTCTTCCCGCTGGACAACAGCAACAGGATCTTCCTTCCACCCCTTGTGCCAACCATATCTCTAGACACTGCTGAGATCTTCTGAGGGCAAATTTGTCCCTTGTTGAGAAACACTGATGTATGGCTACCTCATTTTCCCCAGTGGTTATATTGTCTTCCTAGGAAGCTACCAAGGTATATTTAACTCACTGATCAATAGATATTTGGAAATTTTCTTATAAAAAATATGGATTAAGATCTCATTTCAAAACTTTTAGTGAAGCTGGACATGGTGGTGCACACCTGTAATCCCACTAGCTTCAGAGGCTGAGGCAGAGGGATCACAAGTTCCAGGCTGCTCTCGGTAACTTAGCAATGACATCTCAAAAAAAAAAAAAAAAAGAAAAAAAGAAATGGATGGGGGATGTAGCTCAGTGGTGGAGTGCCCCTGGATTCCATCCCCACTGCTGCAAAAATAGATAAATAAAATAAAAATTTATAGTAAAAAAAAAAAAGAGTAACAACCACATTCAATTTTCAATGACAATAGAATGGAAGTTTATTTTTTTCATACAGGAATAACAAGGTACAAGAAAATCCTTGCAAAGGAACATAAAGTGATACTTGATTGGATTTCAATGTCAGAGGTGTTAAACATCTACAGGTGACAGAAGCAATCTCAAACACCCTACAGGTGACAGAAGCAATCTCAAATTCTTTAAGCATGATGAATGGATGTCTTGAGGATAAAGGGAAAAAAGTTGGAGGTAATGTGTTAAATTATTAGGAGATCCTCAGGGAATTCATTTGCAAGGTGAGGAGTTTGGACAAAATTCAGGATGTGCAATATTCAGAATAACTAAGAATGAGATTGGCTTATGAGACTCAGGAGATTAATTCTCTTGGGCATGACTTTTTTTTTTTTTTTTTTTTTTTTTTTAAGAAGGAAGGTCTACATCCCTAGGGAGAGAGAAGATAAGGAGGTGGGGTGTTCCAAGGCAAGATTCAGCAGTCAGGGATGGCACAGCACATGGGGCGGGGGCAGGTGGAGATGACACAGGTGGGGCGATAGCAAGTGGTGTGGCAGGAGACATTGCCACAGACTGGACGCAGGCGGCAGCAGGTCTGGCAGCAGCAGGAGTCACAGGAGGGGCGGCAGCAGCTGGAGATGCAGCAGCAGGGGCGGCAGCAGCTGGACTCACCAGAGCAAGAGGGGCGGCAGCAGCTGGACACACAGCAGCTGGACCCACCAGAGCAAGAGGGGCGGCAGCAGCTGGACACACAGCAGGGTCTGCAGCAGCTGGGGCGGCAGCAGGTGGTCCTGCAGCAGGTGGTCTGGCAGCACCTGGGCTGGCAGCAGCCATAGCCCTGGCCAGAGCAGCAGGAGCCACAAGAGGAGTTGCACATGGTGTCAGAGACTGGAGGTTCTGGGTGGGTTTCCAACTGGGTTAGTGTTCAGGTTTGATCTTTCCTTGGGCTCTCTTGCTTTTATACCCTGCTGAGGGCTACTATGATCATGTGAAAGATCTTGTTTATACTAAGAAAAGATCATTTAGTTTAGTTAATTGGATAATTGTGTTTATCTGGTAAACATCGCTATTTATAGAAAAGGTACCATTTCTTTTTCCTGTTGTATTAGGAGCTCTCCAATTTGATGAAGCCATGTGAATCAGCTCCATTTTTCGTCCTGTCTGGTATGTCTCCTAAAGTAGACCCCTTCCATGACTTTCATTGGATTTAATGTTTGTTTTTTATTTGTGTATTTACCTCCAAAAAATATACGAGGAATCGATTTTATGGTGATTAAATCCCCACTGTTTTGAAAAAAGTTAGAAGCAAGTAATATGTAATTCTGATATGAAAATAGCTGAAAGACCCATATTTTGGAAGTGTGTGGGAGGTAGCTTGTGTGCAATGAGGAATACTGTGATTCCTTTGAATTTTCTGGATGGTCAGTGAGGATTCCAGTGATGTTCCTGTCTATTTTGTCTTACTGAGTCTATTCAGTTTGAAGAGTTATAATGCAATGGATTCATTACTTTTAAATAATAAAAAATCACATTGTCACGATTTTTAAAAAATATTAAAATTTTCATGATATGTTTTTTTCAAAGGTAGAGCATTAGAAGGGACCATTTTGAACCTACATTTTGGAAAGTCAATATATCCAAAGAGCATGTTATAACTGAAATATAAATAAAATTATATTGTTTCATAGTCTGAACTGTTTTCTCTCAACAATGTATGTTGGAGATATTTTATTCAATATTGAGAAGAAATAAAGGAGAAACTTTAATCTCTGTTCTATAAACTCAAGGCAAATGATATTTATAGGAAAGAGTTTGGCAACTATTTTAGAGGACTGTTTTATTAGTAAAGAAAATAGCAATGTGTATTAAAATTTATACATTCCCAATGAAAGGTGAGCTCATAGTAATTAGACTTCGTTGAGCAACTACTCTGTGTCAGAAATATTTCTGAGTCCTCTATAATTGTTTTCTTGTTTACACTTCACAAGGGCTCAATCTGGTGGACTCAATTTTTCTTAATTCTTTACACATGAGGTCACTGAGGTCCAGATAGACTGAAGCACACAGTCAATTGGGATGGTGAGTCCCTCCTAGGATGTTCAAGGAAGGTGTGAAGAATGATAGCCCATGCCATTTCTCATTCCTGGAATATTCCAGTTGCCTAGAATGTTGCTTTCTCCTTTGTCACCTTAGCATATTCCCTCATTTCCAATATTTTCTTGACATCTACTAAACTTAAAATGAATCCTTCTCTTCTCTCTGTTTCCAAATGTGTCTCTGCTCTAGACTATCACGCTTTATCATAATTGTTTTAGATCTCCTTTTTCCAGTCTTTTTGTAAAGCCTCCAAGGTCATATAGACTCATAAAAATGTCTTACTCACAGTTATTATCATGGTGCCTAGTAAAGGCCTTGGGTGAAGGTTGGTCAGTCTTTAACATATTTAGATAAAATCTACGTGGATGGATAATAAGTGAAAAAGCATTCAGTGAGTGCGTGGTTGAATGGGGTATGTTTTTGGCATTTGCCTGGGTCAATACCTGTACAGATAGGGTGTCTGGGAAAGTAGGGAAAAGTAATGCTCAACAGTTAGGATGGGAGATTTTTAAGAAAGTTTTTGAATTCATACAGAGAGTGGCTATCGTATCAGCACTCAGGGGAAGAAAGCTCTGTGCAAACATGCTGGCCTTGCAAATATTATTTGACACACACTGGGGGGGTAACAGGAAGCGCGGTAGAACATTAAGGTCCTAGTTGTGTTATTAGGGTGAATGCTGTCTAGTGTGGTGTAGCGTGGAAACTATTGGAACAATAGGTGTTTCAAGGAAATCTATCAGAATCGGTTACAAAGGGACAGTAGAGGTAACAGGAGGCCTCATTATTAAAGAAGATCCTCCATTTAATATGTTTCTATTTTATACATATGTACACAGACTTTTTGCAATTAGGTCCTTCCTGATAGTTAAAAGACAATCATTTGTAATTTAAAAATGCAAGATAAGAAACCATCCTAAACAAAGTGAAAACACAAGTGACTAAATGGAAAAAATACTTGTAATGTATATTATAGGCAAAGGATTAATCATATGTAAAGGACTTCTAAAACTAGATTAGAGGGCTGGGGCTGTACCTCAGTGGTAGAGTGCCCGCCTTGCAGAAGTGAGGCACTGGGTTCGATTCTCAGCACCACATAAAAATAAATAAAGATTTTTTAAAAACTAGATTAGAAAAAAGATAAACTTTCTAATGAGAAAATGAAATACAGACTTTTTTCACCACATATACATACTCAATTTCATACATAATAAAAGGAGTGAAGTAATGTGGAATACCACCTCTGACCTGTTAAATGGTCAAAAATTCAAAATTTGACAATCTGACAGTGGGATAATGTGGAAATAAGCACACACTTTTCTTGTGAGGATTTGACTGCAACTAGCAGTATTATTCTTTCATGTAGTTATCTCAATTCTGTAAAGTATCACAAAGATATACTATAAAGAGATGTTGCACAAAATTATCAATAACAGTTCTATCTGTAAGAAGAAAAAAAATAGCAAAAAAAAAAAAAAAAAACAAAACCTGGATATAACCTTCAATGGGGTGCTGATGAATAAGCCATGGCACATTTCTAAAATGTGTAAAAATGGAATCAGGTGTATCTCTATATGCTACTATGAAGACAACTTCAGGAATATATTGTTAAGAGATGATGAAGCACATGGAAAAAATGTGTATCATATGGTACAATATGTCTAACTCAGGTTACAAATATATATAAAAAAACAAAACATAGAAATAAGAACACCAGAAAAAGGGATTTCTGCTTCTGGTTAAGATGGAGTAACATATGTCTACATAAATATTTGTTCACAAGTATTTATGGCAACTGTATTTGTATCAGTAAAAAAATCTGGAAACAATTAAACAGGGTGAATGGATAAACAAACCAATATGTCCTTGCAAAAAAACAACATTTCTCTAAAATCAAAAGGATTCAAATATTGATATATATGACACCTTGAATCTCAATATGCTGAGAGTAAAGTTAGGTAAGAAATGTACACAATATGTAATTCCATTTATGTACAATTATAGAGAATGCAAGCAAATTGATAGTGACAGCAGATCATTTGTTTCCTGGAGTTGTGGAATTGGGAGGAATTTCAAAGGAGATGATGAATGTTCATTACCTTGATGCTGGGGTTGGTGTCTTAAGTACACGTGACTATCAAAACATCTGATTGTGCACTTTAAATAAGTAGTGTATTGAAGATCAGTCGTACTTAAAGAAGCTGAAATAAGAGAAAAGAAAATAAAAAGAATGGGAGTATCAACCATAATTCGTTTTTTTCCTTTCAGAGAGAGGGTGAACGGAAGAGGGTGGAGAAAATACAGGTAGGTGCTAGATTTCTTGAACAGACCATGCTCTGAAGCTTTCACTTTGGATCCATGTAAGTATTGGACACAATTATAAAACAAAATCAAACTTCAAAAATCTCCCAAGGTCACAAAAACAATGATAACAGCCATGATGATGCAAATTCACCATACATGCAGGTTAACTTCAGGGAAAGTAATTATCTCAAGAACAAAAAGTTTTTGTCGAAAACCTTAATAAGAATCTCGAGTTTGTTTTCAGCAATCAGATTGGTGCTCTTGGTATTGGCAATGTCGTTCTAAGGTTGTTGTACAGGCATTGTGCAGGAAGGAATTATGGGTCACTATGACGGAGAAGTATTGTTTTGGGCACAGGAGAAAGGAGATGTGTAGGCTGATAGGTTGGGTGTTAAATAAAACCCTCGATTTCTCTGGAGCAACCTGTGATATAGCTTATTCTTTAAATAGTATTTTCTAACTCTGTACACTGAAAAAACTGAGATGAGAAAAAAATCAACTTACATGCACTTTCACATTTCAATTTATGGTTTTACAGGTCACTTTCCACTAAAAGGAATCAGGGCTCCATGGAAAGGTGGCTGATTATGTCTGGGGAAGGAAATGTACAAATAAGTCTGGAATATTTTGTTATATGAAAATCAGGAAAATCTTCAGAGTCTATTAGATTCTGGTCAAAAGGACTTGGGAGTCAACTTGAAGTTACTTGTTTGAGCATCACAAGAGACATGAGCTGGAATGAACTGGTACCCCATCAATTTACTGAAATCTATGAGTTCTTATTGGCAGGATTGTTTTTTTTTTTTTTTTTAAGGAGGAAAAGCACTCACTTAGTCAAACTTGGATGATATGCACCAGTAAATAAATGTAGAATAATTGGAAACACATTCTTCAGTGTAACCACACATCCATCAGAGCATAATGAGAGGATTCATTAGAGGATGTTTCCCTGTGGAATTGTCCCGGGTAATCAATGACAATAACACATTTGCAATATCACAGTTTTTCCATGCTTCATGAAATGATGGTTCTAGGTGATGATCAGCAGCAGCTGCTAATATCACAGAACAACTGGATACTATGTGGCCCCCTGCCCCCATCTGCCCCAGTACAGAAGCACAGCGCTCCCCATGATAAAGTTGTAGAGTCCTAAGGGTCTTGGGGGTTTGCCTCCTATTAGCAAGCTCAGCTGATCTCTGGGTAAAGTTCATTAACTTAATTCTCATCATTGGTGTGTGGCCAAGAGGAGAGGAGGGAGAAGACAGTGAGGGAAGCCTGAGTTATTTTTCAAGACTGATGCTTCTACATCATCTTTATGAAAAAGGGCGATCCTCAACACCAAAAAGGAAAACCAACCACTTCTGCAAGCCCAGAGAGTTCAGGGAAGTTGAGGAATCCAAGATCTTCATTTGCATCAACTCGGACATTCCCATCCCATGTCTCCAGGTCTAGTACTTTCCCATTTGCAGCCTTGACTTTGGCATGGTAAATGGTCTGAGAAAGAAAACAACCTGGAGCTTGGCTACTCTCCTATTAAATCCTAGGTTTGGTCCTCAGCTTCATCCAGCCTCTGGCTGCAGGAGATAAGGGTTTATATTCTGTCATGAAAACTCTGTCTTTCACATTTGTCTTGGGATTTCTGGCTTTAGCTGCACCTTCAGCTTGTATTGCTTTTCCAGATCACCAATTGCTCCCAGCAACAGACATCCAGGTCTGTTATTCATATAGTTATTATAAACTGCTTTCACAGATATATAATATCTCAGAAGATGTTGTTCCCTACAACATTGTTTACAGTCTTTCCAAAAAACTTTTTATTCTCATTTTTAGCCACTAAAGAGACTGTAGTGACAACGAGGTTGGGATAAATGTGTCTTGACATCTCATGTAAAATTGACAGCCCTGCTCTCTGTCCTACAGTGTGGGTAAAATACAATTGTCCATATCAAATAGAAACTTAGAGAAGAACAGGATCACACTGAATTTCCCATTCAGGAAGGTGGTGGTTTATTTTGGCATAGAAATATAACAAAGGAAAAATGGGGATTAATAATTATAAAAGAAAAACTTAATGGAACAATGAAGAGAAAGACTGTGAAAATCCATAAGATAGAAATATTGAAATCAACCCATGGATTCTTGAGCTTGATGACCTGGTGCCCAAGAGTTAGGAAGGCAATTGTGGGGAGAACTAGTCAGGTCAACATGGCAGTTGGTATATTACTAGCAAATTCACACGTGGATAGGAGTGAGAGAGCCATGCAGAGGCAGAGCATGGAGGCCAGGGTGTGCCTGTGGCATTACTGGGACTATTGTGGGCTTATTAAAATCACAAGACCCAGCTTAGTGGAGTGACATCAATCCCTCTCCATTTGACCTAATGGTCAGCAGTGAGAGAAGGTCTGCATCTGTGGGGAGAGAGGAGGTAAGGAGGTGGGGTGTTCCAAGGCAAGATTCAGCAGTCAGGGATGGCACAGCACATGGGGCGGGGGCAGGTGGAGATGACACAGGTGGGGCGATAGCAAGTGGTGTGGCAGGAGACATTGCCACAGACTGGACGCAGGCGGCAGCAGGTCTGGCAGCAGCAGGAGTCACAGGAGGGGCGGCAGCAGCTGGAGATGCAGCAGCAGGGGCGGCAGCAGCTGGACTCACCAGAGCAAGAGGGGCGGCAGCAGCTGGACACACAGCAGCTGGACCCACCAGAGCAAGAGGGGCGGCAGCAGCTGGACACACAGCAGGGTCTGCAGCAGCTGGGGCGGCAGCAGGTGGTCCTGCAGCAGGTGGTCTGGCAGCACCTGGGCTGGCAGCAGCCATAGCCCTGGCCAGAGCAGCAGGAGCCACAAGAGGAGTTGCACATGGTGTCAGAGACTGGAGGTTCTGGGTGGGTTTCCAACTGGGTTAGTGTTCAGGTTTGATCTTTCCTTGGGCTCTCTTGCTTTTATACCCTGCTGAGGGCTACTATGATCATGTGAAAGATCTTGTTTATACTAAGAAAAGATCATTTAGTTTAGTTAATTGGATAATTGTGTTTATCTGGTAAACATCGCTATTTATAGAAAAGGTACCATTTCTTTTTCCTGTTGTATTAGGAGCTCTCCAATTTGATGAAGCCATGTGAATCAGCTCCATTTTTCGTCCTGTCTGGTATGTCTCCTAAGGTAGACCCCTTCCATGACTTTCATTGGATTTAATGTTTGTTTTTTATTTGTGTATTTACCTCCAAAAAATATACGGGGAATCGATTTTATGGTGATTAAATCCCCTCTGTTTTGAAAAAAGTTAGAAGCAAGTAATATGTAATTCTGATATGAAAATAGCTGAAAGACCCATATTTTGGAAGTGTGTGGGAGGTAGCTTGTGTGCAATGAGGAATACTGTGATTCCTTTGAATTTTCTGGATGGTCAGTGAGGATTCCAGTGATGTTCCTGTCTATTTTGTCTTACTGAGTCTATTCAGTTTGAAGAGTTATAATGCAATGGATTCATTACTTTTAAATAATAAAAAATCACATTGTCACGATTTTTAAAAAATATTAAAATTTTCATGATATGTTTTTTTCAAAGGTAGAGCATTAGAAGGGACCATTTTGAACCTACATTTTGGAAAGTCAATATATCCAAAGAGCATGTTATAACTGAAATATAAATAAAATTATATTGTTTCATAGTCTGAACTGTTTTCTCTCAACAATGTATGTTGGAGATATTTTATTCAATATTGAGAAGAAATAAAGGAGAAACTTTAATCTCTGTTCTATAAACTCAAGGCAAATGATATTCATAGGAAAGAGTTTGGCAACTATTTTAGAGGACTGTTTTATTAGTAAAGAAAATAGCAATGTGTATTAAAATTTATACATTCCCAATGAAAGGTGAGCTCATATTAATTAGACTTTGCTGAGTACCTACTGTGTGTCAGAAATATTTCTGAGTCCTCTATAATTGTTTTCTTGTTTACACTTCACAAGGGCTCAATCTGGTGGACTCAATTTTTCTTAATTCTTTACACATGAGGTCACTGAGGTCCAGATAGACTGAAGCACACAGTCAATTGGGATGGTGAGTCCCTCCTAGGATGTTCAAGGAAGGTGTGAAGAATGATAGCCCATGCCATTTCTCATTCCTGGAATATTCCAGTTGCCTAGAATGTTGCTTTCTCCTTTGTCACCTTAGCATATTCCCTCATTTCCAATATTTTCTTGACATCTACTAAACTTAAAATGAATCCTTCTCTTCTCTCTGTTTCCAAATGTGTCTCTGCTCTAGACTATCACGCTTTATCATAATTGTTTTAGATCTCCTTTTTCCAGTCTTTTTGTAAAGCCTCCAAGGTCATATAGACTCATAAAAATGTCTTACTCACAGTTATTATCATGGTGCCTAGTAAAGGCCTTGGGTGAAGGTTGGTCAGTCTTTAACATATTTAGATAAAATCTACGTGGATGGATAATAAGTGAAAAAGCATTCAGTGAGTGCGTGGTTGAATGGGGTATGTTTTTGGCATTTGCCTGGGTCAATACCTGTACAGATAGGGTGTCTGGGAAAGTAGGGAAAAGTAATGCTCAACAGTTAGGATGGGAGATTTTTAAGAAAGTTTTTGAATTCATACAGAGAGTGGCTATCGTATCAGCACTCAGGGGAAGAAAGCTCTGTGCAAACATGCTGGCCTTGCAAATATTATTTGACACACACTGGGGGGGTAACAGGAAGCGCGGTAGAACATTAAGGTCCTAGTTGTGTTATTAGGGTGAATGCTGTCTAGTGTGGTGTAGCGTGGAAACTATTGGAACAATAGGTGTTTCAAGGAAATCTATCAGAATCGGTTACAAAGGGACAGTAGAGGTAACAGGAGGCCTCATTATTAAAGAAGATCCTCCATTTAATATGTTTCTATTTTATACATATGTACACAGACTTTTTGCAATTAGGACCTTCCTGATAGTTAAAAGACAATCATTTGTAATTTAAAAATGCAAGATAAGAAACCATCCTAAACAAAGTGAAAACACAAGTGACTAAATGGAAAAAATACTTGTAATGTATATTATAGGCAAAGGATTAATCATATGTAAAGGACTTCTAAAACTAGATTAGAGGGCTGGGGCTGAAGCTCAGTGGTAGAGCACCTGCCTTGCACGAGTGAGGCACTGGGTTCGATTCTCAGCACCACATAAAAATAAATAAAGATTTTTTAAAAACTAGATTAGAAAAAAGATAAACTTTCTAATGAGAAAATGAAATACAGACTTTTTTCACCACATATACATACTCAATTTCATACATAATAAAAGGAGTGAAGTAATGTGGAATACCACCTCTGACCTGTTAAATGGTCAAAAATTCAAAATTTGACAATCTGACAGTGGGATAATGTGGAAATAAGCACACACTTTTCTTGTGAGGATTTGACTGCAACTAGCAGTATTATTCTTTCATGTAGTTATCTCAATTCTGTAAAGTATCACAAAGATATACTATAAAGAGATGTTGCACAAAATTATCAATAACAGTTCTATCTGTAAGAAGAAAAAAAATAGCAAAAAAAAAAAAAAAAAACAAAACCTGGATATAACCTTCAATGGGGTGCTGATGAATAAGCCATGGCACATTTCTAAAATGTGTAAAAATGGAATCAGGTGTATCTCTATATGCTACTATGAAGACAACTTCAGGAATATATTGTTAAGAGATGATGAAGCACATGGAAAAAATGTGTATCATATGGTACAATATGTCTAACTCAGGTTACAAATATATATAAAAAAACAAAACATAGAAATAAGAACACCAGAAAAAGGGATTTCTGCTTCTGGTTAAGATGGAGTAACATATGTCTACATAAATATTTGTTCACAAGTATTTATGGCAACTGTATTTGTATCAGTAAAAAAATCTGGAAACAATTAAACAGGGTGAATGGATAAACAAACCAATATGTCCTTGCAAAAAAACAACATTTCTCTAAAATCAAAAGGATTCAAATATTGATATATATGACACCTTGAATCTCAATATGCTGAGAGTAAAGTTAGGTAAGAAATGTACACAATATGTAATTCCATTTATGTACAATTATAGAGAATGCAAGCAAATTGATAGTGACAGCAGATCATTTGTTTCCTGGAGTTGTGGAATTGGGAGGAATTTCAAAGGAGATGATGAATGTTCATTACCTTGATGCTGGGGTTGGTGTCTTAAGTACACGTGACTATCAAAACATCTGATTGTGCACTTTAAATAAGTAGTGTATTGAAGATCAGTCGTACTTAAAGAAGCTGAAATAAGAGAAAAGAAAATAAAAAGAATGGGAGTATCAACCATAATTCGTTTTTTTCCTTTCAGAGAGAGGGTGAACGGAAGAGGGTGGAGAAAATACAGGTAGGTGCTAGATTTCTTGAACAGACCATGCTCTGAAGCTTTCACTTTGGATCCATGTAAGTATTGGACACAATTATAAAACAAAATCAAACTTCAAAAATCTCCCAAGGTCACAAAAACAATGATAACAGCCATGATGATGCAAATTCACCATACATGCAGGTTAACTTCAGGGAAAGTAATTATCTCAAGAACAAAAAGTTTTTGTCGAAAACCTTAATAAGAATCTCGAGTTTGTTTTCAGCAATCAGATTGGTGCTCTTGGTATTGGCAATGTCGTTCTAAGGTTGTTGTACAGGCATTGTGCAGGAAGGAATTATGGGTCACTATGACGGAGAAGTATTGTTTTGGGCACAGGAGAAAGGAGATGTGTAGGCTGATAGGTTGGGTGTTAAATAAAACCCTCGATTTCTCTGGAGCAACCTGTGATATAGCTTATTCTTTAAATAGTATTTTCTAACTCTGTACACTGAAAAAACTGAGATGAGAAAAAAATCAACTTACATGCACTTTCACATTTCAATTTATGGTTTTACAGGTCACTTTCCACTAAAAGGAATCAGGGCTCCATGGAAAGGTGGCTGATTATGTCTGGGGAAGGAAATGTACAAATAAGTCTGGAATATTTTGTTATATGAAAATCAGGAAAATCTTCAGAGTCTATTAGATTCTGGTCAAAAGGACTTGGGAGTCAACTTGAAGTTACTTGTTTGAGCATCACAAGAGACATGAGCTGGAATGAACTGGTACCCCATCAATTTACTGAAATCTATGAGTTCTTATTGGCAGGATTGTTTTTTTTTTTTTTTTTAAGGAGGAAAAGCACTCACTTAGTCAAACTTGGATGATATGCACCAGTAAATAAATGTAGAATAATTGGAAACACATTCTTCAGTGTAACCACACATCCATCAGAGCATAATGAGAGGATTCATTAGAGGATGTTTCCCTGTGGAATTGTCCCGGGTAATCAATGACAATAACACATTTGCAATATCACAGTTTTTCCATGCTTCATGAAATGATGGTTCTAGGTGATGATCAGCAGCAGCTGCTAATATCACAGAACAACTGGATACTATGTGGCCCCCTGCCCCCATCTGCCCCAGTACAGAAGCACAGCGCTCCCCATGATAAAGTTGTAGAGTCCTAAGGGTCTTGGGGGTTTGCCTCCTATTAGCAAGCTCAGCTGATCTCTGGGTAAAGTTCATTAACTTAATTCTCATCATTGGTGTGTGGCCAAGAGGAGAGGAGGGAGAAGACAGTGAGGGAAGCCTGAGTTATTTTTCAAGACTGATGCTTCTACATCATCTTTATGAAAAAGGGCGATCCTCAACACCAAAAAGGAAAACCAACCACTTCTGCAAGCCCAGAGAGTTCAGGGAAGTTGAGGAATCCAAGATCTTCATTTGTATCAACTCGGACATTCCCATCCCATGTCTCCAGGTCTAGTACTTTCCCATTTGCAGCCTTGACTTTGGCATGGTAAATGGTCTGAGAAAGAAAACAACCTGGAGCTTGGCTACTCTCCTATTAAATCCTAGGTTTGGTCCTCAGCTTCATCCAGCCTCTGGCTGCAGGAGATAAGGGTTTATATTCTGTCATGAAAACTCTGTCTTTCACATTTGTCTTGGGATTTCTGGCTTTAGCTGCACCTTCAGCTTGTATTGCTTTTCCAGATCACCAATTGCTCCCAGCAACAGACATCCAGGTCTGTTATTCATATAGTTATTATAAACTGCTTTCACAGATATATAATATCTCAGAAGATGTTGTTCCCTACAACATTGTTTACAGTCTTTCCAAAAAACTTTTTATTCTCATTTTTAGCCACTAAAGAGACTGTAGTGACAACGAGGTTGGGATAAATGTGTCTTGACATCTCATGTAAAATTGACAGCCCTGCTCTCTGTCCTACAGTGTGGGTAAAATACAATTGTCCATATCAAATAGAAACTTAGAGAAGAACAGGATCACACTGAATTTCCCATTCAGGAAGGTGGTGGTTTATTTTGGCATAGAAATATAACAAAGGAAAAATGGGGATTAATAATTATAAAAGAAAAACTTAATGGAACAATGAAGAGAAAGACTGTGAAAATCCATAAGATAGAAATATTGAAATCAACCCATGGATTCTTGAGCTTGATGACCTGGTGCCCAAGAGTTAGGAAGGCAATTGTGGGGAGAACTAGTCAGGTCAACATGGCAGTTGGTATATTACTAGCAAATTCACACGTGGATAGGAGTGAGAGAGCCATGCAGAGGCAGAGCATGGAGGCCAGGGTGTGCCTGTGGCATTACTGGGACTATTGTGGGCTTATTAAAATCACAAGACCCAGCTTAGTGGAGTGACATCAATCCCTCTCCATTTGACCTAATGGTCAGCAGTGAGAGAAGGTCTGCATCTGTGGGGAGAGAGGAGGTAAGGAGGTGGGGTGTTCCAAGGCAAGATTCAGCAGTCAGGGATGGCACAGCACATGGGGCGGGGGCAGGTGGAGATGACACAGGTGGGGCGATAGCAAGTGGTGTGGCAGGAGACATTGCCACAGACTGGACGCAGGCGGCAGCAGGTCTGGCAGCAGCAGGAGTCACAGGAGGGGCGGCAGCAGCTGGAGATGCAGCAGCAGGGGCGGCAGCAGCTGGACTCACCAGAGCAAGAGGGGCGGCAGCAGCTGGACACACAGCAGCTGGACCCACCAGAGCAAGAGGGGCGGCAGCAGCTGGACACACAGCAGGGTCTGCAGCAGCTGGGGCGGCAGCAGGTGGTCCTGCAGCAGGTGGTCTGGCAGCACCTGGGCTGGCAGCAGCCATAGCCCTGGCCAGAGCAGCAGGAGCCACAAGAGGAGTTGCACATGGTGTCAGAGACTGGAGGTTCTGGGTGGGTTTCCAACTGGGTTAGTGTTCAGGTTTGATCTTTCCTTGGGCTCTCTTGCTTTTATACCCTGCTGAGGGCTACTATGATCATGTGAAAGATCTTGTTTATACTAAGAAAAGATCATTTAGTTTAGTTAATTGGATAATTGTGTTTATCTGGTAAACATCGCTATTTATAGAAAAGGTACCATTTCTTTTTCCTGTTGTATTAGGAGCTCTCCAATTTGATGAAGCCATGTGAATCAGCTCCATTTTTCGTCCTGTCTGGTATGTCTCCTAAGGTAGACCCCTTCCATGACTTTCATTGGATTTAATGTTTGTTTTTTATTTGTGTATTTACCTCCAAAAAATATACGAGGAATCGATTTTATGGTGATTAAATCCCCTCTGTTTTGAAAAAAGTTAGAAGCAAGTAATATGTAATTCTGATATGAAAATAGCTGAAAGACCCATATTTTGGAAGTGTGTGGGAGGTAGCTTGTGTGCAATGAGGAATACTGTGATTCCTTTGAATTTTCTGGATGGTCAGTGAGGATTCCAGTGATGTTCCTGTCTATTTTGTCTTACTGAGTCTATTCAGTTTGAAGAGTTATAATGCAATGGATTCATTACTTTTAAATAATAAAAAATCACATTGTCACGATTTTTAAAAAATATTAAAATTTTCATGATATGTTTTTTTCAAAGGTAGAGCATTAGAAGGGACCATTTTGAACCTACATTTTGGAAAGTCAATATATCCAAAGAGCATGTTATAACTGAAATATAAATAAAATTATATTGTTTCATAGTCTGAACTGTTTTCTCTCAACAATGTATGTTGGAGATATTTTATTCAATATTGAGAAGAAATAAAGGAGAAACTTTAATCTCTGTTCTATAAACTCAAGGCAAATGATATTCATAGGAAAGAGTTTGGCAACTATTTTAGAGGACTGTTTTATTAGTAAAGAAAATAGCAATGTGTATTAAAATTTATACATTCCCAATGAAAGGTGAGCTCATATTAATTAGACTTTGCTGAGTACCTACTGTGTGTCAGAAATATTTCTGAGTCCTCTATAATTGTTTTCTTGTTTACACTTCACAAGGGCTCAATCTGGTGGACTCAATTTTTCTTAATTCTTTACACATGAGGTCACTGAGGTCCAGATAGACTGAAGCACACAGTCAATTGGGATGGTGAGTCCCTCCTAGGATGTTCAAGGAAGGTGTGAAGAATGATAGCCCATGCCATTTCTCATTCCTGGAATATTCCAGTTGCCTAGAATGTTGCTTTCTCCTTTGTCACCTTAGCATATTCCCTCATTTCCAATATTTTCTTGACATCTACTAAACTTAAAATGAATCCTTCTCTTCTCTCTGTTTCCAAATGTGTCTCTGCTCTAGACTATCACGCTTTATCATAATTGTTTTAGATCTCCTTTTTCCAGTCTTTTTGTAAAGCCTCCAAGGTCATATAGACTCATAAAAATGTCTTACTCACAGTTATTATCATGGTGCCTAGTAAAGGCCTTGGGTGAAGGTTGGTCAGTCTTTAACATATTTAGATAAAATCTACGTGGATGGATAATAAGTGAAAAAGCATTCAGTGAGTGCGTGGTTGAATGGGGTATGTTTTTGGCATTTGCCTGGGTCAATACCTGTACAGATAGGGTGTCTGGGAAAGTAGGGAAAAGTAATGCTCAACAGTTAGGATGGGAGATTTTTAAGAAAGTTTTTGAATTCATACAGAGAGTGGCTATCGTATCAGCACTCAGGGGAAGAAAGCTCTGTGCAAACATGCTGGCCTTGCAAATATTATTTGACACACACTGGGGGGGTAACAGGAAGCGCGGTAGAACATTAAGGTCCTAGTTGTGTTATTAGGGTGAATGCTGTCTAGTGTGGTGTAGCGTGGAAACTATTGGAACAATAGGTGTTTCAAGGAAATCTATCAGAATCGGTTACAAAGGGACAGTAGAGGTAACAGGAGGCCTCATTATTAAAGAAGATCCTCCATTTAATATGTTTCTATTTTATACATATGTACACAGACTTTTTGCAATTAGGACCTTCCTGATAGTTAAAAGACAATCATTTGTAATTTAAAAATGCAAGATAAGAAACCATCCTAAACAAAGTGAAAACACAAGTGACTAAATGGAAAAAATACTTGTAATGTATATTATAGGCAAAGGATTAATCATATGTAAAGGACTTCTAAAACTAGATTAGAGGGCTGGGGCTGAAGCTCAGTGGTAGAGCACCTGCCTTGCACGAGTGAGGCACTGGGTTCGATTCTCAGCACCACATAAAAATAAATAAAGATTTTTTAAAAACTAGATTAGAAAAAAGATAAACTTTCTAATGAGAAAATGAAATACAGACTTTTTTCACCACATATACATACTCAATTTCATACATAATAAAAGCAGTGAAGTAATGTGGAATACCACCTCTGACCTGTTAAATGGTCAAAAATTCAAAATTTGACAATCTGACAGTGGGATAATGTGGAAATAAGCACACTCACACTTTTTTTTGTGCAGATTTGACTATAACTAGCAGCATTATTCTTTGATGTAGTTATCTCAATTCTATGAAGTATCCCAAAGATACTTAGGCAAAACTATAAAGAGATGTTGCGCACAATTATCCATAACAGTTCTATCTGTAAGAACAAAACAAAATATCATCAAAAAACTGGATATAACCTGTGTCCTTCAATGGGGTACTGATGAATAAACCATGGCACATTCCTAAAATGTATAAAAATGGAATCAGGTGTATCTCTATATGCTACTATGAAGTCATCTCGAGGAATATATTGTTGAGATGATTAAGCAAATGGAAAAAATGTGTATCATATGGTACAATATGTCTAACTCAGGTTACAAATATATATAAAAAAATAAAACATAGAAATAAGAACACCAGAAAAAGGGATTTCTGATTCTGGTTAAGATGGAGTAGCATATGTCTACATAAATATGTATTTGTATCAGAAAAAAATCTGGAAACAATTCAACAGGGTGAATGGATAAACAAACCAATATGTCCTTGTAAAGAAAAATTTCTCTAAAATCAAAAGGAATCAAATATTGATATATATGACACCTTGAATCTCAATATGTTGAGAGTAAAGTTAGGTAAGAAATGTACACAATATGTAATTCCATTTATGTACAATTATAGAGAATGCAAGCAAATTGATAGTGACAGCAGATCATTTGTTTCCTGGAGTTGTGGAATTGGGAGGAATTTCAAAGGAGATGATGAATGTTCATTACCTTGATGCTGGGGTTGGTGTCTTAAGTACACGTGACTATCAAAACATCCGATTGTGCACTTTAAATAAGTAGTTTATTGAAGATCAGTCGAACCTAATGAAGCTGAAATAAGAGAAAAGAAAATAAAAAGAATGGGAGTATCAACCATAATTCGTTTTTTTCCTTTCAGAGAGAGGGTGAACGGAAGAGGGTGGAGAAAATACAGGTAGGTGCTAGATTTCTTGAACAGACCATGCTCTGAAGCTTTCACTTTGGATCCATGTAAGTATTGGGCACAATTATAAAACAAAATCAAACTTCAAAAATCTCCCAAGGTCACAAAAACAATGATAACAGCCATGATGATGCAAACTCACCATACATGCAGGTTAACTTCAGGGAAAGTAATTATCTCAAGAACAAAAAGTTTTTGTCAAAAACCTTAATAAGAATCTTGAGTTTGTTTTCAGCAATCAGATTGGTGCTCTTGGTATTGGCAATGTCATACCAAGGTTGTTGTACAGGCATTGTGCAAGAAAAATTATGGGTCACTATGACGGAGAAGTATTGTTTTGGGCACAGGAGAAAGGAGATGTGTAGGCTGACAGGTTGGGTGTTAAATAAAACCCTCGATTTCTCTGGAGCAACCTGCGATATAGCTTATTCTTTAAAAAAATACTTTCTAAATCTGTACACTGAAAAAACTGAGATGAGAAAAAAATCAACTTACATGCACTTTCACATTTCAATTTTATGGTTTTTACAGGTCACTTTCCACTAAAAGGAATCAGGGCTCCGTGGAAAGGTGGCTGATTATGTCTGGGGAAGGAAATGTACAAATAAGTCTGGAATATTTTGTTATATGAAAATCAGGAAAATCTTCAGAGTCTACTAGATTCTGGTCAAAAGAACTTGGGAGTCAACTTGAAGTTACTTGTTTGAGCATCACAAGAGACATGAGCTGGAAGCAACTGATACCCCATCAATCTACTGAAATCTATGAGTTCTTATTGGCAGGATTTTTTTTTTTAAAGGAGGAAAAGCACTCACTTAGTCAAACTTGGATGATATGCACCAGTAAATAAATGTAGAATAATTGGAAACACATTCTTCAGTGTAACCACACATCCATCAGAGCATAATGAGAGGATTCATCAGAGGATGTTTCCCTGTGGAATTGTCCCGGGTAATCAATGACAATAACACATTTGCAATATCACAGTTTTTCCATGCTTCATGAAATGATGGTTCTAGGTGATGATCAGCAGCAGCTGCTAATATCACAGAACAACTGGATACTATGTGGCCCCCCTGCCCCCATCTGCCTCAATGCAGAAGCACAGCACTCCCCATGATATAGTTGTAGAATCCTAAGGGTCTTTGGGGGTTTGTCTCCTATTAGCAAGCTCAGCTGATCTCTGGGTAAAGTTCATTAACTTAATTCTCATCATTGGTGTGTGGCCAAGAGGAGAGGAGGGAGAAGACAGTGAGGGAAGCCTGAGTTATTTTTCAAGACTGATGCTTCTACATCATCTTTATGAAAAAGGGCGATCCTCAACACCAAAAAGGAAAACCAACCACTTCTGCAAGCCCAGAGAGTTCAGGGAAGTTGAGGAATCCAAGATCTTCATTTGCATCAACTCGGACATTCCCATCCCATGTCTCCAGGTCTAGTACTTTCCCATTTGCAGCCTTGACCTTGGCATGGCAAATGGTCTGAGAAAGAAAACACCCTGGAGCTTTGCTACCCTCCTATTAAATCCTAGGCTTGGTCCTCAGCTTCATCCAGCCTCTGGCTGCAGGAGATAAGGGTTTATATTCTGTCATGAAAACTCTGTCTTTCACATTTCTCCTTGGATTTCTGGCTTTAGCTGCACCTTCAGCTTGTATTGCTTTTCCAGATCACCAATTGCTCCCAGCAACAGACATCCAGGTCTGTTATTCATATAGTTATTATAAACTGCTTTCACAGATATATAGCATCTCAGAAGATGTTGTTCCCTACAACATTGTTTACAGTCTTTCCAAAAAACTTTTTATTCTCATTTTTAGCCACTAAAGAGACTGTAGTGACAACGAGGCTGGGATAAATGTGTCTTGACATCTCATGTAAAATTGACAGCCCTGCTCTCTGTCCTACAGTGTGGGTAAAATACAATTGTCCAAATCAAACAGAAACTTAGAGAAGAACAGGATCACACTGAATTTCCCATTCAGGAAGGTGGTGGTTTATTTTGGCATAGAAATATAACAAAGGAAAAATGGGGACTAATAATTATAAAAGAAAAACTTAATGGAACAATGAAGAGAAAGACTGTGAAAATCCATAAGATAGAAATATTGAAATCAACCCATGGATTCTTGAGCTTGATGACCTGGTGCCCAAGAGTTAGGAAGGAAATTGTGGGGAGAACTAGTCAGGTCAACATGGCAGTTAGTATATTACTAGCAAATTCACATGTGGATAGGAATGTGAGAGCCATGCAGAGGCAGAGCATGGAGGCCAGGGTGTGCCCGTGGCATTACTGGGACTATTGTGGGCTTATTAAAATCACAAGACCCAGCTTAGTGGAGTGACATCCATCCCTCTCCATTTGACCTAATGGTCAGCAGTGAAAGAAGGTCTGCATCTGTGGGGAGAGAGGAGGTAAGGAGGTGGGGTGTTCCAAGGCAAGATTCAGCAGTCAGGGATGGCACAGCACATGGGGCGGGGGCAGGTGGAGATGACACAGGTGGGGCGATAGCAAGTGGTGTGGCAGGAGACATTGCCACAGACTGGACGCAGGCGGCAGCAGGTCTGGCAGCAGCAGGAGTCACAGGAGGGGCGGCAGCAGCTGGAGATGCAGCAGCAGGGGCGGCAGCAGCTGGACTCACCAGAGCAAGAGGGGCGGCAGCAGCTGGAGCCACAGCAGCTGGACCCACCAGAGCAAGAGGGGCGGCAGCAGCTGGACACACAGCAGGGTCTGCAGCAGCTGGAGCTACAGCAGCTGGGGCGGCAGCAGGTGGTCCTGCAGCAGGTGGTCTGGCAGCACCTGGGCTGGCAGCAGCCATAGCCCTGGCCAGAGCAGCAGGAGCCACAAGAGGAGTTGCACATGGTGTCAGAGACTGGAGGTTCTGATGTTAGCTGGAGAGTGAGTTTTAGTGAACTTTAAAGTCCCTTCACCATGCATCCTCTTTTATACTCTGCTGAGGCTGTTGTAACCACTTCCTGGGACCATTTCCTGGCTTTTTTTTTTTTTCCTAAGGAAATATTAGTCATTCTGTGACATCATTGTGTTTTTCTTTCTAAATATGTTAAGGTTTCCTTTCCTCGGTGTGTTACAATGGTCCAATCCAGTCTTTCTCACTGAATTGTCATTTCTATTTCCTTGTTTGTCAACTCTGTCTTCTCAGGAGGGCCCATCTCATGGATTCAGTCATTGGTATGTATCCGTGTTCTGTGTATCACTCATGATGCTTTTGGGGCAGATTAGTCTCATGATGCCAAGATCTCTTTTGATGTTGAAAGAGAATCAGAATTATAGTAGGGAAATAGAAAGAAAGGTTCTCTTTGTAAGTAGTTCCCTGTGAGTCATGAGGAACACAATCCTATCTGTGAATCATAAATGCTCATTAGATAGAGGGCTGTCTAGACTACTTCCAGGAATGCATCAGGAATTACTTCCTTCATTCGATTCAAAACTCTTACCAATGACTCATTGTTTTACATGAGAAAAGGCATTTGGAGACACCTTGAAGGGACTCTCACTGGCCCCATCTGGGACAACTTGAATACCAAAATGAATTATGGCAGTAATAGATTTTAGCCCATCCAATAAAACAATAATTCATAAGCCCATAGTGAGACTAATTAGAGAAATGATAAAGGAAGATGAGAAAGTTATCCATGTCAGAAGAATGACAATTAATAAATGTAGTGAAATAATGAAGTTACAAAATCACTTATTTATATATATCATGATAAAACTAAGTAAAATTAAGTAAGTTTCATCAATGAATGCGATAACCATTGGGTAAAATTTTGGTCAGGAACAGGGTATTTGTACACTTCAAAATATTTCCCCATCAAAATGGAAGACATCATGGTAATGAATTAAGCCAGACTCAGAAAACCAAGGGTCGAATGTTTTCTCTCATATGTGGAATCTAGAGCAAAATAAGGGGAAAAGGTGAGGGAATTGGAAATCATAGGAAAGATCAGTGTAATAGAAGAAAGAGATGGAGAGAAAGGAGGGATGGAAAAGGGAAGGAAATGGGAATTAATTTAAGAAAATCATGCTATGTGGATGTATAAATATACCACAGTGAATCCCACCTTTATGTAAATGTAGGATGCACCAATAAAAAACAAACAAACAAATAAATGAGCAAAATAAATATTTCCCCATTAACCATTTATTAACGTCAAAGGGAAAAATGCTAACTTTACTGTGAAGAAGCTTGAGAATACACATTAAACCCTGGATCAAAGTTAGTATCTTTTATTTTTAAATTTTATTTCATTGCATTCGATTCATGGTACACAGATGGAGCACAACTTTTCACTTCTCTGGTTGTACACAATGTACCACATGTGTAGTCATACATGTACCTAGTAATGATGTCTATCTTATTTCTTCTTTCCTGCCCCCATGCCCCCTCCCCACCTCTCTCTCCGCTTTGTCCCATCAAAGTTTCTCCAAAAATTCTTTTTTTTTAATTAATTTTTATTGTTGGTTGTTCAAAACATTACATAGTTCTTGATATATCATATTTCACACTTTGATTCAAGTGGGATATGAACTCCCATTTTTACCCCGTATACAGATTGCAGAATCACATCAGTTACACATCCATTGATTTACATATTGCCATACTAGTGTCTGTTGTATTCTGCTGCCTTTCCTATCCTCTACTATCCCCCCTCCCCACCTCCCCTCCCCTCTTCTCTCTCTACCCCCTCTACTGTAATTCATTTCTCCCCCTTATATTTTTTTCCCTTTACCCTCACTTCCTCTTGTATGTAATTTTGTATACCCCTGAGGGTCTCCTTCCATTTCCATGCAATTTCCCTTCTCTCTCCCTTTCCCTCCCACCTCTCATCCCTGTTTAATGTTAATCTTCTCATGCTCTTCGTCCCTACTCTGTTCTTAGTTACTCTCCTTATATCAAAGAAGACATTTGGCATTTGTTTTTAAGGGATTGGCTAGCTTCACTTAGCATAATCTGCTCTAATGCCATCCATTTCCCTGCAAATTCTATGATTTTGTCATTTTTTAATGCAGAGTAATACTCCATTGTGTATAAATGCCACATTTTTTTTAATCCATTAGTCTATTGAAGGGCATCTAGGTTGGTTCCACAGTCTTGCTATTGTGAATTGTGCTGCTATGAACATCAATGTAGCAGTGTCCCTATAGTGTGCTCTTTTTAGGTCTTTAGGGAATAGACGAGAAGGGGAATAGCTGGGTCAAATGGTGGTTCCATTCCCAGCTTTCCAAGAAATCTCCATACTGCTTTCCAAATTGGCCGCACCAATTTGCAGTCCCACCAGCAATGTACAAGTGAACCCTTTTCCCCACATCCTCGCCAGCACTTGTTGTTTGACTTCCTAATGGCTGCCAATCTTACTGGAGTGAGATGGTATCTTAGGGTGGTTTTGATTTGCATTTCTCTGACTGCTAGAGATGATGAGCATTTTTTCATGTACTTGTTGATTGATTGTATGTCCTCCTCTGAGAAATGTCTGTTCAGGTCCTTGGCCCATTTGTTGATTGGGTTATTTGTTATCTTATTGTCTAATTTTTTGAGTTCTTTGTATATTCCGGATATTAGGGCTCTGTCTGAAGTGTGAGGAGTAAAGATTTGTTCCCAGGATGTAGGCTCCCTATTTACCTCTCTTATTGTTTCTTTTGCTGAGAAAAAACTTTTTAGTTTGAGTAAGTCCCATTTGTTGATTCTAGTTATTAACTCTTGTGCTATGGGTGTCCTATTGAGGAATTTGGAGCCCGACCCCACAGTATGTAGATCGTAGCCAACTTTTTTCTTCTATCAGACGCCGTGTCTCTGATTTGATATCAAGTTCCTTGATCCACTTTGAGTTAACTTTTGTGCATGGCGAGAGAAAGGGATTCAGTTTCATTTTGTTGCATATGGATTTCCAGTTTTCCCAGCACCATTTGTTGAAGATGCTATCCTTCCTCCATTGCATGCTTTTAGCCCCTTTATCAAATATAAGATAGTTATAATTTTGTGGATTGGTCTCTGTGTCCTCTATTCTGTACCATTGGTCCACCCGCCTGTTTTGGTACCAGTACCATGCTGTTTTTGTTACTATTGCTCTGTAGTATAGTTTGAAGTCTGGTATCGCTATACCGCCTGATTCACACTTCCTGCTTAGCATTGTTTTTGCTATTCTGGGTCTTTTATTTTTCCAAATGAATTTCATGATTGCTTTCTCTATTTCTACAAGAAATGCCATTGGGATTTTGATTGGCATTGCATTAAACCTATAGAGAACTTTTGGTAATATTGCCATTTTGATGATGTTAGTTCTACCTATCCATGAACAGGGTATATTTTTCCATCTTCTAAGATCTTCTATTTCTTTCTTTAGGGTTCTGTAGTTTTCATTGTATAAGTCTTTCACCTCTTTTGTTAGGTTGATTCCCAAGTATTTTTTTTTTTTTTTGAGGATATTGTGAATGGAGTGGTTGTCCTCATTTCCATTTCAGAGGATTTGTCGCTGATATACAGGAATGCCTTTGATTTATGCGTGTTGATTTTATATCCTGCCACTTTGCTGAATTCATTTATTAGCTCTAATAGTTTCTTTGTAGACCCTTTTGGGTCTGCTAGGTATAGAATCATGTCATCCTCAAATAGTGATAATTTGAGTTCTTCTTTTCCTATTTTTATGCCTTTAATTTCTTTCGTCTGTCTAATTGCTCTGGCCAGTGATTCGAGAACTATGTTGAACAGAAGTGGTGAGAGAGGGCATCCCTGTCTTGTTCCAGATTTTAGAGGGAATGCCTTCAGTTTTTCTCCATTCAGAATGATGCTAGCCTGAGGCTTAGCATAGATTGCTTTTATAATATTGAGGTATGTTCCTGTTATCCCTAGTTTTTCTAGAGTTTTGAATATAAAGGTATGCTGTACTTTGTCGAATGCTTTTTCCGCATCTATCGAGATGATCATATGGTTCTTATTTTTAAGCCTATTGATGTGGTGAATAACATTTATTGATTTCCGTATGTTGAACCAGCCTTGCATCCCAGGGATAAATCCTGCCTGATCATGGTGCACAATCTTTTTGATATGTTTTTGTATCCGGTTCACCAGAATTTTATTGAGGATTTTTGCATCTAGGTTCATTAGAGATATTGGTCTATAGTTTTCTTTCTTTGAAGTGTCTTTGTCTGGTTTAGGAATCAGGGTGATGTTGGCCTCGTAGAATGAATTTGGAAGTTCTCCCTCTTTTTCTATTTCCTGAAATAGCTTGAAAAGCATTGGTATTAGTTCCTCTTTAAAGGTTTTGTAAAACTCTGCTGTATACCCATCCGATCCTGGGCTTTTCTTAGTTGGTAGTCTTTTGATGGTTTCTTCTATTTCCTCAATTGATATTGGTCTGTTTAGGTTGTCAATATCCTCCTCACTCAATCTGGGCAGATCATATGACTTAAGAAATTTATCGATGCCTTCACTATCTTCTATTTTATCGGAGTATAAGGATTCAAAATAATTTCTGATAATCTTCTGTATTTCTGAAGTGTCTGTTGTGATATTGCCTTTTTCATCCTGTATGCTAGTAATTTGAGTTCTCTCTCTTCTTCTCTTCATTAGCGTGGCTAAGGGTCTGTCAATTTTATTTATTTTTTCAAAGAACCAACTTTTAGTTTTGTCAATTTTTTCAATTGTTTCTTTTGTTTCGATTTCATTAATTTCAGCTCTGATTTTAATTATTTCTTGCCTTCTACTTCTTTTCCTGTTGTTTTGCTCTTCTTTTTCTAGGATTTTGAGATGAAGTATTAGATCATTTATTTGTTGGTTTTTTCTTTTTTTAAGGAATGAACTCCAAGCAATGAATTTTCCTCTTAGAACTGCTTTCAATGTGTCCCATAGATTCCGATATGTTGTGTCTGTGTTTTCATTTATCTCTAAGAATTTTTTAATTTCCTCCTTGATGTCTTCTATAACCCATTGATCATTCAGTAACCTATTGTTCATTCTCCAAGTGATGCATAATTTTTCCTTACTTCTTTTATCGTTGATTTTCAATTTCATTCCATTATGATCAGATAAGATGCATGGTATTATCTCTACTCCTTTATATTGTCTAAGAGTTGCCCTGTGACATAATATATGATCTATTTTTGAGAAGGATCCATGTGCTGCTGAGAAAAAAGTGTAACTGCTTGATGTTGGGTGGTATATTCTATATATGTCAATTAAGTCTAGGTTATTAATTATGTTATTGAGTTCTATAGTTTCCTTATTCAACTTTTGTTTGGAAGATCTGTCCAGTGGTGAGAGAGGTGTGTTGAAGTCTCCCATGATTATTGTATGGTGGTCTATTAGACTCTTGAACTTGAGAAGAGTTTGTTTGATGAACATAGCTGCACCATTGTTTGGGGCATATATATTTATGATTGTTATGTCTTGTAGGTGTATGGTTCCCTTGAGCAGTATGTAGTGTCCCTCTTTATCCCTTTTGGTTAACTTTGGCTTGAAATCTATTTTATTTGATATGAGTATGGACACTCCTGCTTGTTTCCGAAGTCCATATGAGTGATATGATTTTTCCCAACCTTTCACCTTCAGTCTGTGTATGTCTTTTCCTATCAAATGCGTCTCCTGTAGGCAGCATATTGTTGGGTCTTGTTTTGTGATCCGTTCTCCTAGCCTGTGTCTCTTAATTGGTGAGTTTAAGCCATTAACATTTAGGGTTATTATTGAGATATGGGTTGTTCTTCCAGCCATATTTGTTTATTTATGTTACTAAACATGGTTTGTTTTCCTCTTTGATTATTTCCCACCCCCCTTTACTGTACTACCTCCCGCAGTTGGTTTTCATTGATATTTTCCATTTCCTCTTCCTGTAATATTTTGCCGAGGATGTTTTGAAGAGATGGTTTTCTAGCTGCAAATTCTTTAAACTTTTGTTTATCGTGGAAGGTTTTAATTTCATCTTCCATCCTGAAGCTTAATTTCGCTGGATACACAATTCTTGGTTGGAACCCATTTTCTTTCAGTGTTTGAAATATGTTATTCCAGGATCTTCTAGCTTTCAGAGTCTGTGTTGAAAGATCAGCTGTTATCCTGATTGGTTTACCCCTAAATGTAATCTGCTTCCTTTCTCTTGTAGCTTTTAAAATTCTCTCCTTATTCTGTATGTTGGGCATCTTCATTATAATGTGTCTAGGTGTGGATCTCTTATGATTTTGCACATTTGGCGTCCTGTAGGCTTCTAGGATTTGGGATTCTGTCTTATTCTTCAAGTCTGGGAAGTTTTCTCGAATTATTTCATTGAATAGATTGCTTATTCCTTTGGTTTGGACCTCTATACCTTCCTGTATCCCAATGACTCTTAAGTTTGGTCTCTTTATATTATCCCATATTTCTTGGATGTTCTGCTCATGGTTTCTTAACAGTCTTGCTGAGCTGTCTATGTTCTTTTCAAGTTGAAATACTTTGTCTTCATTGTCTGATGTTCTATCTTCTAAGTGTTCTACTCTGCTGGTAGTATTCTCAATTGAGTTTTTAAGTTGGTTTATTGCTTCCTGCATTTCTAGGATTTCTGTTTGCTTGTTTTTTATAACCTCTATCTCCCTGTATAACTGATCTTTTGCTTCTTGAATTTGTTTATGTAATTCATTGTCGAAGTGGTCGAAGTGGTCTTTCATTATCTGATTCTGCTGTCTAATGTCTTCCTTGAGACTCCAGATCATCTGAAGCATGTATATCCTGAATTCTTTATCTGACATTCCATCTGCTGCAGATATTACCTCTTCTAAAGTTGAGTTGACCTACATTGCTTGTGGTCCTTTCTTTCCTTGTCTTTTCATACTGTTCGCGTTTCTACTGCTTGGTGAAACTGTTGTGTTATTGATTTTTCCCCCTATATATTTATCTTGTATAGTTGCAAAGTTTCCCTTGCAGGCTTTGGCGGTGACTCTGCCCCTCCTCCAATTGGGGCAATGTGCCTACCACGCCGGCAGGCCGCTGGGCCTGTTCTTTTGGTGGTCGCAGGTCCGCCTACCTTGCGTAGGCGCGGGCGGTGGCTCTGACCCTCTGCAGGCCGCTGGGACTGTTCTGCTGGTGGGTCGCAGGTCTGCCTACCTTGCAGGCACAGGCAGCGGCTGTGCCCCTCTGCGGGCCGCTAGGCCTGTTCTGTCTGTCGTTTGCAGGTCTGTCTACCTAGCAGGCGCTGGTGGCGGCTCTGTCCCTCCCCCAATCGGGGCGATGGCGGGCCACTGGGCCTGTTCTGCCGGTGGGTCGCAGGTCCGCCTACCTTGTAGGCGCAAGGGGCAGCTTTGCCCCTCCCTGTGTTGCTGAGCCTGTTCTGCTGGTGGGTCGCAGGTCCGCCTACCTTGCAGGCGCGCGGTGGCTCTGCCCCTCCCCCAACCGGGGCGATGTGTTTGGCGGGCCGCTGGGCCTGTTCTGTCGGTGGTCATGGTTCTGCTACCTTGCAGGTGCGTGGGGCAGCTGTGCCCCTCCATGGGTTGCTGGGCCTACCTTGCAGGTGCAGGGGGTGGCTCTGCCGCTCCGCGGGTTGCTGGGCCTGTTGTGCTGGTGGGTTTCAGGTCTGCCTACCTTGCAGGCGCCCGGCAGCTCTGCCCCTCCCCAACCGGGGCGATGTGTCTCGCATGCCTCTGGGCCTGTTCTGTCGGTGGTCAGGGTTCCGCCTACCTTGCAGGCGCGCTGGGCAGCTGTGCCCCTCCGACAGTTTCTGGGCCTGTTCTGCTGGTGGGTCGCAGTTCCGCCTACCTTGCAGGCGCCTGGCGGCTCTCCTCCAAAAATTTTTATTCAGTGTTGGTATATTAAGAGTGGGTAGTTTAGCCAGGCTTGGTGGTGCATCCCTGTAATCCCAGCAGCTCGGGAGGCTAAGGCAGGAAGATTGTGAGTTCAAAGACATCATCAGTAACTTAGTGAGGCCCTAAGCATCTCAGTGAGACCCTGTCTCTAAATAAAATATAAAATAGGGCCTAGGGATGTGACTCAATGGTCAGGCACCCCCGGGTTCAATCCTAGTACCAACAAAAAGAAAAAAAAAAAAGAGTGAGTAGTTTGGATCTTTGAGGAGGAAGCCAAAGTATTTGATAAATTTTACTTAAAGGGGCTTCTACTGTAAGTACCCATTTTTATTGATCTAACACACCCAGTAATTCTTTCACCTTCGTGTTCCCCTAAAACTAAAGAGTTTCTAGTAACATGATTCACCGAGCATTTATGAACAGATCTACCTCCTGATACAAGCAAATACAAGTGCTTCAAAAAATTTTTAAAAATGTTTCAATTACATAGGTGAATTTGAAGAAGAAAGGGGAAAAAAAAGAAAATTTCTTATTTTTCAGAACCAAAGAGAGAACTCAAACTGCAAATTGTAGCAGATGTCTTGTGGCCTATGAAGTTTTGGCATCTGGTTGTAGGCTTTCAGAATTGATGGCTGGTGGCCTCAGGCAGGTACAAGAAATTGGACCTTGAACTATATCACAAGACAGGGTCTAGGATATGAGGCCCCGGCATAAAGTTTGTATTCTTAAAGTGGTAGCTTGTGAAGAAGATGGAGACAAGAAAGACTAAGTCTGATTTCAGAAATTCTACATGCCAATCAAATCTCCCATGAACATTTAGACCGTGCAATGCCTCCAAACTTCCTATTTTACACTGTGTGCACAGTGAAGAAATCCAGGTTAGAAACTAACTGCTACTAAATAGAGAATGTCTTTGGAATTATCAGACACAAAAGCAAAAAACAAAATAACTCCCAGACAGAAATAACTCCCACAAAAGAAAATTTCAAAATAAAAAAAAACAGAACAAAACATTACACACAGAGAGAAATGAATCTTAAGAAACTACACATAGACTATATGGGATGTTTCTAGGGGACACTTCCTACATAAGATAAATTCACAGGCCAATGTTACAAAGTACGCAAGAAATAATCCATCGTGAGTTCATAGTTAATATAGAGAAAGGGAATATAACTCCCAGGCGCTGAGATAACAGAAGATTCTGAAAGATGCTGTAAATTAATTGATTTAAAAGGCAAAGATAAATATAGAAATAATAATATTTAATATTTATGGAAAACAACAAATTTAGAAAAGCGTGTCATGGAATTACCTTTGTTGTGATCATCAGTCCTTCAATATCACCTTGCCTCTATATGACATTTTCCTTCTGCCTGACAAAGGAAAATAACTTTATTTCACTGTCCTTTCTATTTCTCTGGGTATCTGAGTCTGTACTGGTAGTGTTCCCCCCGCCCACCCCCCTCCAGCATTTTGAAGCTGTCTCTTCATCAGTGGGAGTTCAGATTTACTCTTATTTTTGGTAAAATATGTGTTGTTGTTGTTTTGCCTCCTTGCTGGCTTGCATTATTTGTTTGTCTCTAATACAGTACATATTTAAGGTATAGAACATGATGTTTTGTACAAGCTAATCAACATCTTCACCCCTTCCCAGGGATGTGTAGGAACACTCCACAGCCACGTTCTTAGTAAGTTTCTAAGACATAGTATTGTTACCTATAGTCACCACGATGGATATTAGATACCTAACATTATTCCTCCTACATAACTGCAATTTTGTACACTTTGACCAGTATCTCCCCATTTTTTTCACCAACTTCCTGCGTCTAGTAACCAACATTCTATTTTTTGCTTCTATAAATTTCACTTTTTTAGGTTCATCCCAGGGATACAAGTTTGGTTCAACATATGGGAATCAATAAATGTAATTCACCACATCAATAGAAAAGGATCACATGATTATCTATCGGATGCAGAAAAAGCCTTTGACAAAATATGCATCCATTCATGTTTAAAACACCAGAAACACTAAGGATAGAAGAAACATACTTCAACTACGTAAAGGCTGTATCTGGCAAACCCAAAGCCAACATCATTCTCAGTGGAGAAAAAAAAAAATGAAAGCATTCCCTCTAAAAGGAGAAACAAGACAGTGAAGCCCACTTTCACTACTTGTATTTCAAGAGAATCCTAGCCAGAGTGATCAGGCAAGAGAAGAAAATTAAAGGGATACAAATAGGAAAAGAGAATCTCAAACTATCTCTATTTTCTGATGATATGGCCCCCCAAAACTATATATTTAGAAGACCTAAAACTGCCACCAGAAGAATTCTAGAACTCATAAACAAATTAAGCAAAGTATCAGGATACAAAACCATAAATTCTATACTCCAATGATGAATCTGCTGAAAAAGAGATTAGGAAACTATCCCACTCAAAATAGTCCAAAAAAAAAAAAAAATACTTGGGAATCAATCTAATGAAAGAGATGAAGGGCCTCTGTAATGAAAAGTATAGAACAGTAAAGAAAGAAATCGAAACAAACAAGGAAGGGCCGAATGGAGGGATAAAGCAAATAAGAGGAGTGGAATCTTAGGGAAGATATGCTTTCAAAAAATGAAGGAAGATTTGCTGCTTGACCTTGCTTCTCCATACCCCTAAAAAAATTAAATAAAATATTTGTTATTCTTCAATGCTTTCGGAACATCAATACATTATTTTTTTTCTCTCAATTCATAACATGTTGGGATTGATTTCATGGTGAGAGCAGGAATTAGAAAGCTTGATTTAATTGTGCTTTGTATATAATATCCCAGTAACTGGGGACAATGATTAACATAGCAACAGACACCAGAAAATGTCATTTTTTATGCCAGGAAAGTAGAAATTGACTTAAAAGCAGCAACAAGAAATGTTGAGATGTCACTATAAAGGAAATAGAAGATAACAAAATGAGACTTCCAGATTAAAGGCTTAACACACACCTCTTTAAATTTTCTGTATTATATGCTTTTATGTCAATTTCAAACTGAAATAGCTAAAACAATAAGATATCATTGGTGGTATCTATGTCCTAAAGAAAGGGTCCTGAGCGAGAAACACTAAACTTTGGCCACTGAAAATTAAAACAATGATGATTATCTGTACTCTTTAAAAAAAAAAAAAACACAAAAACTTTTTTTTTAATATTTTTTTCTTTTAGTTGCAGTTGGACACAATACCTTTATTTTATTTATTTATTTTTATGTGATGCTGAGGATCGAACCCAGTGCTTTACACATGCTAGGTGAGTCCTGTACCACTGAGCCACAACCCCAGTGCCTATCTATACTCTTTATATCACTCTAATATCAAAATAAACTGTTAAAGAGAAAGGTCTGTCATTCTCAAGCTAGTGTGAGTGCACAATGAAGGTGTTCTACATCACTGACCTGCTCTATTCTTTAGGAAATTGTCCTCAGATATAGATGCTATTTCCTCTGGATCTTTCTGCCCTGTGTATGCCCTTTGTCCTGCCCTGGGTAGTCCATGGATAGTGACAGCTGAGAAAGAGTGCTGAGGACCAGCCACCTCACATCTAGGAGAGGTAGCGCTGTGTTGTCACTTTCTAGAGTTTTAGAGGGGTCAGATGACGGTGAATTTAATCATATTTTGGCTGAGGTGTTTCTACTTGCTTAATTCAGATGCTTAACTTGCTTCCCACCATATCTTCTCTATTTCGACTGAAACCCTTCCTTTATTAAATTTTCTTGAAAAAAAAAAATAGCTACTTCAGGATGTGCTTTCAGTGAATCCCAGTTAATGTCCACATCACAGAGTGGCACGTCCTTATACACAGCCTCAGGTGGTAGCCCCTTTAGAATAAGAGTTACTAGTGTGGTATTATTATTGCCTATACCTCAGATCCAGTGATATAGTGGGGGCAAAAGGCATCCAAAATGACCATTCTAAAAGAAACTACTAGAAAATTAGAAATAAACATTGAGTTGTTCAGAAGATTTGCCAGATAGGTGGACAGTGGACCAAGTGTTCACCTTGGCAACCTGGCAAGCGTGCGTCTGTGTGAAATGGGGTCAAGGGCACCCACACTGATAAGATGCACATGGGAGTCCTAGTCTGGGTGATCTTGCCACCAGACCCAGATAAAGGAGTTTGAAAGAAAATAGGTTGGTTGGGAAACGACCCCAGGAAGCACTGTAGGGTACTTGGGAAGTGATGGGGGAAGTGACAGAAGGCAGTCGAGAGTACTGAGTAGAACACCCTGGAGGCAGCTAAGGTCCAATCCCACCGAGGACCTCAGGGTGACTGGTAGGATGCACCCGAGGGGAAGTGAGCAGGAGCATTTGTGCTCCAACTCCCATTCACTGACTGACCTCTGTGTCTGGGTGCTTGAACCTTCCTGCCCAGAGCTTGCTCTTCATGCAGAGAAAGTCCTCAGGCAAGAAGAGTCAGGGGCCTGCTTTCCAAACCACCTTCCTCCGTGAGCAGGAGCAGACATGGAGCATCTTCAGTTGTATGCCATGGTCTCTGGCTCTTTAGAAAGGAGCTACCATCAAAGTGTGAAAGGAGAACAAACATTCCAGAAGGAAAAAAATAAAGAGACACAATACCTTTATGTTTGGGTGCCAATAAAATTCAGGTTTATTTAAGATGTGGGATTATCACCACAAGAGAAAACATGGCATAGAGAAATCATTTCCATGGGGGTAACATTGGAGTTCACAGAACAAAGAGAAAACTCAAATTTGTTTTCATTTGGGAGAGATGTTATCGCTTGGAGAAAGGAGGGGCAGTATATCTGAAGGGCAAACCAATCTTAAAAGCAGTTGGAACTAATGTTTACAATTGGCCTGAGGATAGGGTACACAGAGAGACTCCATCAAAAATATTGGTTGATGAAGAAGAGGAGGGGCCCGGTCAGAGTGCACAGCAGCAAGATCCACCAGAGCAGGTTGGACAGCCACAGGTGGTCTGGTAGCAGGAGGGCTGGCCACAGCTGGAGATGCAGCAGGAGGGCCTACAGTAGCTGGACACACAGCACCCTGGACTGCTGGCAGCACACAGACTAGCAGCAGCAGCTTGGGCGGCAGCAGGTGGTCCTGCAGCAGGTGGTCTGGAGGCAGGTGGGGCGACAGCAGCTGGAGCCACAGCCACTGGAACCTCCACAGCAAGGGCTGCAGCAGCTGGAGCTACAGCAGCTGGGGCGGCAGCAGGTGGTCCTGCAGCAGGTGGTCTGGCAGCAGGTGGGGCGACAGCAGCAGGAACCACAGCCACTGGAACCTCCACAGCCACTGGAGCCACCACAGCAGGGGCTGCAGCAGCTGGAGCCACAGCAGCTGGGGCGGCAGCAGGTGGTCCTGCAGCAGGTGGTCTGGCAGCAGGTGGGGCGACAGCAGCAGGAACCACAGCCACTGGAACCTCCACAGCCACTGGAGCCACCACAGCAGGGGCTGCAGCAGCTGGAGCCACAGCAGCTGGGGTGGCAGCAGGTGGTCCTACAGCAGGTGGTCTGGCAGCAGATGGGCTGGCAGCAGCAGGAGCCACAGCCACTGGAGCCACAGCCACTGGAGCCACCACAGCAGGGGCTGCAGCAGCTGGAGACACAGCAGCTGGGGCGGCAGCAGGTGGTCCTGCAGCAGGTGGTCTGGCAGCACCTGGGCTGGCAGCAGCCACAGCCCTGGCCAGAGCAGCAGGAGCCACAACAGGAGTTGCACATGGTGTCAGAGACTGGAGGTTCTGGGCGTGTTTCCAGGAAGGTGGGTTTGGAAGGTTTGGAGGTCTCTCTGACCCACGTCCCCTTTTATACCCTGCTAAGGGGCTGCTGTCTTCATATGCAATACCCTTTCCTTGTTATTGTTTGTATTCATAAATGGGCTATTATCAAATTAAGCCTGTTTATTTTTGTTTACACCTTCAGATTGACTGGAAAACATCATTTCCTTTTCCTGATGTGTTAGGTTTCATTCTTTAGCTCTTTTGAAATCATCTTTGAAGTGTGTTTCTTGCTCGAGCTTCTTCAAAGACACGTTCTGGGTGTCACTCTCTCCCTGTCCTGGAGGCTTCAGTATCAGTTTGTGTAGAACTTCATTTCATCCTTTGGATAAGAATGACCTTAGAGTCCCATAATTCTTTTGGGGGACACAGAAGGATAAAGGTGGATTACAGTCTGATGGCTTATTCATTGGGGGTCTGTTGGGAAACGAAGATTTAAATGAAGATGCAAAATAGACCACTGGCATGAGAACAGAAAGTCTGTAAGGACAGGTTCCCACTCCCCGCTGGCAATCATGACCCCTTTCCTAGATCCTTTCTTGGGATCCACAGAGCATTAGGAGGTGAAAGCCTTAGTGCTGAAACTGGGTATTTTTTTCCATGAAATAAACCTCCAAAAATTATTTTTAGGGTCTCTTAGGGAAGTTGACTGTACACATCAGCTACACCCTTAACTCTCCTGGTGGTGGGGAAGTTTTCCCTTCTGTTTCTGACTTCCTGTCTTTGTGGTTTTAACAGGTCCTATCCACTGGTTTCTGTTTCCAGAACACACTTGCCAACCTAATTTAGATGACTGGGAGTCCTGGCCCCTTACGTGACTCACACCCTGCTGCCTTGCTCTCCCTGAATTCTGAAGCTGCATTGTAGCGTGCTTTGTCAGGACTGAGGTTTTTGATTGGATTTTATTATTTAGTCTTTATTTTCCAAAAAAAGCAAACAAACCAAAAGAAAATCAGAGAGTTCAAGCAAACATGTAGATCAATGGATTTCAGCTGACACTTATTCATAATGAAGATGGAGTAAAACCTTTTAAAGGGCTCAAAATTGCAAATACAAATGGCTAAGGTGACTGATGTTCCTAGAAAGGGGAAATTAGGAAATGATATTGGTCAATTTTTTTGTTATATTGTGTACACATGAAAAAAATATATAACAATGAATCCCATCATCATGTATAATTGAAATGTATCAATGAAAAATATGGAAAAACGAAACGCTGCCAGTACATCGGTTGGTCCCCTGTGGATCAAGAAACAGCTAGATAAAGATTAGTTGGTACCTCTATGAGGGCATCCTTACGTGTCTTTATTAATTCTTAATTACATTCATTTGAAGAATAAGACCCTTGACATATTTCCATCATGTTAGCTTGCTTAGCAAATACCTAATTTACTGGTTCATATTTTTGAGGGATGTGTTGGGAAGATGGGAGAATGTGAAATAATTAAATATTTCAATAATCTGAGTGGAGAAATATTTTACTGAATTTGCTGTGCAAGAGGGACAGAGGAAAAAATTAAGACAATGAAGAAAGATGTTTTGATTACCAAGGGAAAGGTCTCTCTATAAATTTAAGGAATCTAATAAAATCTTTTCACCACAGCTGAAAAGGGGGTGGGTGCACATCACACTCATAGACCAATGTATAGGTATTTACAGTCCCTAAATTGATGGTTCTCACAGCTGGCTGCATACTGGAGTCACCCAGGGAGTGTTAAACACTGCCAATGCTCCTTCCCTTTTCATTTCCTTTTTCTATCTTGATTTAATTGTTCTTGGGAAGGGTCTGGAGTTTGGAAGCTTTTCATGCTCTTCAGATTTTCTTGATGGGCATGAAAACCTGCCCATCTCCTGCAAAGCTGAGACCCTACTCCTTAAATTGCCTGTATTTCATCCATTTGTTTCAGTTTCAATTGAGAACACTTAGAGCAAAAATTAATTTTAATGATGGCATCTAAATTATAGAGAAAATGATCCTGAATTGGAAACATTGAACTTGGAGCAAGGACAGCTGACCCTCTGATATTCCTCTTTACTGTTTCATTTCCCCCTAGCACTAAAACCAACAGACCCACATGGACCAGAACGGTCCAGCACAGCACAAAGCACAATGGAATTCCTGTGCACAATGGGTTTCGAAGGAGGAAACCAGAACAGGAGATGCATCACTCTAAGTACTTCGTGCTAAATTTTGTCCAGGGTCTATTAAAATAGAATGAATTAGTTAACATCCAGACCATACTTAAAAATTATCTGAGTTCTAGCCAAACTGTACCTCTTTGTTGACAGTGCAGGAGATGGAGAGTAATTTTTTTCCCTCTAACCAATTTTTCCTTGTCTTTTTAGAGTGCAATGGGCAGAAGAACAAAAACTGAATTAGAGCAAATTATATTCCATGCTTTTATCTCTATGTCAAAATGAATCCTACTGTTATGTACAACTAAAAACAACTAATAAAAAATAAATTAAAGAGACTACAAAGAAATTTGAATGAGGTGGACCTAACTGATATTTGCAAGCACCATCAAGGAATTGGGTTATGTCTGGGAGCAGAATGGACACATCCTGTTAGTATATTCTTTAAAGAATGGCATGCAAAGCAGACTTCTTGTCAGATGTTACTTACATAATATTAGTGCACAACCTTTTTTAATTGGTTCTTTTCATTATACATGACAGTATAATTCATTTTAATATAATTATAGAGATAATAAATACATCATAGGTTTTGTGTTCATAGCTAAAAAGGAGGTGAACTATGCTGTTATTATAACATCATGATTTAAATAGAGATATAGTAGCAATGTTTAATGGATAGGAAAATTAACTTTTTTTTTTTTTTTATACTGGGGATTGAACCCAAAGGTACTCAACCACTGAGCCACATTCCCAGGATTTTTTATATTTTATTTAGAAACAGGATCTCACTGAGTTGCTTAGGGCTTTCCTAAATTGCTGAGGCTGGCTTTGAACTCATGATCCCCCTGACTCAGCCTCCTGAGCTGCTAGGATTAGAGGAGTGCGCCACCAGGTCTGGCAGGAAAATTAACATATTTTCAATTCAACTAGTTTACTTTACAACTGAAATCAAGTTCCATTTAAACATTTTACAACACACACACACACACACACACACACACACACACACACAGTATTTCCAATCTTGATAAGAAGTGGTATAGGTAATCAGAGTAATATTTAAAGTAATAGATATTGGTCAAGTTAGATTTTATAGTGTATATTGTGTGCATGTAGGAATACATAACAATAAATCCCATCAATATGTACAACTATAAAGCACCAATAAAAAATGTGGAAAAATATAGTAATTAAATATACACCTTCCATTGATTGGATTTCTTTATGTCCTTCAAATATATTCATTCATTGGTTATCTAAACTTATTTTTAATCTTTGAGAGAACATTTCAGTTCTCTGGAATTATCAACACTCTTTATTTTTTTTTTTTTATTTATTTTTTTAAAGAGAGAGTGAGAGATGGGGAGAGAGAGAGAGAGAGATTTTTTTTTAAATATTTATTTTTTAGTTTTCGGCAGACACAACATCTTTGTTTGTATGTGGTGCTGAGAATCGAACCTGGGCCGCACACATGCCAGGCAAGCGCGCTACCGCTTGAGCCACATCCCCAGCCCCTCAACACTCTTTATTATGAAAATCATAAATATAGTGAAAAGTATACAAGGCACATAATTATAATTATTAAGCAAGTATCTATGCCCTCAAAGTTCAAGTCCAAAAAGAAAGTAGCCATCACCAAAAAGGGCTCCTGTATGTCTTTTTTGACCCCATCCATCTCCCTCCCCCCACCATGAAGAATCACTATCCTGATTTTTAAATTTATTTATTTTTTTGTTTTTCTTTACACTTTACCCACCTACATATGTAATCCCAAACTATGGGGTTTCATTTTACATGCCTTTTGATCTTACATAAATAGAATCTCACTCTGTCTTTTCCAATGCATTCTTGACTCCATATTATATACTAGCCAATAATGGCGGCCCCAGTGGTCTCGCCTCCTGGTGTTCATGGTGTTTGTGCTTTGAGTACGTACGGTGCATCCCTAATGTTCTGTGTGGTCAAGCCTCTGTCCCCAGGGTGGTCAAATGAGGAGATGATGCCGACTTTGAGGGTCCATAGGAAGCTCTCAGGTCAGTGCGGGCATGTCCTCCAAAGGGATTGTGTGACCTCAGCCCTTTCTGTTTTCTTCCTAGCTGGTGGTAGGAGTAGTTTACTCCGGGATGTGCTCCCTGGCATTACCATCCAGTGCCCTCGCCAGAGGCCCCAAAGAAAGGAACCTCCAGAATGGTCAGCAAAATGAAACTTTACTCTTTGTGGTGAATTTACTCATGTGAAGCTGACCAATATGGTGGTCTGAGTAATCTCCTCCCCTGACTGAACTTACTTCTAATCAACAGCATATGGCAGCATCCAGTGATTAAGTTAGAAGAGACCTGGCTTTCCTCTAGCTAGCCCATCTTCTCTTACAGACTCTCCCTCTGCCACTGGCTTTGATGAATCCAGCTGCTGTGTGGGAGTAATGCACTTGGGAAAGAGTCGCGGACAGCCTCCTCACCACAGTCAATAAGGCCCCAAGGCTCCCATCCCCATAGCCTCCAGGAATACCCTCAGCAACCACAGGACTGAACTGAGCAGTTGATCCTTCTGAATCAGCTCCTCACAGGAGACCCCAGTGTGAGCTAACTTCTTGATTGAGACCTTGTAAACCCTACAAAGTGGAGAATGCAGCCAAGCTATTGTTGATGCACAAAAACTGTGAGATAATAAATGTATTTTAAGGTCCTAAGTTTTAAGATACTTGCATGAAAGTGGACAGCTCATCCAGATTTATCTGTTTCTGCACAACCCACAGAAGAAACAGAAAGGCTAAAGGTTGGATAAAGGGGGATAGACTAGAATATATCTAATCACAAGGCCTGAAAACCCAACAGGCTGACTGTGTTCCCAGGTGAGACTCTGTTTACTAACACTGCAAGGCAAGACCAAGCAAGAAGGTCCCTGAGCATTATCAGTGACAAATTCAGTCGCCTTTTCTCTAAAATGGGAGCTTGTGGTAAGAATTACAGTTCTAGAACTGAGCACCTCAAGGACAATGGGAATTGTTAAGATTAAAGAATAGCAAAGACGAGAGGGAGACATTTAAATGCAAGAATTAACGTGGAGATAGCCATGAGATGGGCCACAAATTAGAAGTGGCAACTGGGGCAGAAGAGTATTCAACTTATAGGGATCCATGAATAGGAATAGCAGAATATGCATTGCCTCACAATAGGATCCCAAAATAGTATAGTCATAATTGTAAGCTCTGAGGATTAGTATCTCTATTAGAGTATATGTATGTGTATATGTAAATTTAAGAGGTTAAGATAAAATGAACAAAGGGCTAAAGAGAGTTGTTCCAATGGAAAGCAAGACTGGCATCCTATAGAGTTGTCAGACCTACGACCCATCACCTGAACAGAGAGACCAATCCTTCAGGAGAAGGGACCATGGCAAACATATATTAGCTCTAAAACCTACCTGTATTCCATTTGCTAAGATACCTTCAGCAATCTATTCAGGAACACCCATATATTTGGATATTTCCAGATAGCAATGTATAATTGATACTGACAACTGGAATCCAAAATGCCAACATGGTGCCCATTAGAATATGGCTGTGATGGTCAGAAAATAATTGGAGTCTTGGCCCAGGTGAGTGTCACATTTTGTCCACTGAGTCCACAGAAATATCTGGTGGTCGTTTAACCTGTTCACAAACAAAAACCCCAGCACATTCTTTCCTTGAACTACAGAGTAAGAATATTATAGTAGAAAAGGCCAGACAAAACCCCTAGGTACAGCCCAACCCTCACTACCATCCCACAAGAAAGCTAGTCAATAAAAATTAGAGCTTAGAGCCACCATCAAAAATTTAAATAATGAAGGGGCATTGAAACCCATATTATTTGCAGAGAATTCACTAGTTCAGGATCCACAAAGATCAGATGCCTCATCATTGCTGACAGTGCATGACCACAAGACTTGTCAAATAAAAGATCCACTGAAGCTGATGTGCTGGATGTAGAGTTCTGGCTACAGTATGGTCTCTGGAATGGGCTATGTGGGAACTGAACTTGAAAATAAAACCTTCAGGATTCCTAAGGAAGGAGAGGCAGGAGTGGATCCAGGTCACATGGAACCAACATCAGGGTCAACTCCCTGCCTTGACCCAGGGCTAGGTAAATCTTTTTGGACCCAGTACAATTCAAAATGAAGTGGGCATTCTAGACACTGCACAGAACACCATACTGATCTGTGATATTCAAGACATCAGGTTAGTCACGTCTGATGTACAAGAAACATAAATACCAAAGATACCTCATAAGATGCCCTTGAAGATGGGAGATAAATTCAACAAAGCATTCAAGGATTGCCACATTACTGCCACATTTAAGAGTCCCAGCTGGAGAGAATGCCAGGACATTCTCATCTGGATATCTAACCATCCATCAAGAGTCCAACACAGAGACCCTGGTAAGGTACCACCCCTGGGACATTGGTCGGTTATTTGTTTCTGAGTGAGATGGACATCTAGTCTGGGTTAAGTGTCTGCCTTTTAGTTTGCAGGGCCTCCTCAGTCAGCACCATGGGATTGGCCCTCAAATCTATCTGATCTATGGAAACTTAAATCACTGCATCTGGGATTAACAGACCCAAACCTATAGCAAAGGATGTAGGACAATTAATATGTGATCATGGAAGCCCACTGTTCCTGCACCATTCCTCACCTTCTGGAAGCAGTTGAATAGATCCTGTGATGACAGCCTCTCTTGATACCCATGGCAGAGGTGCCAGCTTGGTAATGACCTCCTCTGAGGATGGAGCCCTGTTCTTCAGGATGATGTAGATGTGTAAACCAATGACCATCATGTCGGGCTATGTCCCTAATAGTTAGAATACACTAATACAGAAAAGCAAGGCCTGGAAAGTTGTGCTGAGTCCAGCCATCTGGCCTCCAGGAGAGGCAGAGCTGTGCTCCCACTCACACTCTAGAACTTTCTTGGAGTGGAGGAGATGGGGTAGAATTCACTGATAGCACATTTTGGCCCAGATGCATCTATTGCTTTAACTTGCTTCCCACAGCTTCTTTTGGATTTCTCTAGAGAGCATTTCTTTATTCAACTTTTCTTCCAAAATACTTGTTTCTAATTCCTCCTTGAGTGAATTGCACACAAATCAGAGATGACACTTCATTAAACACAGCTTTTTTCTCATTAAACACATCTTTTTTTTTTTTTTTTTAGGATGAGAGTAACTACCGTGGTGGTTGATTCTTAGCTCTCAGATATACTAATGTTCTGGGCCAGGGATGTAGCTCGGTGGTACAGGGCTTTCTACTATGCATCAGTCCTGAATTCAATCCCAGCACAACCCCCAGTTTATCACACAGTAACCCAAGACTTGACCCTGACACAAGGTAACCATCCCTACAGTATGAAAAAGTGTTGAAATGCACCAACATGGAGATTAGGCATGTGGGTGTCTTAGTTGGGGTGCCTCCTAGAGTAACCCAAGATACAGGGGTTTGACAGCAAGCAGTTTGGGAAAGGATCCTAGGAAGCACTATAGGAAACTTGGGAAATGACCCAGGGCAGTGAGGGAAGCTAGTGGAAGGTTCCCTAATGAGCAGAACACCACTGGAGGCAGCTGAGATCCCTCCCATGGAGCACCTGTGGAGGACTGGAAGGAGTCACCCCAGGGGAATTGAGCTAGAGAACATTTGTTCACCAACACCTTTCCCTGGATTAGCTCTGCTCCTGTGGGCTTCGAATTGCCTTCTCAGAGAAAGTCCTCAGGCAGGGAGTATGGATTAGTATACACTAATACACCTTCCTGTGTTAGAAAGAGTGGTGCTCACAGAAGAGGTGGAGCACCTCAATCGTCTGCTATGGGCTTTTTGTTCTTTAGAGATGAACTACCAAAAAACTGTCGGGCGACAACAATTGAAGAAGGAAAAATAAGGAGACACGATGCCATAGAATTTGTATGACTGAAAAATTTGGATTTATTCAAGGTAGAAAATATGACAGAGAGCAAATACTTCCATGGGAATGATCTGATAATTGACAGACTCTAGGGAAAATTCAAAGTTGTGTTCAGTTGGCGGGGATAGTAACCTGGCAGAACAGAAGGCAGCTTATGTGGAAACCAAAATCCTCGCTGGAACACAGGTTTTCCCATCGGCCTTTAATGACTGGCCTCAGACGTGGATCCCATAGAGAATATTGGTTGATGAAGAACAGGAAAGGACAGGTCAGAGCATTCAGCAGCAAGAACCACTGGAGCAGGTGGGGCGGCAGCAGGTGGTCTGGCAGCAAGTAGGGCGGCAGCAGCTGGACACACAGCAGCTGGGGCGACAGCAGGTGGTCTGGCAGCAGGTGGGGCGACAGCAGGTGGTCTGGCAGCAGGTGGGGCGACAGCAGCTAGAGCCACAGCCACTGGAACCACCACAGGGGCGGCAGCAGGTGGTCCTGCAGCAGGTAGTCTGGAGGCAGGTGGGGCGACAGCAGCTAGAGCCACAGCCACTGGAACCACCACAGCAGGGGCGGCAGCTGCTGGAGCCACAGCAGCTGGGGCGGCAGCAGGTGGTCCTGCAGCAGGTGGTCTGGAGGCAGGTGGGGCGACAGCAGCTGGAGCCACAGCCACTGGAACCACCACAGCCACTGGAACTACCACAGCAAGGGCGGCAGCAGCTGGACCCACAGCAGCTGGGGCGGCAGCAGGTGGTCCTACAGCAGGTGGTCTGGAGGCAGGTGGGGCGACAGCAGCTAGAGCCACAGTCACTGGAACCACCACAGCAGGGGCGGCAGCTGCTGGAGCCACAACAGCTGGGGCGGCAGCAGGTGGTCTGGCAGCAGCTGGGCTGGCAGCAGGTCTCCTGGCAGAGGCCTTCGCCACAGCCCTGATCAGAGCAGACAGAGCCAGAGCAGGAGTTGACCATTGTGTCAGAGGGTGGAGGTTCTGGGTGGGTTTGCAGGAGGATGAGTTATGAGTTTTGGAGTCTTCTTGGTGCCTGTCCTCTTTTATACCCAGCTGAGGAATTTCTATAATTATGAAAAGACAATTTCCTTGTTTTGTTTACATGACACAAATGCACTTAATAAATCATATTTTTGTAGTAAAGTCTCCCAAAGTATAATGATAATTATTTCCTATTTCTCAAGTTCCCTAATGTTCTCCCATGAATCACCTCTTCTCTTTCCTCCCCTGGGTGTAGCATCACATGGCTCAGACTCTGGGTATCATGTTTCATAGGTGGGTCTCGGGTCTGCTTCTCATCTTGAGGTCATTTGGGGAGAGCTTCTGATGGGGCTGGGCTCTCTAGTGGATAAATGCAAGATTCGGTCAGACAGAATGCTGGGATGAATAAAGGAAGTAGAAGCTCCACTTGTTTGGTGTGAGACATGAGGAAGCTCACTATCCATGTGGTGTTTTAGGTGGTCAGTGAACTAATGAAATTCCGGGACATTTCTAAACTGTATTCATTCTCATCACCCAGAGATGCATCTTGAAGCAGTTAACAGTGACTCAGTGTTTTAAAGACTAAGGAGTCATCTGGGAGTGATCCGGGTCTATCGTCAGAATTGTCCTCCAGGCTGAGGTAGGGTAATTTAGATAGTAATTTTTAATCTACCTTTTGGAATATAAAAATATGTCATCCTTATTCTTTATTGACATGTTATTAAGTATTTTCATATGTTCTGAGTTAAAAATTCTAGCAATTTTCTAGTATCACTTCTTAATATCTTCTATTGTTTACACAAAAGCCTCATATGATTATAGTGCTACATAAGGATTCTTTTTTAGTGCCACAAGCATTCAGAGCAATATGTATCTATCTAGCTATAATTATGCTATAGTTTTATATTTGTTCTTTTCATATTTTATATATATATATATATATAAAATATGAAAAGAACAAATTACCTTGAGGATATTCCCTTTGCCTGGAGAGCAGGTAGCTTGTGAACACAACATTCTCTTAGTTGTCTGTAATTGGAGAGTCTGAGTACTGTTTTCCTTCCATATCTTCTTTGGCTCTACATAAAACAAAGTTCTTTCTTTGTTGTGATTTTTTTGTGTTTTATATATTTCATGAGTTCTATGATTTGATTTTCTATCACAAATGCATTTGTCTGTTGGCTCCCCATATAATACAAAGTCCATTAAGGCAGGGACTCTGCTTTAATCCTCTTTCATGACAAGACCTGGTGTAGAATGTGTTTTTCCGTAAAGGAGATATGTGCATAATGAATGACCTGATAAGGCCTTTAAGGGCCACATATTGACCTCTGAGAACACATCTCATGCAAATAGATGGAGAGAAAGTGGATTTTAAAGAAGGACCATACAATTAAGACTGGACTTAACTCTGGCTTTGTGATTGATGAAGGTGATGTACTGCTGGGTCTGTTTTGAGAAATGAGAGGTAAGTTGAGATTAATGGAAGAGAGGTGGCTTTGAGTTATGGAAGTAATGTTGGGGAGCTCTGCAAAGCCTTTAGGTAGGAACGTAAGGTACTCTTTATGCCTGTGACATTTTGAACGATTGTTTTGATCTACCTTTACAAATTCCAAAACATTCTTGGATTTCGGAGGAGAGATATTGTTTAAAAGGTTAAAGCGAGACAGGGTTAGAGGCGGACACTCAGCCTCAAGTAATGGCAATTGACATGTGAAGATAAGTTGTTATCTTTGTATAAAGAATAAATTTATTTATTATAAAATAATAATAAAATAACGTCAAAGAAAGATTTGGCAGAGACTTGGAAAGAATGGAAGAGTGGCATAAGGAGGTGTGTGAGCTTTACATCATTATAACAAAATAACCTAAAATAATCAACTTATAAAGATAAAAATTTTTTTGGTTCATACTTTTGGGGGCTCTAATCTGTCATCAGTTGGCGGTTACTTTTGTGCCTGTGGCGGGGCAGTTCTTTGTGGCAGGAGCACATGGAGGAGCAAACACTCCTCACCCCACGGCCAGAAAGCAAGAGAGAAAGAGGAAAGGGTTGGGGTCCCATAGTTCCCTTTAGGAACAGCCCCTGATTATGAAAGGACTTCCCAATAGGTCCCATGTCTCAAAGATCCCACCACCTCCTAATAACAGCACCACAGGGACATCTAAGCCTTTCGAGGGCATTCAACATTCAACCTATGTAGCAAGAGGGCTCTTGGTAAGATATCCCAGTTTAGCTCTTTGTTTATATATTTTATGACTTTCTATGTATATGATTTATAGCCCCTACCTCCTAAAAGCCAATAATATATAAATTTTAAGAGATGAATCAGAAAGGGGAAGTTGTACTAAAAAGGAAGGATCTAAAAAAAGGCTACTTAGAGACAAAGAAGAAACGTTTACATCAAAAGATGAGGGAGGGGTATTTGCACAGTGTTCTCCCAGGAGCCCGAGCCAAATGCAAATACGATGAGTGATAGAAACCCTGTCCTTTTCCTCATGACCCTCAATGTTACACAAAATTACATATAAGAGGTTGTGAGGGGAAAGGGGGGGGGGACAAGGGAGAGAATTGAACAACAGCAGATGAGGTAGAGAGGGAAGATGGGAGGGGAGGGGAGAGGGGATAGTAGGGGATAGGAAAGGTAGCAGAATACAACAGTCACTAATATGCCATTATGTAAAAATGTGAATGTGTAACCGATGTGATTCTGCAATTTATATTTGGGGTAAAAATGGGAGTTCATAACCCACTTGAGTCAAATGTATGAAAGATGATATGTCATGAGCTTTGTAATGTTTTGAACAACCAATTAAAAAAAAAAAAGAAATAACCAAAAAAAAAAAAAAAGAATAAAATAAATAAATAAGCAAAAAAAAAAAAAAAAAGAAAAAAGAAAAGAAAAGAAAGAAAAGCTGTCCTTTCCCTTCCTTCTGCGGGCTCTGAGTGTGGTAGGCGGGGCACTTACTGGAACCACAATGTAACAAGCACACACTTTGCAACTGTTCCATATGGAGTGGTTCATTTATTAGGCTCAACAGTCCAGTACAAGGCATTCCACTGCAACCCTCTTCCAGATGAGGATCTGAGGCCCAGGGAAGAGAAAAACCAGTAAGTAGAGGAGCCGTGACTTGTTCCCTGCCAGCCCAGCACTGGTCGAATTTTCCAATCATTACAATTATACTGCCTTTCTGCAAAATCAGATGTGAAGGAAATTTTCTTTACCCCCATGTTGCATCTGATGCAGTCAGATTTTATGATTTCTGGGGTTTGTGTCATATTATGTAAGTTGTAAGATTTATATAAATAATATCTCATAATATCTTTTAATTTCAAGGTCTGATGCTTTATATTTTTTAAAAATAATTTTTACTTGTTAATGGATCTTTATTTTATTTATTTATATGTGGTGCTGAGAATTGAACCCAGTGCCTCACATATGCTAGACAAGCGCCCTACCACTGAGCCACAACCCCAGCCCCTGATGCTTTGTATTTTTAAATATTTTCTCCATTAGGAATATACACAGATATAAGATTTGAGGTTTAAATAGTTTGCAATCAGGTCTGATCATAACCCCAAACCATTTATTAAACAATACATCTTTTCCCTAATGATTGCAAATGCCACCTTTCCATACGCTAAGTTCCCGTATGTACTTTGGTGTTTTTCTGGAGCGATACCTACAGAGCTCCTTGCCGTGAGCGTCTAACTTGCATCTGACTGGACTGGTATAGCAGTCTTGCTGGGCTTATGCTCCCTTGTAAAGTTCCTATACATTAGGTCAACCTAAGCCATCAGGGACCTGCCTTGTTTGTTCTCTGAGATTCCATTAGTAATCTCCAGGAACTGTCTTTTTTACATCCTGGCCAGACAGGAATATTAGATGGGAGTTTAGGGGAATTAAGACTCCCACTTCAGCTGTTTCCTACACTAAAGCACCTCTCATTGCCCTTCTGTAATTCTGCATTGCTCAGTATTTAGTACTAGACAGATTCAAGCCAATTCCAAAGGTACATGGCCAAATAAAACTTAGTGAAGGGCTGACTTCGTCAATGTTTTATTCAATTAAAAATCCACCCCCACTATACATTTAGATAAAGTTCATGGGAACATAAAATAATCACTCCAGTCACTTTTCCATTCATAACTTTATCTGTACCTTGATTTTTTTTCTACCCTTACCTCTCTACCATCACTTTAATTCTCTCTGAAAGCAATTACTGTACTTAAATGCCTGTGTGAACTGATATAAAATATGTTGCATGCCACACTCTTCACCCAAATTATGGTATAAGGTTTCTGGTCTGCTCCTTGTTATTATAAACTCTCCTTGTTATTACTGAGCTTTCCCTTAACTGTATTGACATCTTTACACATAGATTCAGTGTTCCTTCTCATTCCTGCTCTCGTAAAAAACAGGAAATTATAAGCCTCATATACTTTGATACTGAAAAGAACACATAAAACCTCTATTCTTTGATTTAGCTCAAGCTAATAATGCATCATGTTAACACCAGGGTTTGCATTCTGTAATTAGATGTTGTCAAAGAAGAACAAAAGGAAGGATAAATGATTTATTAATTCTGGTAAATGAGAAGACAGGTCTGTCCTCTGAAGAACAATTTAGATCAAGTGGAAAGGGTGGAGCTGAAAATGTCTTTCATATTCAAATAATGTAACACCCAACCTATGTTAGTGTGAAACCCAACTTCTATTTGTTTTGTCTTTTGACATCTTAAGTTTTATTATTATTATTATTTTAATTTTAGAAATAATAATTTACTCTTGGTTGATTATACTTGTTACTTGGAAATATGACTATGCTAATATATATAATGTATGGAAAATTAAAGTATTGTATTTAAAATGTTTTTATCATATTTTGGATTATGAAACCAAAACTTATAAACCCCTTTATTTGTATAAACATGATATTATTGTACATCTTGTGACACATTTTCCCAGCTAAGAAAAATCATTCTTCCCTAAGTTTTGATGATGAGAAAACTGAGTCTCAAAGAGAAATATCCTGCCCATGTTCTCTTTTTATTGTTGTTGTTGGTGGTGTGCAAATTTTATTTTTAAAGTGCTATGAAATAATGAATTGCTGAGTTCATTTAAGGACTTTTTTTCTTATTAATGGGATTAAACTGGCTTCAAAAAGTCCTTTAAGAACCAATGCATCCTGGATGAGTGATCAAATGCATTTTCAGAACTGGGATGTTTTGATGCTTCAATTTCATCCCATTTTGCAGCTTCAGGTTTTGAAGTATCAAATTCCTGTATCATATCAAACTCAAGCAGTGGCTGACTGCACTTCTGACTTTCTTTCATGTGTTCTTTAGTTAAGAAAAGATCAAATATAATTCCTTTAATATGCAAATCCTGGCATTTCCAGGACTTACAAGGCCTCATTTTTACTTTCAGCTCATTAACAGAACCTCTTGATGAGGCTCTGATATCACCGGTTTCATCTTCAAATCTAAAGTGTGGTTTTCAAGAAGGGCATCTCGTCAGTATCCTAGGCTACCAGCTGGCATTTCTCTAAGTTGACCACTTGGATCTTATAAACTTGAGGATTATACAGGTCAAAATTATTTTAAACAGCATGTCCTTCAATATTATCCCTAACGATAAAAGCAGCACCAAGTCCTTTTCCTGATGTCTGAGTGCAAATTCCCAGAAACTGACTGGTGATTCCATGGGTACATGGGCTGGCTTGGTAAAATGTAGACTATGCTTCCAACTTAGAACTGGAATGTGGAGCAAGCTCTTCTTTATTGTACCATATTTTTCCTCTCTATTGGAAATTTCAGGATTTGTTTTTGCCCATGGAGGAATGAATTCCAACTCAAGAATGCCAGGAAACAGGGGCAAGCACAGGGAGCAGGACCCTGGCGGCCCCCACGCTCTGACCCAGGTGGATTGCAGCCCCACAGCCCCCTGCAATGCAGGCTGCCATGTTGGCTTCCCAGGTTCTCTGAGCAAAGACCAAGAAGGTGAGGGGAGCCCAAAACGAGAGAGTGAAATGATCACGATGATATAGAAACCTCAATAACTAAAGAAGGTGAAAGGAGGAAGGAAATTCAGTCAGAAAATTCTAAAATTTTGAGCATCTATTAATAAAATTTTTAATGTTTATGGGGAAGTTGCCAGGAAATCCATAAATTTCCAGAAGTTTTGATTTAGAAGGTACATTTTGTGTTCTGAAGAGACTTTCATATTTAGAAAGGAAGGAATGGAGGGCGGGAGGGAAGGCACTGGAAATTTACTTATACAACTAATCATGGAGCATACTGGAAGAAATAACTCAGTCAGGTGAAACACAGGCGCCTTCACAATGTTCAACAAATCGAATTTTAAGGGACATTGTTATGGTTTAGGTTAGGTATCCCTTAAAAGCTCATGTGTGAGACAAGTCAAGAAAGTTTAGCAGTGGGATGATTGGGTTATGAGAGTTTTCACCTAATCAGGGCCTTAATCTCCTGGTAGGGATTAGTTGGGTTGTCATTCCAGGCAGGTAGCCTGTGGCTGGGGGAGGTGGGTGACTGAGGGTGTGACTTGGGGGTTTATATTTTGTCTCAGGTGAGGGGAGTGCTCTCTCTCTCTCTCTCTCTCTCTCTCTCTCTCTCTCTCTCTCTCTCTCTCTCCTCCCTGGGGCCATGTCCTGAGCTGTTTCCCCTTCTGCCAGGATGTTCTGCCTCTCTCATGCACAGAGCAATGAAGTTGGCTATCTAAGGACTGAGACCTCTGAGACTGTGACACATAAACTTCTCCTCCTCTAAATTGTCCTTGTCAAATCTTTTGTTCACTGCAACAGAAAAGCTGTCTAAAACAGACCTTTGAAAGATATAACAAAACTTAATTTTAAGTTACAAAGGACAATAAAACTGTTTTATACATTTTTCTACCATTCTGTCAAAGAGAACACTATGCAAAGATATTATTCTTGGCCAGAGTAATATCTCAGTAACAACAAAAAATCATTTTGAGAGCCTACATTATGTGACAGGCCTGTGTTAACTGTGTTACGTGAATTAGGTCCTTCAAACAATGTAATGTGTTATTCCTAATTCCCAGAGAAATAAATAAATCTTGAGGCCTAAAAAGGTTGATAAGTTCTCCTATGCCAGATTCCTCAAAAAACTAGGAATGGAACCACAATTTGACCCAGCTATCCCACTCCTTGGTACATATCCAAAGGATTTTAAATCAGCATACTACAGTGATGCAGCCACATCAATGTCTACAGCAGCTCAATTCACAATAGCCAAGATGTGGAACAAACCTAGTGTAAGGGACCAGAGACCACCAAGAGACCGACTCATGCAACCGCAAAAGGGGGTTTATTGAAGTTCCAGCTAGCTGGGGCTCCGTGCTCACTCAAGAAGGGAGAGCGGCCAAGAGCCCCGAGCAGGGGTTAAGCAGCGCTTAAGCACACTTTTGGGGGAGGGCGGGGGCTTTGCATACATCAGAGCAAATCATCATGAGGCACGGGAAAATCAAACAACAACTCTCAAACATGATTAGTACATTCATTGGCAGGAACAGGTCGGGCGGGGATGATAGGTCAGTCCTAAAGCGGGGTGTACATTCAAACTGATTGGTTTAGGCCCTGAGGTGCCTACGTGCTGAGCTGCACAGGGTCCAGGTTGTTAAACAACTAGGTAGTCAAGGGGGGAAACCGACACACAGCTAATGGGCAGTTCCGGGAATTGTCTTAACTGCTGCAGGAATTTCAGGCTTTGAGTGTAGCTTAGAAACTTTACAATACCTGGTCTTTTACATTTTAACTCAGGCTTTGCAGCTTAGAAGCTTTACAATGCCTGGTCCTTTACATTTTAACTTCAGTTTCTTTTACCCTTTCACTAGGTGATCTTCAACAGATGAACCGATAAAGAAAATGTAGTGTATATAGACAATGGAGTATTACTCCGCCATAAAAACAAATGACTTCATGACATTTGCTGGTAAATTAATGGATCTGGAGATGATTACACTAAGTGAAATAAACCAATCCCCCCAAAATTAAAGGCCAAATGTTTTCTCTGATATGTAGAAGCTAACTCAATAAGGGAGTGGGCTACAGAAGTTTGATAGATCAGATAAAGGGGAGTGAAAGGAAGGAAGAAGGGGCCAGGAAAAGGAAAGACAGTGGAATGAATATGGCATAACTTTCCTACGTAACTACATGAATATACTACAGTGAATCCCACTATCATGTATATCCACAAGAATGAGGTCCTAATTAGAATAAGATATATTCCATGCTTGTATAATTATGTCAAAATGGATTCTACTGTTGGGTATAACTAAAAATAAACCCATAAAAATAATTTCTCCCATGTTGTAACAAGAAGCATCTAGTGCAGTCCTGATTCCAACACAGGTGGCATGAATCAAGAGCCCCTGCTCTTAAACATGCTCTCCTGCACTTGGAGAAAGATGGGCCTTGGGGTGAAGTGACACATAAACACACATGCACAATCAATCAAATCATAAATAAATCAGGAGATTTCAATATCAGGAACTGGCTGTTTATTGAGAAAACACAGAGACAACACTATGTGAGATCATCACAATTAGTGTACACTTAAGTGGAAGGCATTGCTTGTCTAAAAATAGATGCAATTGGGGCTTGGGTTAAAATCTTTTACCCAAGGTGTTTACATCTGTTATTTCCTGAAGGATCAGAATGCAACTCTGAATGCCCCATCAGAGGAAGGGTTGGCAGGCAAGAGTCTTATTTTCCCTGTCAGTGGCTGGCCGTGTATTTCATGTGTCTAATAAAGGCATCCACCATGTGACAGGCTTTCCAGAAAGAGATCAGCAGTCAGGGATGGCACAGCACATGGGGCGGGGGCAGGTGGAGATGACACAGGTGGGGCGATAGCAAGTGGTGTGGCAGGAGACATTGCCACAGACTGGACGCAGGCGGCAGCAGGTCTGGCAGCAGCAGGAGTCACAGGAGGGGCGGCAGCAGCTGGAGATGCAGCAGCAGGGGCGGCAGCAGCTGGACTCACCAGAGCAAGAGGGGCGGCAGCAGCTGGAGCCACAGCAGCTGGACCCACCAGAGCAAGAGGGGCGGCAGCAGCTGGACACACAGCAGGGTCTGCAGCAGCTGGAGCTACAGCAGCTGGGGCGGCAGCAGGTGGTCCTGCAGCAGGTGGTCTGGCAGCACCTGGGCTGGCAGCAGCCATAGCCCTGGCCAGAGCAGCAGGAGCCACAAGAGGAGTTGCACATGGTGTCAGAGACTGGAGGTTCTGGGTGGGTTTCCCGGAGGGTGAAGTTCTGGAGTTTAGAAGTTCTCTCGTGCCACTGCCTCTTATATAGGGTCCGCTTTCCTGTTGTTGATGTAGTTTCCTTGTTTTTCATTTCCTGAATAGCCAAGTAATTATCCGATTACATAATAATGTTTTGTCTATTTAATGGCTTAATTTGTTAGGAACACAATTTTCTGTCGGGTAGTAACAAACTCCACCCATCTGCTTTTCCTTTTGACCCCACTTGTTGACATCTTCCAGACCACAGTCTCTTCATCTCCCCCACGGAGGGCTGGCACCTGCCGCTGTGCGTCTGGAATGACACTCTTCACTCTCTCCTCCTGAATCCCTTGTCACCATGGGAGTCCGTCAGTCACACTTTCAGTTGTGCATTTCTTCCACGGATGGAGAGGAAGCCCATCGGCTTCTTATGTCATCTGCTGGGGCCAGAGGTAAAGGCCCTCTAGGTGGGTCACTGTTCAGCGATGAGGAGGGGGACTGCTCCAGGTAGGTGTGATGCTGGTGACCTCTGCACCGCTGGAATGGGTTTCTCCGGATGTTTCAGGCTTCAGATCATGCTCTGCACCTTCAATGCTGACAGGCAATTTCTCTGTGTGGTTATGAAAGACCCACCGATTCCCTGTCCAGGAAAGACGCACGAGGCACTGGCTGCAAACGCATGAGGTTTATTCGGACACAGACGTCTGTGGGTGCTCAGCGAAACCTCAGCCGGAGCTTCGGTGAGCTGGCACACCAGGCTTTGGGGTACAGGTTTTTTATAGGGTCAAGGGGCAGGTTTCGCGCGCGCGGTAAGCAACAGGTTTCTTATTGGCTATTTTGAACCCAGCATATAGGTTACCTAAAGGGTAAAGTTATTTTTCATTTTATGTTCCTGAAACAATACCACATGACAGTTACATATGAGCATTCTGATTTTTCTGTTCCTGCTTATTAGCCCCTGTTTATTCAGGCATGCCCTGGAATCTGTTTTTCTGCTCTTTCCCAACCATCCTGTTTTTCCCTTTTCAATCAGTCACACTTAACTGATTATCTGAAAAACACATTGTCTGCAGGTTTGTGACGTGCCCTAATAATTTTGTAACTAAGCCTAAGGTTGCTGGGCTGGGGTCTTTCATTCCCCCCTTTGTCTGGAAACTTGGGAACCAATCATGGTTCCCTCAGTTGGGGGCCTATTTGGGCTGGCTCTACATCTTAGTAAACAGTAATCCTCAGGGGACAGTCTTTAACTTCCCAGACTTACTTAAAATTGACCTCCTAGATCCAACCTGACTCGATTTACCTATCTATACTATCTATCTACTTTTGGCTTTGTTCCCCCCCTAATTTTAGAAACTTTATTGCTGTGTGGAGAAGGGGCGATGACTCGTTCTTGCTGCTTCAGAGCTGAAAAGGGGTGTCGAACATGAGGGGGCTTGAAGACGTTGGGGAGCGACGTGGGGGACGTGAGTTTCCTTTTAGAAGTCAGTTCCATTTGAGGTCTGGTTGGGGAAAAACAGGCTGTCATCTGGGGATGGGTGCTTCTATGAGAGAAACAAAAACCATGAGTACTGAATAAGTGTTGCAGCAGCTGGAACATGTCACTGTACATAAGTTCCCTCATCAGGCTTTAACATCCCCAGTTACTAGGACTGTAAACATAACATTTAACTTTTAGGGTTACAGATGTCCTTTTTTAAGACACAGTTTAATAATTTAATGTCATCTGATCTTGTGAAATCTTTAATTCTGTTATTAGGGCTGAATAACCATACTAGCAAAAACTAAGCCCACCTGTATAGGTTAGAAATAAAGGCCTTAACCTTAAGCTAAAATTACTCTGGCAGTTCCCTTTTGATGGTTATCAGGCATTTCTACATAAGAATCTCTTTTGAAGCCTCCAGTTTATTTATTTATGGAAGTTACATTTAACTATTATTTTATTTAAAATGTCCAGGAATAACTGTGTTTTGGCTTTGAATGTCTTTGCTAAGTGTTTAAGATGAAGCAAGTCAAACTGACCTTTGTTTTTATCTATTGTTAACAGTCAGCTGAGTTTTCTTGGGAGTCCTCGGGAACTTACAGCAGCTTTTCAGATCTGCTAGTGCCATTTGTGCTAGGATGGGTCCAGGCCTTGCTTGACCATGTGGCTTTCCTCGGAAGCATCAGGGATGTCTCCCTTTTCTGATGACCCTCCTCTTCACAGCAAATGCACTGATTGGCTTTCTGTCCTCCACTGGTCTCATTAATCTCCCTGTTCAGGAGGTTATGTGGCCTAGAGTTGCAGAGCCCTTTGGAAAAGTCCCCTATCCCCTGACTCAGACTGACTCAGAGGGCAAAAGCCAAATTTTTAATTTTAAAACTTGATCTTAAACATCCAGCAAATAAGTCAACAGCCTTATATTAAGAGCACTGGGCTTTAATGTCTATCTCTCTATCCTGTAGGTGATAACTTTTTATCTTACATTAACCCAGGTTGTGAGTTCTTAAATCAGTACCTCTGCAAAACATTAACAGGCAGTCTTTCAGCCATTTTGAAAACTACAAGATAAAATTATCAAAGAGTAAAAACATATTTAGTTCATATAATAGCTACCTTGAATTTTGGCAGAGTTATACATTATAATTTCCTGTTTGAGATCTTAGTAATCTTAACAAAAAACTAACTTTTGGACATAACTTTAAATGTACTGAAATCTAGCCTACTTTTTTTATAGTCACTTTTATATATAGTGGGATGGGACATAGAGCTTTATTTATCTCAAGTAAGGCGGGGCTCTTTATAAATCTTAAGTACTGCAGTTCTGAGACTGATCTTTACTTTTTAGACATCATTTTACAAAAGCCTACATAAATTGTTGTGAACCTGAGCAAACATAACATAATATCACATCTAAAACATGAATTAAAGAAAGGCTGAAAGCTTTTAACCTTTTGTAGAAAAGTGGCAAAGTACTTTTGTGTTTTGCAATAAAACCTTTACACAGATTAGGCTCTCATTAACTTAAAAATATATTTAAATTGTATCTCAGTGTAAAAAGTAACATAGAACTTTACATATCTTATTGATAACAAGTCCAGTTATAGAACACAAATGATATAAATAAATCTCTAACATTTTTTTTTAAGCCTAAAATTACCATACAACTTTAGGACACCAGTTTGATATAATGTTCTTTTGAAGCTTTTACCTTACAGACTTGTATACCTGAAAGATATAAACATATTAATGGCACCACAATTACATTGATGTTTTTATATTAACCAAGTTTAGCTTTTTAAAGAGATAACATAGCACAATTTTTTAAAACAACAGCACTTGTTTAACCAGCTGTTTAATTTTTTTAAGATTACTTGTTTAAAAACTTACACTTATAAGCAACTTATATAGACCTTTTTTATATCATTTACTTAAACTTTTTAAATTATTTAATCATATAGACTTTTATCCAGAAATATATTTTTTATTAAATTTATATCTAGAACCTTCTAGTTTTTTTTTATCTGTTTACCCAATTTAAATTGAACCATTTGAATCACGTGAGTCAAAGATATTTGGATCCATTTTTAAAATATTTTATGAGCGCTCCTCATCTGTCAATTGTCATATCACTACATGATACACGGACATACACACATACAGACATACTGACATATAACACGTAACAAGTGTAACACAATACAATAGCAAAGGCCTTGTTGCTTTCTCAGGTGATATCTCATTGCAATGTTTAAAAACTCCATAGTTGATCAAAAATAGAACTTATCAGAAAAACATTAACTTGTCTGTAGGATCAAAATCATGAGCTCAAAAAAATACAAAATCTAAGGAAAAAGCAAAAATCCTAGAAAAAAATTGACTGGCCAGTAATTAGTAAATGTCATACAATTTACCCTCTGGTTTAATCTAGTTTGAGTTCCCATAAAAAGACACTTTTACTATTTTTTTTTTTTATACTAGAAAAACTTGCTCACACAAAACTGAAAATAGGAATTTACTTAATAATATAAAGCTACCATCAGAAGAGATCCCTTCAGGATCATTAAGTCATTTTCTTTGTTCTGAAGTTTTTAAAGTAGTACTAAGTTACATTAAATCACCTGGAAAAAAAAAATCTTAAAAAAGAACCACACACTACCATGTATATCCAAAATTAAGCTTTAAATATTTCCAAGACTGTTGCTATTTAATGTTATTTTAATAAGCCAGACCAACATTTTAATTTAACATTTTTTTTTTTGAATCTTACACACTAAGGGGAACAGATACCAAATCATAATTTACTATCCTTGCCCAAATTAATGCACTGGTACACCTAGTGAAATCTTTTTAGGCTACCCAGTTCAAAATTGATGGAAAAAATAAAACTGAATGATTGGGAGTTACTTGCCAACTTGGAAGTAGAGTTCTTTTAAATTTTTTTATCCTAAGTATTTAAGTTTTCTGGCATGAATTATCTGAAATCACAAACTAAACAATTACCTAACCCCAACTTTTAACTGCAGGATTATGCAATGCTTCAAACTTATTTAGGTACCAGATTGTTACAAAAAAATTATCTTTTAGACACACATTTAACCTAGATTATCCCCAAGAAACAATCAGACAACTAGATAAGAAAATATCTCTCCAGGTTTTGAACTTCCATTTAATAATGACTCCTATCAGTGGCACCATAGATTTTCCCATGAGTGGACCAGATGTTTTTACATAGGGGCAACTATAGGTGTAAAATCAAGGGTCTCAGTGTGACTGACTTTACTGCATTCAAGTGGAATAATCCTTGCAGTGCAGGGAAAGAATGAGGAAATTCCCCAGAGCAAAGATGGCTCTGGCAGCTGCTGGGAGTTTCTCAGTCTCTCCTCCACTTAAAGGATCAACTTCTTTGGATAGACCCAATTTCAGGCAATCTGGCATATCTCCTAACTTTCCAGTAGAGTCAGTTTTTATCTGTCTTAGGTCTTAAAGGGGGAAGAGGGTATGTACTTTGATCGGCTCAAATTTTTTTCTTGACTCTTTTTTCCTCATGGTGGATCTGTAGACTAAAGAAGCCACCTAAGTGTTGAGGGATATCTACTGGTTTTAAGGTCCCATGTTAGTCTTAGATGGAATGAGAAAGTACAAAGGCAAGAAGACAGACACAAATATCAGACTGGACACAGAGAACGCTGCGCGGCTGGAGCACAAACCGAACGGATTAGGGAGAGGAGGGATACCGTCACCTCCGTCACCCACGAGTACAGTGTACTCTACAGAACATTGGAGGCCCCCCCAGATGGGCCTCCCTGAGTCCCTGGGACGTCTCCCAGGGTGGCAGGGGAGAAGTCTGAGTTCGTCAACTCCTTCTCAAGCTGCCCAGATACAGAGCAATTACGCGTAATTGTACAGACGCTGCGCATGAACAGATAACAATCAGACATAGACAGAGACACACAATGACACGAACTGGCCAGCTTACCTCCCAGTGGTTATCGGGTGTTCCTCGGGCAGGGATCCGGACGGGGTTACAGGAGTTCTCCTGGCTGGCTCGCCAAATGAAAGACCCACCGATTCCCTGTCCAGGAAAGACGCACGAGGCACTGGCTGCAAACGCATGAGGTTTATTCGGACACAGACGTCTGTGGGTGCTCAGCGAAACCTCAGCCGGAGCTTCGGTGAGCTGGCACACCAGGCTTTGGGGTACAGGTTTTTTATAGGGTCAAGGGGCAGGTTTCGCGCGCGCGGTAAGCAACAGGTTTCTTATTGGCTATTTTGAACCCAGCATATAGGTTACCTAAAGGGTAAAGTTATTTTTCATTTTATGTTCCTGAAACAATACCACATGACAGTTACATATGAGCATTCTGATTTTTCTGTTCCTGCTTATTAGCCCCTGTTTATTCAGGCATGCCCTGGAATCTGTTTTTCTGCTCTTTCCCAACCATCCTGTTTTTCCCTTTTCAATCGGTCACACTTAACTGATTATCTGAAAAACACATTGTCTGCAGGTTTGTGACGTGCCCTAATAATTTTGTAACTAAGCCTAAGGTTGCTGGGCTGGGGTCTTTCAGTTAGTGTCACAGTTTCTTAAATTCCTACTTTGAGGTCTTATATGTCTATATGTCTCTCCAGCTGCTCTCTTAAATTCTGGAACACACAGCCTCATTTCTATTTCTCTGTTAATTTTCATTTCCTCAGTGGAGGAAAGTATTTTGAATATTCATCTCTTCAGAACTTACTTCCAGAGCAACTTCTTACTTCTGAGAAAACCCATGACACAAGTTTTTTGAATCACACTAAAATATTAGTGAATTTTAGCAAATTCCACCTTATTGTATTATAATTTCATGTATCCTCTGTTGAGTGGTAGTTTAACTTGCACATGTATCAAAATCATCCAGAGGGCATGCGAAATACAGATTGCAGGGCTGACTCCCAGAATTTCTGATTGTTGGAAGGAGGCTCAGGCCCTGCTTTTTAGCAAGTGCCCAAATGCTGTTAATACTAAAGACCTGCTGGGCACTGTGGTGCACACCTAAAATCCCAGTGACTCTGGAGGCGGAGGCAAGAGGATTGAGAGTTCAAAGCTAGCCTTGTGAACTTAGCGAGGCACTCTTAACAACTCAGCGAGACCCTGTCTCTAAATAAAATGCAAGAAAGAGCTGGAGATGTGGTTCAGTGGTTAAGCACCCTTGGGGTCAATCCCTGGTACCAAAACAAACAAATAAAAAACCTGAAGATTCAAAGACCAGGCTTAGACTACAGCTCACACTGTCCATTAAAGCTTTGCAAAAACCACCTAGATCAAGTTCCTGCCTTGTTTATAAAATAAATTGGTTGAATAGATCATCTATGAGGCAGATGATTTGGTGTTAGAAATATGATTTAGAGTCTCCTCCCATAGAATTCACAGTGTACGGGGGAGGACCACACACACATAATTATAATAGTGTATGGTGAAGTAACATCAAAGAGCTCATGACAGTGTTATTTCACGAAAATAGTTTTGCTTAGAGCAAATTAGCTAACATGCAATTTGGTAGACATATTCCAAAACTAGCATTTTTTGTCAATCTTCATGTTGTATGATTAAATAAAATTTACATACGGTGAAGTATACAACTTCTGAGTGTACTACTGTTCTTGCTGTTTGTTTTTTTGTGGTACTGGGGATGGAATACAGGACCAGGTGTCTGCGAGGCAAGTGCTCTGCCACTGAGCTACATTTCCAACTCCTAATGTGAACTATTTGGTTTTGATAAATGAATGCATCTGTGTAACTTTCCCACTGATCAAGATGGAGAACATTTTACATGACTCTAGAAGTCTCCCAAATGTCACTTCAATAAGCTCCAGCAACATAGAGGCAGGCCAGTGTTCTAATACTTTTTCTTCATAATTTAGTTTTGTTCTAGAATTGAAGTAAATTGTATAGAGGATCATTTCTTTTCTGTCTTTAGATTGGCATATGTCTGGGAGAGTTTCTGTGTTGGTGGAGAACTCACCAGTTCGTTCAAGCAATACTAATGAACACCAAGATTTCATTTTAATGATTCCTAACAAATTAGATTATATGATAATCAACTGAACTGATTACCTAGGACTTACAGAGTTCCCAGAAATCAGGACTCTCTCAATACAAAAAGTAGGAAAGTCCAAGGAATACAGAGACAAATTTTTCATCCTACAATGTCATCTTTAAATTAATTAGAACAATTTAAAGAGAAAACCCCTTGTGACATTTTTATCACATGAACATTCCTAGCAAACACTTGATTTACTTGTTCTTATTTTATGATTTATGTTTGCAAACCTAGAAAACAGGAAACAAAACAATCAGGTGCTGAGGCCAGATTGCATGAAAAAATGTTTTGAAGACCACTGATGCTGAGATTAGGAACATGGGTGTCTTAGACTGGGTGCCTCCTGGAAAAGCCCATCATACAGAGGATTGAGAGCAAGTAGTAGTTTACTTGGTAGATAAGGCCAGGAAACACGGGAGGGAATTTGGGAATTGATCCTGAAGCCAGATTTAAAATTAGGTAGTCCGTGTAGTTAAGTAAATCGGGTCTAATACCGAGTGAAATCTAAAATGGAGGCCATGCTGACAATGATTCTGGGAAATGCAGGCTGACTCATGGAATGTTCATGAAGTCCTGAAAAGGCCCTAGGCCAAAGTCCACCCCAAAGAAATGTTAATGGAACCCAGGAAACAGCCCCCAACAGATTTGGAGATAGCCCATCCCAGAGAAGTGATAATTAAGCCTTCCTGCCCAGACTACTTGTTTGGCCCACCTGTGTCCCAACCCTTCCCCCTTACATTCCATCACCCAAACTATAAAAAGGGGAAACAACCGCACTTCCACCGATTCCACCTCTTGGGTCCCCTTCTTCCTCCGGGAGAAGTCTTTTCTGCTGTCCTTTAATAAACTTCTAATTTCTACTCTGACCTTGCCTCGGCGTGCTTCTTTGGTGTTATTCTTCAACATTGGGGAAGCAAGGACTCGTCACCAGCCAACAGCGGTAACAATCCTGGCCAGTGAGGGAAGGCAGTAGAGAGTAACAAATGAACAGAACACTCCTGGGAGCAGCTAAGGTCCAGTCCCACTGAGAACCTTTGGAGGACTGCAAGGACTCACTCAAGGGAAATTTCACTAGAGTATCTGTGCACCAACTCCCACTCACTGGGCGAATTCTGTTCCTAGAAGTTCTTAACCCTTCTGCCCAGAGCTTGCTCTGCATCCCGAGAAAGTCCTTAGGCAGGAGATACAGGTTTTGGTCTTGAAAGCATCTGTCTGCATCAGGAATGCTCACAGAACAGAGATTGAGCACCTCAAATTATTTGCTCTGATCCCATTCCTTAGAGATGAACTACAGAAAAAAATGGACAGTAAGAATGATAACTGAAGAGGAAAAATAAGGAGACACGATGTCCTTATTTTTGTATGGCTGCAAAATTCGGATTTATTTAAGATGCAAGAATATCTTCAGATGAGAAAATATGGCAGAGGACAAACATTTCCAGAGGGATGACATGATAGTTGACAGGTTTTAGAGAAAATTCAAACTTGTGTTCAGTTGAGAGAGAGACAGTAACCTGTAGGGAAGAGGGGAGTAGTTTGCAGATCCAAATCGGTCTCAGCTGGGACTTGACCTCTCATGACGGGCTCTCGAAGATAGACTAGTCAAGAATATTGGCTGAAGTAGGCAGGAGAGTGCAGGTTAGAGCACTCAGCAGCAAGATCCACTAGAGCAGGCTGGAGAGCGACAGGAGGGTTAGCAACAGCTTGGGCGGCAGCAGCTGGACACACAGCAGCTGGGGTGGCAGCAGGTGGACACACAGCAGCTGGGGCGGCAGCAGGTGGGACGACAACAGCAAGAGCCACAGCCACTGGAGCCACAGCCACTGGAGCCCCCACCACAGCAGGGGCGGCAGCAGCTGGAGCCACAGTTGCTGGGGCGGCAGCAGGTGGTCCTGCAGCATGTGGTCTGGAGGCAGGTGGGGCGGCAGCAGCAGGAGCCACAGCCACTAGAACTTCCACAGCCACTGGAGCCACCACAGCCACTGGAGCCACCACAGCAGGGGCTGCAGCAACTGGAGCCACAGCAGCTGGGGCGGCAGCAGGTGGTCCTGCAGCATGTGGTCTGGAGGCAGGTGGGGTGGCAGCAGCTGGAGCCACTGGAACCACCACAGCAGGGGCTGCAGCAGCTGGAGACACAGCAGCTGGGGCGGCAGCAGGTGGTCCTGCAGCAGGTGGTCTGGCAGCACCTGGGCTGGCAGCAGCCACAGCCCTGGCCAGAGCAGCAGGAGCCACAACAGGAGTTGCACATGGTGTCAGAGACTGGAGGTTCTGGGGGTGTTTCCAGAAAGGTGGGTTTGGAAGGTTTGGAAGTTTGTTGGTCTTATATTCCCTTTTATACCCTGCTAAGGGGCTGCTGTCTTCACCTGTAATATCCCTTTCCTTGTTATTGTTTTTTTTTTAAGTGATTATCAAATTAGACAAGATTGATTTCCTCATTAAATTTTCAAGATGCATTGAAAACATGATTTCCTTTTTCTGATTCATCTATCCGCTCTTCCAGAACTTTCTTTCTATAGCTTCTTCAACCACAGGTGTCAGATGACATTCTGCCCCCTGGTCCTGTGTGCTTCATTCTCATTTTGTCTAGTATATCATGACAACTCTTGGGTGATAATGATTCATATAGGCCCATAGTTCTTTCTGGTGATCCAAGAGCGTAACTTATGCTTGAGTTGGATGGTTCATTCATTAAAGGTCTGATGATCCAAGACTTGAATGTAAAATGCAGATCATTTGCTCGAATTCAAGGCCATTTGGACACATCTCCTTCTCTACTGTAATCATAATCCATTTTCTAGACATTTTATGGGAATCCTGAACTGTTTCAAGGTGTAAAAGCAAAGGATAAAATTTTATTTATTTTTTCACCAGAAACAAACCTTGAAATCATTTTTAGGGCCTCTTTGGGGATGTTGGCTGCAGAGCCTAGCTGTGCCGTAATGTACTGGGGTTATATTTTCCTTCTGTCTTTGACCACCTCTCTTTTTGATACATATCCACAATTTCTAATATTTACGTGCCGAACCAAGCAGGATGACCCAGTGTTACTGCCTTGCTATGGTTTAGATATAGGTGTCCCCCCCACCCCCGCAAAGCTCATGTGTGAGACACTGCAAGAAAGTTCAGAGGTAAAATGACTGAATTATGAAAGTCTTAACGTGATCTGTGCATCAGTCCACTTGAATGTGTGAATTAAATGGGTGGTAACTAAAGGCAGGTAGGTTTTGGTTGGAGGTGACAGGTCACTAAGGTTGTGCCTTGGGGCTTATATTTTGTCCTTGTTTTGTGGATCTCTCTCTCTCTCTCTTTCTCTGCTTCCTGGTGCCATATCCTGAGCTGCTTTCCTCTGCCACACCCTTCTGCTCTGATGTCCTGCCTCACCTGGGCCCCAAGGAATGGAGTCACTGAGACTTCTGAAACTGAACCTCAAATAAACTTCTCCTTCTCTAAAACTGTTCTTATTGGGTCTTTTGGTCACAGCATCAAGAAAGTTCAAATAAAACATGCCTTTTAGTCTCACTTACATCCCACCTGACTACTCCAGGCTCAGTCAATGAAGTCTGTAGACTGAGCCCCTGCTTCATTTTTCACGTGGTTGATTAGACCATGTCACTCTTTAGGTATTTTATTTTATTGGGGGGGGGTGTACTAGAGATTGAATCCAGACATGCTTTACCACTGAGTCACATCCCCAGCCCTTTTTATTTTTTATTTTGAGATAAGATATCACCCGGTTGCTGAGGCGGGCCTCAAACTTGTGATCCTCCTACCTTGGCATTCTGGGCTGCTGGGGTTTAGGTCTTTATTTAAAGCAAAACAAAACAAAACAAAAACAACGATAGAGAGCAGTTACCTAGATCAAAGGACATGAGCTCATTGGTTGGAGCAGAGACAGAGTGAAGGGTTCAAGGCAGCATGTGGACAGTAGTGCTAAGCCTGCAGCAGCTGGACACAGCTGGGAAGCTGCAGCAAACATGCCTGTGTCATTGGCTAGGTGACTAATATTTCAAAAATGAACAGTGTTTTTCACCTGTCAGCTGGTCCCCTGTAGGACCACACAGAGACTCATCCATAACCCTGTGAATCCTGAAATGTCTTAATTAAGAGCATTTAAAAGCAGAAAACCTTGTAACATTTAAATCACATTAACTTATTAGCAAACACTTGATTTACTTGTTCCTATTTTATAGACTTGTGTCTGTAAAGCTAAAGACCATGAAAGATTTAAACAATTTTATGTCTAGACTGGGGAGATTTTCACTGGATTTGTTGGAGAGAGAGAGAGAGAGAATGGGGGCGGGGGGAGAGAGAGAGAGAGAAGACTTTTTTTTTTTATTGTTAGGGGAGAGGTTTATATATAAACTTGGAGGGGCTAAGAAAAGCTTCACTACAGCTAAAAAAGACAGAGTCCATTCTCATTACAGACCACTCTCTTTCTATAGATAATCTGCTGCCCCGTGCAGAACAACTCCGATTTAATTGCTCTGGGGCAGGGCAGGGTCTGGGCATCGGAAGTTTTCATGCTCCTCGGGTTCTCCTGATGGGTGGCAAAGCTTGAGGTCCAGCTCCTTAAATTGTATTAGATGCATTTGTACCAAATTCAATTGAGAAGTTGCAAGGATAATTAAATTTCAACTGATATTACATAAATAATAGAGCAAATGATCCTGAATTGGAAACACTGAACTTTGAGCAATTCAGACTGAAATGCTGATTATTCTCTTCACTATTTTAGATTACTCTAATACTGAAACCAAAACCAACAGACTCACATGGATGGGAATGAACCAATTAACATGGATGAAGCATGAAGCACATGGGAAGTTACTATAGATAGCACATTGGATTTTTCTTAGAAGGAAGTTTAAAGCAAATGAGACAACATTCTGTGTACTCGTTGCTAAATTTTGGATGGAGTCAAAGCTCAAAGGGGACAAAACTGTCATTGTTGATGTCCAGGTGATTGCTGTTCTTAAAACTGAGGAACACTGTTACCAATCAGGTGGTCCTCTGTGTGTCAAGAAACAGAGACTAGTGGGTATCTCTGTGACGGCATTTCGATGTATCTTCATTATGTCTTAATTCAGTCCTTTAAGGAATAAGCCCCTTGACATATTTTTGTCATGTTAGCTTGCGTGGCAAACACCTGTTTTACTGAGTTTTATTTTCAAGGCACGTGTTGATAACATGGAGAATATGACATAGATAAATAAATATCTTTTCTGAATGTGGAGATATTTCACGTGCGAGAAAGATAGAGTGCAAAAAGAAAAAATAGAAGTTTGGCTTTTTGATTCCTAGAAGAAATAGTTCTATGTAAATTTAGGAGCTATAAGTACTCTTTTGCACAGTTATAAAAGCCAGAGTGTATTACCATCATGGGCCAGTGAATATGAGAGCCCGGCACCAGTGGTTCTCCAATAGGCTACTACTGCAGTGACCTGGGAGTGTTCCAAACCTCCAATGGCTGGCTCCTGCCCAGAACAATTTTGATTTAATTGCTCTGAGGAAGGGTCTGGGCATCACAAGCTTTTCATGTTCCTCAGTTTATCCTTGTAGGATGCAAAGCTGAGACCTTCCCCCATTAAATTGTCCCCATGACAAGCATTTGTGTCAATTTTAGTTAATCACAGAAGTCCCCCAAATCAATAAGTTTTAATTGATGGCATCTAAGTAACAGAGTTACTGATCCTGACATTGAACCACTGAAGTTTGAGCAATGTGGACTTAAAAACTCTATGTTCTTCTTTAGTGTTTTAGATCATTCTTATGCCAAACCAACACGCTCACATGGATGAGCGTGGACCACTAGGGCACAAAGCCCAAAGGGAAATCACTGTAGACAGTGCCCTGCACTGTATAGAAAGAAAGTCAACACAGGAGAGACATCACTCTGTGCACTCCTTGCTGAACTCTACCTGGGGTCTGGTCAAATTTAATGGTTAGTTACTATTTGGATCATATTCAGAGATTACTGATGGTCTACAAAAAGTTCACTTCTTTTATGAGAAGGAGTCATAAATAGAGTGTAATATTTCCCCTCTAAACAGTTTTCTTTGACTTTTTATAATGCCACAAGATAAAATAATCCAGATATCTATACACCAAAGAAATTTGAATGAAGAAACACAATTAATATTTATTGTGAAAATTGAATTATCTATCTATCTATTGTGCTATGATAAGTAGCAGACTAGTATCCACATGCCCAAAACTCAAGTTCAGAAAGAGAAACTGAGCATCGCCAAGAGCTTTTGTATGTTTTTTTTTTTTTTAATTTATCTTGTCCCCCTCCCTCCACCATGGAGAATCCCTCTCCTGATTTTTAATGTAGTCTTATCATTGTTTTTTTTTTTTTTTTGTACTTCATTCACCTACATGTTATAGATTTCTAAACTCTAACAGTTCAGTTATACATGCCCTTGAATTTTATTTAAATAGAATTACCACATACACCATTATTTATTTATTTGGATTAGTTATACATGACAGCAGAATTAATTTCAATTCATTTTGCACAAATGGAGCACAACTTCTCAATTCTCTGGCTGTACACAGTGCAGAGTCCACCATTCATACAATCTTACATGTAGATAGGGTAATAATGTCCATCTCATTACACCATCGTTCCACCCCCACACTCCTCCACACCCCTCTCTCCCCTCTGCAAAATCCAAGTTTCTCCCTTCTTCTCTAGCCCCCCCCACCACCATTATGAATCAGCATTGCATATCAGAGGAAACATTTAGCCTTTGGTTTTTTGTATTGGCTTATTTCACTTAGCATGATATTCTCTAACTCCATCCATTTACCTGCAAATGCCATAATTTCATTCTTCTTTAAGACTGAATAATATTCAATTGTGTATATATACCACATTTTCTTTATCCATTCATCTGTTGAAGGGCATATAGGTTGGATCCATAGTTCAGTTATTGTGAATTCTGCCGCTGTAAACATTGATGTGGCTACATCACTGTAGTATGCTGATTTTAAGTCCTTTGGGTATAAACTGAGGATGGTTGGGTCAAATAGTGGTTCTATTCCAAGTTTTCTAAGGAATCTCTGTACTGCTTTCCATAGTGGTTGCACCAATTTGCAGTTCCACCAGCAATGTGTGAGTGTATGTTTTCCTCCACATCCTCACCAACACTCATTGTTAATTAGAAACTATTTTGAAAATTTATACTCCAATAAAATAGAAAATCTTAAAGACATTGACACATTTCTAGAGATATATGATCTGCCCAAACTGAATCAGGAAGACATACACAATTTAAACCTATCGATTTCAAGCAATGAAATAGAAGACAGCATCAAAAGCCTACCAACCAAGAAAAGACCAGGACCAGATGGATTCTTAGCCAAGTTCTACAAGATTGTCAATGAGCAACTAACACCAATACTCTCCAAATTATTCTATGAAATAAAAAAGAAGAGAACCCTATCAAACTCAATCTATGTGGCTGGTATCACCCTGATACCAAAACCAGACAAAAATGGCAATTATCAGGAATAAAACAGCATAAATAAGTATACACTTTTATATTTCCATTTTATTTTTTGAGTCAATACTCTGGAAAAGCTGAGAATAGCAGTGTGTAGGTGGCCTCAACTTTCCCTCGTTCCTGGTGTCCAGTGTTACTGTGCCTTGAATATGGACAGTACTCTGGTGCTTGTGGTCAAGGATAGCCTCACAGACTGACTGAATTGGGAGATGTCACACACATTGAAAAGGTGAGGTTTCTTGGGATAATACTAGGCCATGGAAGTACGCCCTTCAAAGGCATTGGGGACCTCAGTGCATTCTGTCTTTTTCTTTCTCGTCGGTGATGGTTGCAGTTTGATCTACACCAAGATTAATGCCTTTGCCTCTCAGCAACCTCAGCAAACACTCACAGAAAGGAGGGGCCACTTGGTCATGACTGGAACCTCCAGATGGTGAAAAACATAAACATGCTTTCTGTAAGTGCATTTGTCTCAGTTATTCAAACTGATCAGTATGGAAGGAATAATAAAGTAATTTATGTCATTGTTTCACCTTTGAGAACTTCCTTCGAACCAATAGCATATGGCAACCTTCAGCACATACATTAAAGAGACTCAGACTTTCCTGTAGGTAACCAACCTTACTTTACAGGCTCTGTCACTGGCTAAGACAAATCCAGCTACAGTGTCACAGGAACACATTAGGGAAAGAGCTAGGGACAATCTGCATTCAACAAGGAACAAGCCCCGAGGCCCATCACTCAGAGCCCAGGGTGGAAGACATCAGGGGTGAGAGGTACCAATCAGGTATTGACCCCTGTCCCCCATATCCCATGATAGAGTGATGTATCCAGTCATATCTTGAGGAAACTATGAGGAGATTGGCAGATTTGCCAGTTTGATAGAGGGTCAAATAAGGTTGACCCTGACAACACAGAGACCTTCCATCTTGATGGCAAAGCTGTTGAAGGACGCCAACACTGAGAATGGGACCAGAGGGATCTAAGTCTCGGTTGCCTTGAGAAGTTTCTAATAGAAATGATTTAGGATTTAGAAACTTGGAAATGATCACAGGGAGCCCTGCAGGGAATGTGCAGAGTGACCCACAGAACAGAAGGCAGAGACACTGAGCAGCACAGCACTGGGTCATAGGAGGTCCAGTCCCACAGCGGACTAGGGAGGACTGGAAGGACCACCTGGGCAACATTGAGCTGGAGCTTCTGTGCACCCACTCCCAGTCACTGGGTGAGCTCTGCTCCTGGACCCTTAAACCCTCCGGCCCAGAGGTTGCTCTTCATGCAGAGAAAGTCCTCAGGCAGGGGGCGTCCAGGGGCTTGCTTTTAAATCTTGATAGATGTCCTACCCCCAACCCGCCCCCCTAAAATCAGAGTAGCACAGCAACTCAAAAGGGAGAAAGAAAGAGACATGGGGCCATTATGGGTGTTGAATTTTTATTGAAGATGCAGCTCTAGGTCCACACGAGACAGCAAGTCAGAGAGCAATAGTATCCAAAGGGGGAATGTGAGAGGAGAGGGAGGCTAGAGAAAATTCAAACTTGCTGACATTGTCAGAGACTGAGCAGGCAATGGGGGAGGGGAGTGTCCTGTTGCTCCATCCTGTGTGGGCTGAGACATGGAGGCCTTGGAGGACACTGGTTGAAGAACAGAGATGAGGTCAGATCTCAGCAGCAGGAACCACTAGAGCAGACTGGGAGCACCAGGTGGACTGGAGACAAACAGGGGGGCAGCAGCTGGAAGCCCAGCAGGTGAGGGGCAGCACTGGGATGTGCAGCAGGGGGTCTGGCAGCTTCTGGTGCTGCAGCAGGAGGGCCTGCAGAGCTGGACATTAGCTCCAGGATGGCTGAGAGCAAGGGGGCCAGCAGCACAGACTGTCAGCACATAGGGCACATCAACAGGAGCCACAGTAGTTGGGGGGGCAGCAGGTGGTCCTACAGCAGATGGGGCGGCAGCAGCAAGGGTGGCAGCAGGAGCCACAGCCACTGGAACCTCCACAGCCACTGGAGCCACCACAGCAGGGGCTGCAGCAGCTGGAGGCACAGCAGCTGGGGCGGCAGCAGGTGGTCCTGCAGCAGGTGGTCCTACAGCAGATGGGCTGGCAGCAGCAGGAGCCACAGCCACTGGAGCCACAGCCACTGGAGCCACAGCCACTGGAACCACCACAGCAGGACCCACAGCAGCTGGGGCGGCAGCAGGTGGTCCTAATGCAGATGGGGCGGCAGCAGCAGGAGCCACAGCCACTGGAACCTCCACAGCAGGGACTGCAGCAGCTGGAGACACAGCAGCTGGGGCGGCAGCAGGTGGTCCTGCAGCAGGTGGTCTGACAGCACCTGGGCTGGCAGCAGCCATAGCCCTGGCCAGAGCAGCAGGAGCCACAAGAGGAGTTGCACATGGTGTCAGAGACTGGAGGTTCTGGGGGTGTTTTCAGGAAGGTGGGTTTCAAAGGTTTGGAGGTTCTCTCTGACCCAGTCCCCTTTTATACCTTGCCCAGAGTCTGGTGTTGTCACATGCAAGTCTTTTCCTGTCATTGTTTGTATTTGTAAATAGGCAATTATCAAATTAGGCCTGTTTAGTTTTGTTTAAATATTCAGGTTGATTGGGAAACATGATTTCCCTTCCCTGCTGTGTTAGGTGTCATTGGTCAGGTCTTCCTGAGTCATCTCTCAAGGGTCTTTTTAGCTCTCCTTCCTCACAGAGAGGGTGTCATGTGACATTCTGCCTCTGTCTGGTGGGCTTCAGAGGCAGTGTGGGCAGTAAGTCATGTCTGCCCTTGGTAAAGATCAACTTCTGTGTCCCTTATTTCTTTCTGGGGACACAAAGGTAAAAAGCTGTATTTTCATCTCCTGGCTCTTTCATTATGCATCTGGTGGGCAAAGAAGGCTTGAAAGTGCAACAGAGACCCTTAGCTTTGAAAAACCAACCTCTACCTCAGAGCAAAGCCTATCCAAGGAAGGGACATGACCTTTGTCCTTGGAAAGACCCACAGAGCTCTCCTAGGCACATTCCCACCCTGCTAAGTTTTTTATCTACAAATAACAGGAGAGATCTGCTGCGCCAGGTGTCCCTGACTCAGTCAGGCTAGGTGGGGACCCATAGCAACCCCCTAGCAGCCACCAATCAGCATGAGACAGGGAAATACCTGGCATGCCAGATGACCCTCCCAGTAGTTTATGGTGTTGGGAAACCATGTAGTTCAGCATGAACACCCCTCTTGGCTTAAACTAATCAGTTCAAATGAATCCCCCTCTTGTACTAACCAAACACCCTTACCCAAATTGTTCCCACCAGTGAATGTGCTAATCATGTTTTAGAGTTGTTATTTGATTTTCCTGCGGTGTGTGATGATTTGCTAAGAGACGCTATGATGTATGTGAAGTCCCTGTCTTCTCCAAAGAATGTATAAAACTGCTGCAAACCCTGGGCTCAGGGCCTCTCAGAGTCACCAGTTGCTGTGTGTGCGCGCGGAGGACTGAGCTAGCTTGCAATAAACACCTCTTTGCTGCTTACATCAATCTTGGTCTCAGGTGGTCTTTTGGGGGTCCTGAATTGGAGCATAACAGCGTGAGAGCAGGAAGGCCATTACACACTTCCCCATTCCCCACTGAAGCATTCCCTCTGCTGTGGAGCTCTTCATGAGAGACACAGACCTTTAGTGAGTGCAAACGCACATAGTGAAACTTGGAGGTCAGAGAGACCTCCCAACCTTTGAAATCCTTCTCAATTTATCCCTGTAGGATTTATCCTTGTAGTATTTCCCTAGCAAATTTTGCCAGCATGGATTTTAGGGGGTCCTATGAGAAGATGTGGCTGCAGAGCTCAGCATCACCAGGACCTTCAGATCCCTCCACACTCCCCCTGCTTGAGAATTGTTTCCTTCTGCTTCTGGCTTCCTGTCTTCGTGGTTGGGTCAGGCCATATTGACTCATGTCTTGTGTTTCCTGAACACCCTTGTCCATCCACATGTGAATCTTGAGGGAACCTTCCCCTTATACCACTCATAACCTGCCACCTTGGTGTACCCTGGTGTCACTGAACTCTCTAGATAAACTGCACTCTCTTTTGTTTTTATTGAGGTCATTGATCACATTTTAATGATTAGGTCTTATTGTTGAACAAACACACAGAAAGAATTCAGAAAAGGAAACAGGTGTCTCCAGGATACCAGATGACATATATTCCTAGGGAAATGGAGTCAAAGCTGAAAGAGGATAGAACTGTCATTGGTAATGGCCACGTGACTCTTGTTCTTAACAATGAGGAACACTGTTACCCTTAGTTGGTTCTCTGTGTGTCAAGAAAGTGAATCACAGAGACTAGGGGTATCTCTGTGATGGCATTCTGATGTGTCTTTAATGTCTCAATTCAGTCCTTTAAAGAATAAGCCCCTGGACCTATTTTCATCATGTTAGCTTGAGTGACAAACACCTATTTTACTGGGTCTTATTTTTAAGGCATGTGTTGGTAAAACTGGAGAATATGACGTAGATAAATAAACAGACTTTCGGAGCATGGAGATATTTCATGGATTTCTTGCACAAGAAAGACAAAGTACACAAAAAAGAAATGAAAGTTTGGCTTTTTGATTTCTAGAAGAAATAATTTAGTATAAGTTTAGGAGCTATGACAGTACTCTTTTGCACAGCTATAAAAGCCAGAGTGTATTACCATCATGGGCCAGTGAATATAAGAGCCCCGGGACCAGTGGTTCTCCAATAGGCTACTACAGGAGTGACCTGGGAGTGTTCCAAACTGCCAATGGCTGGCTCCTGCCCAGAATAATTTTGATTAAATTGCTCTATGGAAGGGTCTGGACATCACAAGTTTTTCATGTTCCTCAGTTTATTCTTGTAGGAAGCAAAGTTGAGACCCTCCTCATTAAATTTTCCCCAAGACAAGCATTTGTGTCAATTTTAGTGAAGCACAGAAGTCACCAAAATCAATAAGTTTTAATTGATGGCTTCTAAGTAACAGAGTTACTGATGCTGATATTGGAACACGAAAGTTTGAGCAATGGGGACTTAAAAATTGCATATTCCTCTTTAGTGGTTTAGATCATTTTTATGCCAAAGCAAGAGACTCACTTGAATGAGCGTGGACTATTAGGGCACCAAGCACAAAGGGAAGTCACTAGAGATAGCGCCCTGCACTTTGAAGAAGGAAACTCAACACAGGAGAGACATCACTCTGTGCACTCCTTGCTGAACTCTACCTGGGGTCTGGTGAAATTTAATGGTTAAATACTATCTGGATCATATTCAGAGATTACTGATGGTCTACAAAAAGTTCACTTCTTTTATGAGAAGGAGTCATAAACAGAGTGTAAACAGTTTTCTTTTTATTTAAAATGCCACAGTATAAAATAATCCAGATAATTTAACACTGAAGAAATTTGAATGAGGTGGACACAATTGACATTTACAAGCTCCATCCATGAATTAGGTCATGTCTGTGAGCAGTCTGGACACATCATGGTAGTTTATCCGTTAGAGAATGGCATATAAAACCAAATTTGTTTTCAGGTGTCCCTATATGGTATTAATGCAAAAGAGGTTTCAAATTTATACATCCTAGGTATTGTTTCCAGAGTTACTATGTACTGTGCTCACTTGACCACTTGAATCACAGTGTGTTAGTAAGAGCATCACAATGTGTCACATATGTAGTGATTGTGTTAAAAGCCTTTCACCAGTGTGACCAAAATACATGACAAGAATACCTTAATGAGGAAAGACTTATGTTGGTTTTATGATACCAGATGTTCAGTACATGTTGAGCAGATGCCATAGCTTGGACTTTGTGGACCCAAGATATGCAGAACACATGGCAGAAGTGCATGGTGAACGTGCCTTACTTTGCTGTATTACTTGCAGCCAGGAAGCAAAGAGATGTAAGGAGCTACAAGGAAGAGGCACCTTCTGTGCCACCCCTCTGAACCATCTCCCCCAGCCATGCTCCAGCTGCCTGCAGTTATCACTCAAATCATTTGAAACTAGGATGGACTCCTTTGGTTTCACCCCCTCACAATCCGATTATTTCACCTGTGAACAATTCTACCTCAACACAGCAGCTTTAGGGAGACACCTTATCAGTTTGTATTCAATCATAACCATGCTCTAAATGGAAACCCCTACAATAACCATGTAGGTCAATAGGAAAATTAATGTACTTTTCTTTCAATTTTGATGCTTAATAATGAATATCCAGTAGCTTTCAAATATTTCAGAATGTGTATTAATCAGTATTACCATATTTATATGAAGTGGTATATGTAATCAGAGCAATATTTTAAGTAATAAAAATGTCCACCTAGCATTGATTATTTATCCTGACGTATCTTAATTCATTCCTTATCTAAAATTGTTCTTTTAATTTTTGTAGGAATATTTCAGTTCAGCTGACTTCTTAAGAACACTTTCTTATTGGTCCCAAAGGCAATGCCTGCAATGTCATACGCTGAGAAGGCTGAGGAAATAGGATCAAAGTGTGAGGTCATCCTGAACATGATACTGAGACTCTATATCAAAATAAAAATATATGCATACAAGCTATATAAATGTGTATATTATACACTCACACACAAATATATATATATATCTTGTATACTTTTTATGTATATATGCATATATATAGATAGATATAGATATATAGATATGTATATGGTCATAAATAATTACCAGGCTAATATTTACATGTCCCCAGCTCAACTCTAAGAAGAGGAATTTGGCATCACCATGACTCTTGCTTTCTTTTCTTGATGTCATCTCCCTCGCTAACCCAAGGAGAATCATCATACTGATTTTGAAAATATCTCATCATTGTTTTTCTGGTACTTTGTCCACCTACATATATATTTCTAAACTGTACACTTTAGTATACATGCATTTGCATTTTATATGAGTAGAATCACAGTATATGTCTTTTATATCTCTATTGCATGGCTCAGTACTCTGCACTCAGTACTCAGGGATGAGCAGCTGACAGGTGGCCCCACCTTTTTCTACATCCTGGATGTTCATAGTTACTGTGCCTCACATAGGAAAGTGTCTCTCATACTTATGGTCAAGGATGGCCTCCAAGAGTGACTGAATTGGGCCATGCTATGGACTTTGAAAGGCTGAGGTCTCCTGGAAGCAATTAAGCCATGGAAGCATGCCTTTCAATGGGATTGGGGGAAACCAGCCCTTTCTGTGTTTTTCTAGGTGGTGATGGGGGCAGTTTGCACTATGACAAGCTTCTTGCCTTTGCCACACAGCAACCACAGCAAAGACCTATACAAGCTATATAAATGTGGATATAAAGCTGCCTTTTGTCAGTGCATTGCCTCAGTTATTTCATTTCATTAATGTAGAGGGAGTAGTAAAGTAGCTTATGTAGTTGCCTCGCATTTGAGAATTTCCTTCTAACCAATAGTGACACGTCCCGTGACTAAACACTCAGGGTCACTCCAGGTGAACGGGGCTGCATGAAATAATCACACAGAGACAGAGAGATACCTTTTTCTTTGACTCCTCTGACCTTAGGGGTCCCTGGAAAGAGAGAGAGGAGCACATCCTGAACCCTTTTATTAGGGAAAAGCCATTCAAATGAGGCAAGGGGTCAGGTTTCAGGGGGTTGAGTCCAGCTTCTGCTGCCAGCAGATTGACTGACATCTAGGGAGGCCATGCCCATCTCATGAGCTGTGTGGGGATCACGGCACAGCAAGTGAAAAGACCAGAGCGAGGCCGACCCAAACAGAGGGACAATGTGGGTTCAGTACACCCTGTGTGCTCAGTGCTCATCGTCCACACACACACAGCCCATGTGCCTTGCCACATCTCCACATTCTCATCGCTCAAGGCTAAGGGGCACTCGGTTCCTATGTGGCAGCAACATTCAACACTTAAGTTACAAAGACTCAGATTTTCCTGTAGGTGACAAACCTTATTATCAGACTGTACTTCTGTCACTAGCTGAGATGAATTTAGCTGCAGTGTGACAGGGATGCATTAGGGGAAGAGCTGAGGACAACCTCCAGCCAACAGCCAACAAGCACTGAGGCCCATCACTCAGAGCCAGGACTGGAGGACATCAAAGATGAGGGTTGCCCACCTGGTATTGTCCCCTGTCCCTAAGGTTCAGTAGTAGAGTGATATATCCAGTGTTATCTTCAGGACCCTGTGAAGAGATTGGTAGGAAATAACCATTTGTTAAAAAGATTTATCAGTATAATACAGGGTCAAGCTAAGATTGACCTGACAAGGTAGAGGCCTTCCATGTTTGAAAGGTTGTGTGAGGACACCACACTGAGAATGGGAGGAGAGGGGTCCTAGTTTCGGTTGCTTTGAAAATATCCAGATAGAAATAATGTAGGACTTAGAACTTTGGAAAATGATCACACGGAGCACTGCAGAGAATTTGGAAAGTGATTCTGGGCAGAAAGAAGGCAGACAGTGAGCAGCACAGCACTGGGGTCATAGGAGGTCCAGTCCCACGGAGGACCTAGGGAAGGACCACCCAGGCGACATTGAGCTGGAGCTTCTGTGCACCCACTCCTGGACCCTTAAACCTTCCTGCCCAGAGGTTGCTCTCCATTCCCAGAAAGTCCTCAGGCAGGGAGGTCCAGGGGCTTGCTTTCCAACCATCTTCAGATATTAGGTGACAAATGCTCACAGAGTGGAGAAGGGTCATCTGAGATGGTCTGGTATGGTTTTTTTTTTTTTTATTTTATTTATTTTTTAGTTTTCGGCGGACACAACATCTTTGTTTGTATGTGGTGCTGAGGATCGAAACCGGGCCGCACGCATGCCAGGCGAGCGCGCTACCGCTTGAGCCACATCCTCAGCCCCTCTGGTATGGTTTTTAAATCTTGATACATGTGCTGCCCCCTCCCCCCAAAAAACCCATATATATATAAAGTCAATGTCAGTGTAGCACAGCAACTCAAAAGGGAAAAGGAAAGGGACATGATGACATTATGTGTTTTGCCAGTAAAATTCGTTTTTATTGAAGATGCAGCTCTATGTCCACATGAGACAGCAATTCAGAGAGCAATTGTATCCAAAGGGGGAATGTGAGTGTAGAGGGAGGCTAGAGAAAATTCAAACTTGCTGACATTGGTCAGAGACTGAGCAGGTAGTGGGGGAGGGGAGTGTCCCATTGCTCCATCCTGTGGAGGCTGAGAGATGGAGGCCCTGGAGGACACTGGTTGAAGAACAGAGATGAGGTCAGATCTCAGCAGCAGGAACCACTAGAGCAGACTGGGAGCACCAGGTGGACTGGAGACAAACAGGGGGGCAGCAGCTGGAAGCCCAGCAGGTGAGGGGCAGCACTGGGATGTGCAGCAGGGGTTCTGGCAGCTTCTGGTGCTGCAGCAGGAGGGCCTGCAGAGCTGGACATTAGCTCCAGGATGGCTGAGAGCAAGGGGGCCAGCAGCACAGACTGTCAGCACATAGGGCACATCAACAGGAGCCACAGTAGTTGGGGGGGCAGCAGGTGGTCCTACAGCAGATGGGGCGGCAGCAGCAAGGGTGGCAGCAGGAGCCACAGCCACTGGAACCTCCACAGCCACTGGAGCCACCACAGCAGGGGCTGCAGCAGCTGGAGGCACAGCAGCTGGGGCGGCAGCAGGTGGTCCTGCAGCAGGTGGTCCTATAGCAGATGGGCTGGCAGCAGCAGGAGCCACAGCCACTGGAGCCACAGCCACTGGAACCACCACAGCAGGACCCACAGCAGCTGGGGCGGCAGCAGGTGGTCCTAATGCAGATGGGGCGGCAGCAGCAGGAGCCACAGCCACTGGAACCTCCACAGCCACTGGAGCCACCACAGCAGGGGCTGCAGCAGCTGGAGACACAGCAGCTGGGGCGGCAGCAGGTGGTCCTACAGCAGGTGGTCTGGCAGCACCTGGGCTGGCAGCAGCCACAGCCCTGGCCAGAGCAGCAGGAGCCACAACAGGAGTTGCACATGGTGTCAGAGACTGGAGGATCTGGGTGGGTTTCCAGGAAGGTGGGTTTCAAAGGTTTGGAGGTCTCTCTGACCCAGTCCCCTTTTATACCCTTCCCAGAGGCTGGTGTTGTCACATGCAACAGTCTTTTCCTGCCATTGTTTGTATTTGTAAATAGGCAATTATCAAATTAGGCCTGTTTAATTTTGTTTAAATATTCAGGTTGATTGGGAAACATGATTTCCCTTCCCTGCTGTGTTAGGTGTCATTGGTCAGGTCTTCCTGAGTCATCTCTCAAGGGTCTTTTTAGCTCTCCTTCCTCACAGAGAGGGTGTCATGTGACATTGTGCCTCTGTCTGGTGGGTTTCAGAGGCAGTGTGGGCAGTAAGTCATGTCTGCCCTTGGTAAAGATCAACTTCTGTGTCCCTTATTTCTTTCTGGGGACACAAAGGTAAAAAGCTGTATTTTCATCTCCTGGCTCCTTCATTATGCATCTGGTGGGCAAAGAAGGTTTGAATGTGCAACAGAGACCCTTGTCTTGGGATCAGGAAGGGCATTAGCACACTTCCCCATTCCCCTCTGAAGCATTACTTGTGCTGTGGAGCTCTTAACAGGAGACACAGACCTTTAGTGAATGCAAACACACAGTTTTGGATTCACTAAAGGATGATTTGATTTCCCAGCAACATATTGCCAGTATGGTTCTTAGGGGGTCCTATGAGGACATGTGGTTGCAGAGATCAGCATCACCAAGAGGTTCAGATCCCTCAACACTCCACCTGCTTGAGAATTGTTTCCTTCTGCTTCTGGCTTCCTGTCTTGGTGGTTGGATCAGGCCATATTGACTCATGACTTGTGTTTCCTGAACACCCTTGTCCATCCACATATGATGCTTGAGGAAACCTGCCCCTTATACAACTCATAACCAGCCACTTTGGTGTAACCTGGTGTCACTGAATTCAGGAGATGAACTGTTCTCTCACTTCTAATAATTGAGGTCCTGTATTGGATTTTGGTGATTTGGTGTAATCTTCAATCCAACAACAACATAAAAGATATCATAAAAGGAAAACAGATATATCTTCATTAATGGGTATCAGCTGACACATCCTAATGAGGATGAAGTCAAAGCTTAAAGGGGGCAAAACTGTCATTGCTAATGACCAGGTGACTGCTGTTCTTAACGATGAGGAATACCCTTACCCATCAGTTGGTCCTCCAAGTTTCAAGAAGTTTCAAGTGCACAGTATAGTGGGTATCTCTGTGATGGCAATGTGGAGTATCTTCATTAGATCTTAATTCAATTCTTTATAGAATAAGGCCCTGGACATATTTTCGTTATGTTAAGTTGGGTGGCTAACACCTTTTTTTACTTCGTTTTATTATTAAGGCATGTATTGGTAAAACTGGAGAATATGACGTAGGTAAATAAATATACTTTTTGAGCATGGAGGTTGTTCATTGGATTTCTTGCACAAGAAAGACAAAGTGCACAAAGAAGAAATGGTAGTTTGACTTTTTGATTTCTAGAAGAAATAATTTAGTAGAAATTTAGGAGCTATCAGTACTCTTTTGCACAGCTATAAAAGCCAGAGTGTATTACCATCATGGGCCAGTGAATATGAGAGCCCCAGCACCAGTGGTTCTCCAATAGGCTATTACAGGAGTGACCTGGGAGTGTTCCAAACTGCCAATGGCTGGCTCCTGCCCAGAACGATTTTGATTAAATTGCTCTGTGGAAGGTCTGGACATCACAAGTTTTTCATGCTCCTCAGTATATCAGGAGCTGAGACCTTCCTCATTAAATTGTCCACATTCCATGCATTGTTGTTTATTTCTGTTAAGCACAGAAGTCACCAAAATAAAAAATAAAAAAATTCGATCAATGGCATCTAAATAACAAGCAAATGGATCCTGTAGTGGGAACACTGAAGTGTGAGCAATGGGGACTTAAAAATTGCAAATTCCTCCTTTCTGTTTTAGATCATTCTCATTCCAAACCAACAGACTCACATGGATGAGTGTGGGCCATTAGGGCACAAAGCACAAAGGGAGATCACTGTCTACAGTGCCCTGCACTGCAGAGAAGGAAACTCAACAGAGGACAGATTTCATTCTATGCACTTTTTATAAATTCATCCTGTTGCTGGTGTAATTCAATGGATAATTCCTATCTGGATCATATTCAGAGATTACTGGTGGTCTAGAAAAAAATTCACTTCTCTATGACATGGAGTCATAAACATTATGAGTGTAATATTTCCACTTTATACACTTTTCTTTTACAAGGGCCACAAGAAAAAATAATCCAAATAACTAAACACCAACTAAATTTGAATGAGGTGGAAACAATCTGTGTATTCTGGACACATCATGCTAGTATATGCTTTAGAGAATGGCATGCAAACCAGAATTTTCTCTTCAGGTATCACTATATGGGGTTAATGCCCAACAATTTTCAATTCATACATCCTATGTATTGTGTCCATATTTACCATGTACTGTGATTATTTGAATTGCAATGTGTTAGTAATAACATCCTAATTGCTTTACTAAGCCTTTCACCAGTGTGACCAAAATACATGACAAGAATAACTTAATGGAGGAAAGATTTATTTTGGCTCTTGACACCAGAGGGTCAGTCCATGTTGAGCAGATGCCATAGCTTCAAATTTTGGGACCCATGATAAGGCAGAACATCATGGCAGAATGGCATTATAAAGATTATGAAGATGCCTTACTCTGCTTCATTAATTGCAGCCAGGAATCATGAGATAGAAGGGGCCACAGGGGAGAGGCACCTTCCAGGCCAACCCCCAATTACCCATCTCCTCCAGCCATGCTCTAGCTGCCTGCAGTTACCACTCAGTCACTTCAAACTAGGATGGAATCCTAAAAATCCAATTATTTCACCTCTAAACCATTCTCCCTAGACACAAGTGCTTTAGGGAGACCCCTTACCTTTTTATATTCAATCCGTAACCATGCGGTAAATGGAGACACAATAACCATGTAGGTTGATAGGAGAGTTAAGGCCCTTTTAATTCAACTCTGTTACATTACAGTGAAAATCAAATTGCTTTCAAATATTTAAGCATATATATGAATCAGAATTACCAGATTTGATATGAAGCGGTGCATGTAATCAGAGCAGTCTTTAAAGTAATGACAATGTCCACCTAGCATTGATTGGCTATTTGTCCTTGAACTATCTCCAATCATTTCTTATCTACAATTGTATTATAATTTTTGAATGAATATTTCTGTTCACCTGACTTCTTAAGAACACTGTTTTATTGGGCCCAAGGACACAAGCCTGCAATGCCACACACTGAGAAGGCCAAGGCAAGGTGATCACAAATGTGAGGTCACCCTGGACAGGTTAGTGAGACCCTATATCAAAATTAAAGTTAGGAAAGGTTAAGGTTTAGCTCAGTGGTAAAGCACTCCTGGATAACACGCTTAGCACCAGAGAAAACAATAGCCAAATGATAAAATTTTCAACAGTTTTTATTATGGAAAACACATTTATTGTTAAAAGTTTACTACATATGTGTGTGTGTATATATTTTAATATATATTATAATATGTATTATAAAATTTTATGTATATATTATAAAATTATATATATATATATATATATATATATATATATATATATATATATATATAAATAAAAAATTACCAGGCAAGTATCTACATGCCTAAATCTCAAGTTCAGGAAGAGAAAGTTGGCATCTCCATGACTCTTGAATGTCTTTTCTTGATCTCATCTCCCTTCCTCCAAGATGGAGAATTATCATCCTGATTTTTAAAGTAGTCTCATCCATGTTTTTCATTGTACTTTATCCATCTACATATACATTTCTAAACTGCAAACTTATAAATGTATATGTAGATGGATAACTGCAAACTTGAGTTATACATGCCTTTGCATTTTATACAAATATAATCCCAGTGTACATCTGTTATATTTCTATTCTTTGGCTCCATGCTCCAGACTAGCTGGGGATAGCAGCCTGTACCCTGCCCACCCCCCTTCCTACTACCTGGTGTTCATAGTTACTGTGCCTTGAACATGGACAGTGACTCTCATGCTTATAATTAATGATGGCCTTCCACACTGACCGAATTGGGAGATGCTATTGACCTTGAAAAGGTGAGGTTTCCTGGGAAGCCATTAGGCCGTTGGAAGCCATCCATCCAAGGAAACTAGGGACATCAGCCCTTTCTGGCTATTTCTTTCTAGGTGGTGATGAGGACAGTTTGCTTTATGACAAGCTTCTTGCCTTTGCCACTAAGCATCCTCAGCAAACACCTTGGTCATGATTGGAACCTCCAGGATGGTGAAAAATATAAACATGCTTTCTGTAAGGGCATTGCCTCAGTTGTTCAAATCAATCAATATGAATGGAATAGTAAAGTAGGTTATGTAGTAGCTTGGCCTTTGAGAACTTCCTTTTACCTGATAGCATATGGCAACCTTCAGCACTGAAGTTACAAAGACTCAGACTTTCTCTAGGTGCCAATCTCATTTTACAGGCTCTATTTCTGACACTAGCTTAGATGAGTCCAGCTGCAGTGTGACGGTAATACATTAGGGAAAGAGCTGAGAACAACCTCCATTCAACTGCCAAAGAGCCCCAAGGTCCATGACTCAGAGCCAAGGGTGAAGGCCATTAAGGATGAGAGTTGCCAACCCGATATTGTTCCCTGTGCCTCAGGTCCACTGATATAGTGATATAGTCAGTTACGTATTAAGGGAAACTACAAAAAAACTGGTAAGAAATAACAATTCATTGAGAAGATTTCTCAGTTCCATAGTAAGATTAAGATTGACCCTGACAATATAGAGACCATCCATATAGTTTGAAAAGCTGTTGAAGGATGCCAACACTGAGAATGGGGAGTATAGGCATCTTAGTTTCTGTTCCCTTAAAAATATCCTAAAAAGAAAGAACTTAGGACCTAGGGAAATGATCCCAGGGAGCACTGTTGGGAATTTGGAAAGTGATTCAGGGCAGAACAGAAGGCATGAGACAGTGAGCAGCACAGCACTGGGTCATAGGAGATCCAGTCCCACAGAGGACCTAAGGAGGACTGGAAGGACTCACCAGATGACACTGAGCTGGAGCATCTGTGCACCAACTCCCAGTCACTGGGTGAGCCCTGCTCCTGAACCCTTAAACCCTCCTACCCAGAGGTCGCTCTTCATCCAGAGAAAGTCCTCAGACAGGGAGGTCCAGGGGCTTGCTTTCCAAACCCATTTTCTGGCACGACCATGACAAATGCTCACAGAGCGGAGGAGGAGCATCTCAGGTGGATTGTTATGGTTTTTAAATCTTGATAGATGTTCTACCAAAAAAAAAAAAAAAAAAAAGGCAGAGTGAAACAGCAACTCAAAAGGGAAAAAGAAAGAGACAAGAGGCCATTATGTGTGTTGCCAGTAAAATTCATTTTTATTGAAGATGCGGGTCTATGTCCACATGGGACAGCAAGTCAGAGAGCAATAATATTCACAAGGATAATGTGAGAGTACAGGGAGGCTACAGAAAATTCAAACTTGTTGACATTGGTCAGAGACAGAGCAAGCCAGTAGGGAGGGGAGTGTCCTGTTGTTGCATCCTGTGGAGGCTGAGAGATGGAGGCCCTGGAGGACACTGGTTGAAGAACAGAGATGAGGTCAGATCTCAGCAGCAGGAACCACTAGAGCAGACTGGGAGCACCAGGTGGACTGGAGACAAACAGGGGGGCAGCAGCTGGAAGCCCAGCAGGTGAGGGGCAGCACTGGGATGTGCAGCAGGGGTTCTGGCAGCTTCTGGTGCTGCAGCAGGAGGGCCTGCAGGAGCTGACATGTAGCTGCTGGGGTAGCTGAGAGCAAGGGGGCTGGCAGCCCAGACTGTCAGCACATAGGGCACTTCAACAGGAGCCACAGTAGTTGGGGGGGCAGCAGGTGGTCCTACAGCAGATGGGGCGGCAGCAGCAAGGGTGGCAGCAGGAGCCACAGCCACTGGAACCTCCACAGCCACTGGAGCCACCACAGCAGGGGCTGCAGCAGCTGGAGGCACAGCAGCTGGGGCGGCAGCAGGTGGTCCTACAGCAGGTGGTCCTAATGCAGATGGGCTGGCAGCAGCAGGAGCCACAGCCACTGGAGCCACAGCCACTGGAACCACCACAGCAGGACCCACAGCAGCTGGGGCGGCAGCAGGTGGTCCTAATGCAGATGGGGCGGCAGCAGCAGGAGCCACAGCCACTGGAACCTCCACAGCCACTGGAACCTCCACAGCAGGGGCTGCAGCAGCTGGAGACACAGCAGCTGGGGCGGCAACAAGTGGTCCTGCAGCAGGTGGTCTGACAGCACCTGGGCTGGCAGCAGCCACAGCCCTGGCCAGAGCAGCAGGAGCCACAACAGGAGTTGCACATGGTGTCAGAGACTGGAGGTTCTGGGTGGGTTTCCAGGAAGGTGGGTTTCAAAGGTTTGGAGGTCTCTCTGACCCAGTCCCCTTTTATACCCTGCCCAGAGGCTGGTGTTGTCACATGCAACAGTCTTTTCCTGTCATTGTTTGTATTTGTAAATAGGCAATTATCAAATTAGGCCTGTTTAATTTTGTTTAAATATTCAGGTTGATTAGAAAACATGATTTCCCTTCCCTGCTGTGTTAGGTGTCATTGGTCAGGTCTTCCTGAGTCATCTCTCAAGGGTCTTTTTAGCTCTCCTTCCTCACAGAGAGGGTGTCATGTGACATTGTGCCTCTGTCTGGTGGGCTTCAGAGGCAGTGTGGGTAGCAAGTCATGTCTGCCCTTGGTAAAGATCAACTTCTGTGTCCCTTATTTCTTTCTGGGGACCCACAGGTCAACACTGTATTTTCATCTCCTGGCTCCTTCATTTTGCATCTGGTGGGCAAAGAAGGTTTGAATGTGCAACAGAGACCCTTGGCTGAGAGCAGGAAGGGCATTAGCACACTTCCCCATTTTCCACTGAAGCATTCCCTCTGCTGTGGAGCTCTTAATGGGAGACACAGACCTTTAGTGAGTGCAAACACACACAGTGAACCTTGGATGATTTGATTTCCCCAGCAACATATTGCCAGCATGGTTTTTAGGGGATCCTATGAGAAGATGTGACTGCAGAGCTCAGCATCACCAAGAGGTTCAGATCCCTCAACACTCCATCTTCTTGAGAATTGTTTCCTTTTGCCTCTGGCTTCCTGTTTTTGTGGTTGGGTCAGGCCATATTGACTCATGTCTTGGGTTTCCTGAACACCCATCCACATATGATGCTTGAGGGAACCTGCCCCTTATACCACTCATAACCTGCCACCTTGGTGTACCCTGGTGTCACTGAACTCTCTAGATAAACTGCACTCTCTTTTGTTTTTATTGAGGTCATTGATCACATTTTAATGATTAGGTCTTATTGTTGAACAAACACACAGAAAGAATTCAGAAAAGGAAACAGGTGTCTCCAGGATACCAGATGACATATATTCCTAGGGAAATGGAGTCAAAGCTGAAAGAGGATAGAACTGTCATTGGTAATGGCCACGTGACTCTTGTTCTTAACAATGAGGAACACTGTTACCCTTAGTTGGTTCTCTGTGTGTCAAGAAAGTGAATCACAGAGACTAGGGGTATCTCTGTGATGGCATTCTGATATGTCTTTAATGTCTCAATTCAGTCCTTTAAAGAATAAGCCCCTGGACCTATTTTCGTCATGTTAGCTTGAGTGACAAGCACCTATTTTACTGGGTCTTATTTTTAAGGCATGTGTTGGTAGAACTGGAGAATATGACGTAGGTAAATAAACAGACTTTCGGAGCATGGAGATATTTCATGGATTTCTTGCACAAGAAAGACAAAGTGCACAAAAAAGAAATAAAAGTTTGGCTTTTTGATTTCTAGAAGAAATAATTTAGTAGAAATTTAGGAGATATGACAGTACTCTTTTGACCAGCTATAAAAGGCAAAGTATATCACCATCATGGGCCAGTGAATATGAGAGCCCCAGCACCAGTGGTTCTCCAGTAGGCTACTACAGGAGTGACCTGGGAGTGTTCCAAACTGTCAATGGCTGGCTCCTGCCCAGAACGATTTTGATTAAATTGCTCTATGGAAGGGTCTGGACATCACAAGTTTTTCATGTTCCTCAGTTTATCCTTGTAGGAAGCAAACTTGAGACCCTCCTCATTAAATTGTCCTCATTACTTGCATTTGTGTCAATTTTAGTGAAGCACAGAAGTCACCAAAATCAATAAGTTTTAATTGATGGCATCTAAATAACAGAGTTACTGATGCTGATATTGGAACATGAAAGTTTGAGCAATGGGGACTTAAAAATTGCATATTCCTCTTTAGGGTTTTAGATAATTCTTATGCCTAACCAACACACTCACATGGATGAGCATGGACCACTAGGGCAACAAGCACAAAGAGAAATCACTGTAGACAGTACCCTGCATTGTGAAGAAGAAAACTCAACACAGGAGAGACATCACTCTGTGCACTCCTTGCTGAACTCTACCTGAGGTCTGGTGAAACTTAATGGTTAAGTACTATCTGGATCATACTCAGAGATTACTGATGGTCTACAAAAAGTTCACTTCTTTTATGAGAAGGAGTCATAAACAGATTGTAATATTTTCCCTCTAAACAGTTTTCTTTTTATTTCAAATGGCACAGTACAAAATAATCCAGATAATTTAACACTTAAGCAATTTGAATGAGGTAGACACAATTGACATTTGCAAGCTCCACCTAGGAATTAGGTCATGTCTGTGAGCAGTCTGGATACATCATGCAGGTATATCTGTTAGAGAATGGCATACAAAACCAAATTTGTTTTCAGGTGTCCCTATATGGTGTATATGCAAAAAAGGTTTCAAATTTATACATCCTAGGTATTGTTTCCAGAGTTACTGTGTACTGTGATCACTGAATCACAGTGTGTTAGTAAGAGCATCACAATGTGTCACATATGTAGTGATTGTGTTAAAAGCCTTTCACCAGTGTGACCAAAATACATGACAAGAATACCTTAATGAGGAAAGATTTATGTTGGTTTTATGATGCCAGAGGTTCAGTACATGTTGAGCAGACGCCATAGCTTGGATTTTGTGGGCCCAAGATATGCAGAACACATGGCAGAAGTGCATGGTGAACGTGCCTTACTTTGCTGTATTACTTGCAGCCAGGAAGCGAAGAGATGTAAGAAGCTACAAGGAAGAGGCACCTTCTGTGCCACCCCTCTGAACCATCTCCCCCAGCCATGCTCCAGCTGCCTGCAATTATCACTCAGTCATTTGAAACTAGGATGGACTCCTTTGGTTTCACCCTTCACAATCCGATTATTTCTTTTCTTTTCTTTTTTTTTTTTTTTTAGAGAGAAAGAGAGAGAATTCAATATTTATTTTTTATTTTTCGGCAGTCACAACATCTTTATTTGTATGTGGTGCTGAGGATCAAACCCCGGGCCGCATGCATGCCAGGTGAACGTGTTACCGCTTGAGCCACATCCCCAGCCGACAATCCGATTATTTCACCTGTGAACAATTGTATCTCAACACAGCAACTTTAGGGAGACACCTTATCAGTTTATATTCAATCATAACCATGCTCTAAATGGAAACCCCTATAATAACCATGTAGGTCAATGGGAAAATTAATGTACTTTTCATTCAATTTAGGTGCTTAACAATGAATATTAACTTGCTTTCAAATATTTCAGAATGTGTATTAATCAGTATTACCATATTTGATATGAAGTGGTACATGTAATCGGAGCAATATTTTAAGTAATAAAAATGTCCACCTAGCATTGATTGATTATTTGTCCTGATGTATCTTAATTCATTTCTTACCTAAAATTGTAGTTTTAATTTTTGCAGGAATATGTCAGTTCAGCTGACTTCTTAAGAACACTTCCTTATTGGGCCCAAGGGCACATGCCTGCAATGTCATACGCTGAGAATCCTAAGGAAAGAGGATCATAGTACGAGGTCAGCCTGGATAGGATACTGAGACTGTATATCAAAATAAAAATATATGCATACAAGCTATATAAATGTGTATATTATACACTCACACACAAATATATATACCTTGTACCCTTTTTACATATATATGCATATATAGATAGATACACACATAGATATAGATATATAGATATGTATATGGTCATAAATAATTACCAGGCTAATATTTATATGCCCACAGCTCAAGAAGAGGAATTTGACATCACCATGACTCTTGCTTGTCTTTACTTGATGTCATCTCCCTTGCTAACCCAAGGAGAATCATCATACTGATTTTGAAAATATCTCATCATTGTTTTTCTGTGTACTTTGTCCACCTACATATATATTTCTAAACTATACACTTTAGTTATACATGCTTTTGCATTTTATATGAGTAGAATCACAGTATATGTCTTTTATATCTCTATTGCATGGCTCAGTACTCTGCACTAGCTGGGATGAGCAGCCGACAGGTGGCCCCACCTTTTTCTACATCCTGGATGTTCATAGTTACTGTGCCTCACATACGAAAGTGTCTCTCATGCTTATGGTCAAGGATGGCCTCCAAGAGTGACTGAATTGGGCAATGGTATGGACCTTGAAAGGCTGAGGTTTCCTGGAAGCAATTAAGCCACAGAAGCATGCCTTCCAATGGGATTGGGGGAAACCAGCCCTTTCTGTGTTTTTCTAGGTGGTGATGGGGGCAGTTTGCTCTATGACAAGCTTCTTGCCTTTTCCACACAGCAACCACAGCAAAGACCCACAGAAATAGTGCCACTTGATCGTGACTGGATATAAAGCTGCCTTTTGTCAGTGCATTGCCTCAGTTATTTCATTTCATTAATGTAAAGGGAGTAATAAATTAGTTTATGTAGTTGCCTCACCTTTGAGAATTTCCTTCTAACCAATAGTGTCGCGTCCCATGACTAAACACTCAGGATCACTCCAGGTGAACTGGACTGCACAAAATAATCACACAGAGAGAGAGAAATAACTTTTCTTTGGGTCCTGTAATGGCTCCTCTGACCTTAGGGTTCCCTGGAAAGAGAGTGAGGAGCACATCCTTCTTTTATTAGAGAGAAGCCATTCAAATGAGGCAAGGGGTGAGGTTCCAGGGGGTTAGTCTAGCTTCCTGTTGTCTGCTGCCAGCTGATTGACTGACATCTAGGGAGGCCATGCCCATCTCATGAGCTGTGTGGGGATCACGGCACAGCAAGTGAAAAGACCAGAGCGAGGCCCACCCAGACAGAGGGACAACGTGGGTTCAGTCCACCCTGTGTGCTCAGTGCTCATCGTCCACACACACACAGCCCATGTGCCTTGCCACATCTCCACATTCTCATCGCTCAAGGCTAAGGGGCACTCGGTTCCTATGTGGCAGCAACATTCAACACTTAAGTTACAAAGACTGAGATTTTCCTGTAGGTGACAAACCTTATTATCAGACTGTACTTCTGTCACTAGCTGAGATGAATTTAGCTGAAGTGTGACAGGGATGCATTAGGGGAAGAGCTGAGGACAACCTCCAGCCAACAGTCAACAAGCACTGAGGCCCATCACTCAGAGCCAGGGCTGGAGGACATCAAAGATGAGGGTTGCCCACCTGGTATTGTCCCCTGTCCCTAAGGTCCAGTAGTAGAGTGATATATCCAGTGTTATCTTCAGGACCCTGTGAAGAGATTGGTAGGAAATAACCATTTGTTAAAAAGATTTATCAGTATAATACAGGGTCAAGCTAAGATTGACCTGACAAGGTAGAGGCCTTCCATGTTGTTTGAAAGGTTGTGTGAGGACACCACACTGAGAATGGGAGGAGAGGGGTCCTAGTTTCGGTTGCCTTGAAAATATCCAGATAGAAATGATGTAGGCCTTAGAACTTTGGAAAATGATCACACGGAGCACTGCAGGGAATTTGGAAAGTGATTCTGGGCAGAAAGAAGGCAGACAGTGAGCAGCACAGCACTGGGGTCATAGGAGGTCCAGTCCCACGGAGGACCTAGGGAAGGACCACCCAGGCGACATTGAGCTGGAGCTTCTGTGCACCCACTCCTGCACCCTTAAACCTTCCTGCCCAGAGGTTGCTCTCCATTCCCAGAAAGCCCTCAGGCAGGGAGGTCCAGGGGCTTGCTTTCCAACCATCTTCAGATATTAGATGACAAATGCTCACAGAGTGGAAAAGGGTCATCTGAGATGGTCTGGTATGTTTTTTTTTTTTTTATTTATTTATTTATTTATTTTTTAGTTTTCGGCGGACACAACATCTTTGTTTGTATGTGGTGCTGAGGATCGAACCTGGGCCGCACGCATGCCAGGCAAGCGCGCTACCGCTTGAGCCACATCCCCAGCCCCTCTGGTATGGTTTTTAAATCTTGATACATGTGCTGCCCCCTCCCCCCCAAAAACCCATATATATATATAAAGTCAATGTCAGTGTAGCACAGCAGCTCAAAAGGGAAAAGGAAAGGGACATGATGACATTATGTGTTTTGCCAGTAAAATTCGTTTTTATTGAAGATGCAGCTCTATGTCCACATGAGACAGCAATTCAGAGAGCAATTGTATCCAAAGGGGGAATGTGAGTGTAGAGGGAGGCTAGAGAAAATTCAAACTTGCTGACATTGGTCAGAGACTGAGCAGGTAGTGGGGGAGGGGAGTGTCCCATTGCTCCATCCTGTGGAGGCTGAGAGATGGAGGCCCTGGAGGACACTGGTTGAAGAACAGAGATGAGGTCAGATCTCAGCAGCAGGAACCACTAGAGCAGACTGGGAGCACCAGGTGGACTGGAGACAAACAGGGGGGCAGCAGCTGGAAGCCCAGCAGGTGAGGGGCAGCACTGGGATGTGCAGCAGGGGTTCTGGCAGCTTCTGGTGCTGCAGCAGGAGGGCCTGCAGAGCTGGACATTAGCTCCAGGATGGCTGAGAGCAAGGGGGCCAGCAGCACAGACTGTCAGCACATAGGGCACTTCAACAGGAGCCACAGTAGTTGGGGGGGCAGCAGGTGGTCCTACAGCAGATGGGGCGGCAGCAGCAAGGGTGGCAGCAGGAGCCACAGCCACTGGAACCTCCACAGCCACTGGAGCCACCACAGCAGGGGCTGCAGCAGCTGGAGGCACAGCAGCTGGGGCGGCAGCAGGTGGTCCTGCAGCAGGTGGTCCTATAGCAGATGGGCTGGCAGCAGCAGGAGCCACAGCCACTGGAGCCACAGCCACTGGAGCCACAGCCACTGGAGCCACAGCCACTGGAACCACCACAGCAGGACCCACAGCAGCTGGGGCGGCAGCAGGTGGTCCTAATGCAGATGGGGCGGCAGCAGCAGGAGCCACAGTCACTGGAACCTCCACAGCCACTGGAACCTCCACAGCAGGGGCTGCAGCAGCTGGAGACACAGCAGCTGGGGCGGCAACAAGTGGTCCTGCAGCAGGTGGTCTGACAGCACCTGGGCTGGCAGCAGCCACAGCCCTGGCCAGAGCAGCAGGAGCCACAACAGGAGTTGCACATGGTGTCAGAGACTGGAGGTTCTGGGTGGGTTTCCAGGAAGGTGGGTTTCAAAGGTTTGGAGGTCTCTCTGACCCAGTCCCCTTTTATACCCTGCCCAGAGGCTGGTGTTGTCACATGCAACAGTCTTTTCCTGCCATTGTTTGTATTTGTAAATAGGCAATTATCAAATTAGGCCTGTTTAATTTTGTTTAAATATTCAGGTTGATTAGAAAACATGATTTCCCTTCCCTGCTGTGTTAGGTGTCATTGGTCAGGTCTTCCTGAGTCATCTCTCAAGGGTCTTTTTAGCTCTCCTTCCTCACAGAGAGGGTGTCATGTGACATTGTGCCTCTGTCTGATGGGTTTCAGAGGCAGTGTGGGCAGTAAGTCATGTCTGCCCTTGGTAAAGATCAAACTTCTGTGTCCCTTATTTCTTTCTGGGGACACAAAGGTAAAAAGCTGTATTTTCATCTCCTGGCTCCTTCATTATGCATCTGGTGGGCAAAGAAGGTTTGAAAGTGCAACAGAGACCCTTGTCTTGAGAGCAGGAAGGCCATCGCACACTTCCCCATTCCCCACTGAAGCATTCCCTCTGCTGTGGAGCTCTTAACGGGAGACACAGACCTTTAGTGAGTGCAAACGCACATAGTGAACCTTGGATGATTTGATTTCCCCAGCAACATATTGCCACTGTGTTTTTTTAGGGTGTCCTATGATGAGATGTGGCTGCAGAGATCTGTACCACCAGGAGGTTCAGATCCCTCCACACTCCACCTGTTTGAGAATTGTTTCCTTCTGCTTCTGGCTTCCTGTCTTGGTGGTTGGGTCAGGTCATATTGACTCATGTCTTGTGTTTCCTGGATACCCTTGTCCATCCACATATGAACCTTGAGGGAATTGCCCCTCATATAACTCATAACCTGGCACTTTTTTGTAACCTGGTGTCACTTAACTCAGGAGATGAACTGTACTTTCACTTCTCATAATTGAGGTCCTGTATTGGATTTTAGTGATTTGGTGTAATTTTCAAACCAACAATGTGAAATCATAAAAAGAAAACAGATATCTCCATGGATATCAGTTGGCACATATTCCTAGTAAGGATGAAGTCAAAGCTTAAAGGGTGAAAAACTGTCATTGCTAATGGCCAGGTGACTGTTTTTCTGAAAAGTGAGCAATGCTATTACCTATCAGTTGGTCCTCTGCCAAGAAATAGGTGTGCAGAGATTAATGGGTATCTCTGGGATTTTATTCTGATGTATCTTCACTGTGTCTTTATCTTTCCTTGAAAGAATAAGTCCCTGAGTAATTTCCATCATTTTAACCTGGATGGCAAGCACCTGTTTTACTGGTTCTTATTTTTAAGGCATTTGTTGGTAAAAATGGAGAATATGACATAGGTAAATAAATATACTTTCTGAGCATGGTGATATTTCACTAGATTTCATGTATAAGAAAGAGGGCAAAAAGAAGAAATAGAATTTTGGCTTATTGATTCCTATAAGAAATATTTTTGTATAAATTTAGGAAGTTTGCAATACTGTTTCCACATCTAAAAAGTCAGAATATATTACCATCATGGCCTCTGAATATGATAGCCCTGACACCAGTGGTCCTCACGTTGGCTGCAAATGGAATGACCTGGGGAGTGTTAAAAACTGCCAGTGCCCAGCTCCTCTCCAGAACAAGTGTGACTGAAGGGTCTGGACAACACAAGTTTTTCATGTTCCTCAGTTTATCCTGGTAGGATGTAAAGCTGAGACCCTCCTCATTAAATTTTCCCCATTACCTGCATTTGTGTCAATTTCAGTTAAGTACTGAAGTCCCCCAAATCAATAAATTTTAACTGATGGCATCTAAATAACAGAATTACTGATCCTGACATTGGAACACTAAAGTTTGAGCAGTGGAGACTTAAAAATTGCATATTCCTCTTTAGTGTTTTAGATCATTCTTATGTCAAACCAACAGATTTCACATGAATGAGCTTGGACCACTAGGGCACAAAGCACAAAGGGAAATCACTGTAGACAGCTCCCTGCACTGAACTCTACCTATGGTCAGGGGAAATGTAGTGCACAATTAATATCTGGATTATAAAAGACAAACTCCATGTCTCTTATGACATGGAGTCATAAACAGAGTGTAATATCTTCCCTCTAAACAGTTTTCTTTGTCTTTTTCAAATGCCACAATATAAAATAATCCAGATAACTCAACACCATAGAAATTTGATGAGGTGTACACAATTGACATTTGCTAGCTCCACCCAGTAATTAGGTTATGTCTGTGAGCAGTCTGGACCCATTATGCTAGTATATTCTTTAGAGAATGGCATGTAAAACAGATTTTCTTTTCTCGTGTCAGTTGTATGGTTAATGCACAACAGTTTAAAATAAATACTTACTATGTATTGTGTCCATATTTGCAATGTACCATGATTCTTGAATCACAGTGTGTTAGTAATAACATCCTAATTTTGTTACTAAGCCTTTCACCAGTGTGACCAAAATACATGACAAGAATAATTTAATGGAGGAATGATTTATTTTGGCTCATGATATCAGAGGTTCAGTTCATGCTGGATGGATGCCATAGCTTGGACTTTTGGGGCCCTAGATAAGGCAGAACACCGTGGCAGAAGGGCATTGTGAAGATGCCTTATTCTGCTCCATTAATCGCAGTCAGAAATCAAAGAGAAGGAAGGGGTCACAGGGAAGAGGCAACTTCCAGGACACCCTCCCAGTGACTCACCTCCCCCAGCCATTCTCCAGCTGCCTATGGTTATCACTCTGTCCTTTCAAACTTGGATGGCCTCTGTAGTATATAGTCCTCACTATCCAATGTTTTCAGCTCTACCTAAACATCGGAGCTATAGGGAGACAGCTTTTCCATTTATTTTCAACCCATAACCATGCTCTAAATGGAAACACTGACAATTACCATGAAGATTGAATTAACATGAAGATTGATAGGAATATTAAGGTACTTTTAACTTAATTATGTTACTTTACAATGAACATTCATTTGCTTTCAAATAATTAAGAATATGTATTAAGCAACATTACCAGATTTGATATCAAATGGCACATGTAATCAGAGCAGTATAAAAATGTTCACCTAGCGTTGACTGGATTTCTATTTGTCCTTGAAATATCTTTATTCATTTTTTATTAAAAATTGTGTATTAATTTTTGAAGGAATATTTCAGTTCAGCTTTTTTATGGGCCCAAGGGCACAGGCCTGCAATTCTAGACCCTGAGAAGGCTAAGGAAAGAGCATCCAAAGTGGGAGTTCAGCCTGGACAGCTTAGTGAGACCCTCTATCAAAACAAAAGTAATAAAAGCTTGAGGTTTAGTGCAGTGGTAAAGTATCCCTGGATAATATGCCCAGTACCAGAGAAAACTTGTAACAAAATGATTAAAAAAACACACATTTATTGTGAAATGTGATATATATATCTATATCTATATATATATATATATATATCACATTTCACAATAAATGTGTTTTCCATTTTAAATGGATATATATATATATATATATATATATATATATATATATAGTGTTATAAATAATTGGCAGGCAAGTATCTACATACCCAAAGCTCAAGTCCATGGAAGAGAATGTTGGCATTATCAAGGACTCTTGTATGTCTTTTCTGGTCCCCATCTCCCTACTTCACTATTGAGAATCACTATCCTGATTTTTAAAGTAGTCTTATCGTTGCTTTTCTTCATACTTTACTCACCAACATATACATTTCTAAACTGTACAGTTTAGTTATGCACACCTTTGAATTTTATATAAAGAGAATCACAGTATATTTCTTTTCTGTTTCTATTCTTTGGCTCAATACCCTGGTCCCGCTGGGAATACCAGCCTGTGAGTGGCCCCGATTTTTTATATTTCCTGGTGTTCATGGTTACTGTGCCTTGACAGTACCTCCCATGCTTGGTCAAGAAGGTCTTCCAGACTCACTGAATTGGGAGACACTGTGCACCTTGAAAAACTGAGGTTTCCCGGGAAGCCATTAAGCCATTGGAAGCATGCCCTCCAAAGGGAATGTGGGGCCCCAGTCCTTTCTTTCTTTTTATTTCTAGGTGGCGATGGGTGCAGTTTGCTCTAAGATAAACTTCTTGCTTTTCCCACTCAGCGTATTCAGCAAACACCCATAGAACGGGTGCCCCTTGGTCATGACTGGAACCCCTAGAATGGTGAGAAACATAAACCTGCTTTTTGTAAGTGCTTTGCCTCCGTTATTTCATCCCATTAATATAATAGGAATACTGAAGTAGTTCATGCAATTGCCTCACTTTTGAGAACTTCCTTCTAACCAACAGCATATGGCAACATTCAGCACTCAGGTTATAAAGACTCAGACTTTCCTGTAGGTGACCAACCTTATTTTACAGGATCTCCTTCTGTCACTAGCTTAGACAAATTCAGCTGCAGGGTGACAGGGATGCATCAGGGAAAGAGCTGAGGATGACCTCCATTCAACAGCCAGCAAGCCCCAGGGCCCATCACTCAGAGCCAAGGGTGGAGGCCATTAAGGATAAGAGTTGCCAATCGGGTATTCTTGCCTCATGTCCAGTGATGTAGTGATATATCCAGTGTCATCTTAAAGGAAATTATGAAAAAATTGGTAAGAAATAACAATTTTTCAGATGGTTAATCAGGTTGGTGAACAGTCAAACTAAGAGTCGACCCTGACAATAGAGAGAGCATCCTTGTTGTTTGAGAAACTGTTGAAGATACTAACACTGAGAATGGGAGTATAGGGGTCCTAGTCTGGGAGCCCTTCAAAATATACCCAGATAAAGAGGACTTAGAACTAGTAGTTTGCAGCCCCACCCAGCACCCTAGCAGAGCAGCTCCACCCTCAGAGCCGTCCTGACCATGGAAAGAGGAAGCACTGTTGGGAATGTGGAAATAGACTCAGGGCAGTACAGAGGCTGAGGCGTTCCTCACGACTAAAACCCTCAGGGTCACTCCAGGTGAACTGGGGTGGCACAAAATAATCACACAAGAGACAGAGATATCTTTTTCTTTAGGTCCTGTGATGGCTCCTCCGACCTTAAGGGTCTGCAGAAAGAGAGAGCGAGAGAGCCAATGCTGAACCTTTTTATTGAGGAGAAGCCATTCAAATGAGCCAAGGGGTCAGGTTTCAGGGGGTTGAGTCTAGCTTCATGAGGTCTGCTGTCAGCAGGTTCATGGACATTGAGGAAGGCCACACCCAAAGGCAGAGCAAGAGAAGGGGACACTCAAAGGGCATTTCCATGGAACATTCTATCCCAAACAGGGCAAAGGGGTAGTGTTACAAAGGAACAGTGAGTGTAGCTCCACTCCATGGTTGACACACCTACACCTGAAGACATGCCCTCAACTTCCTGAACGGGGACAACACCTAAGTCACTAAGAAATGTAGTGATGGGTGTCCCGGCCGGGGCAGGACACACCAACGTGGGCAGCGAACCTAGATGGGGAGGAATGAAGGGACAAGAGACACGAAAGGTGACAGCAAGACAGGAGTCTGATCAAGCTGCAAACTTTTATTGTTCACACAGGGGTATTTATATGCTGGGGATGGGGAAGCTCTCTAATCAGCAGTTGCTGGATGTGGGTGGTAAAACTGCCAGCTGCAAGATGTCTGATGATCCTGATAACCGCAGGATGTTCCAGGGAGATAGATGGCTGCAGGATGTCTCCCAGGCAGGATGTCTACCAGGGAGCTGTTTCTGGTAAGTGTCAGGCTATTCTTTGAAGGAGAACTTCTTTCTAGCCCCTGACAGAGGGTCAGAGCCTCTTGCTTCAGGATGGAAGGCGGGGGCCATTCAGAGTGGCACCCCACAGAAGGCAGTAGACTACGAGCAGAACAGCACTGGGGTCCTATGAGTTGTGGTCCCACAGAGGACCCAGGGAGGACTGGAAGGAATTGCCCAGGAGAAACTGAGCTGTGCCCCATCTCCCGCTCTCTGGCTGAGCTCTGCTCCTGGACCCTTTAACCCTCCTGCCCAGAGCTAGCTTTCCATCCAGAGAAGGGCCTCTGGCAGGTAGGTCCAGGTGCTTCCTTTCCAAACCATCATCAGTTATTAGACTGACAAATCCTCACAGAACAGAGGTGGAGCATCCCAGATGGTCTGTTATGGTTTGTAAATCTTTACAGATGACAAACAATGACAACAACAAAATGGCAGAGTAGCACAGCAACTCTAAAGGGAAAGACAAAGAGACATGATGCCTTTATGTGTGTATGCAGTAAAATATATATTTATTGAAGATGCAGGTCTAGCTCTACATGAGACAACGTATCAGAGAACAATACTATCCAAAGGGGTAATGTGAGAGCAGAGGGAGGATACAGAAAATTCCAACTGTTCACATTGTTGAGAGAGAGAGAGAGAACAAGCCAGGGGAGAAGAGGCAGTACATTTGGAGGCCAAACTCTATCATATAATCAGTTGGAATTGGGATGTCCTGTTGTTCCATCATGTATTGGCTCATAGATGGAATCCATAGAGAATATGGGTTGAACAAGAAGAGGAGAGCTGAGGTCAGAGTGCTTAGCAGCAGGAACAGCTAGTTTGGGGAGCAGCAGGCGTTCTGGAAATAGTGGGGTGGAAGCAGCTGACGACCCAGCACGTGAGCACTGGGTTCTGTAGCAGGTGTTCTGGCAGCTTTTGGTGATGTAGTGGGAGGTCCTTCAGAAGCTGGACAAGCAGCACCTGGGGTGGCCAGCAGCACAGAGCCTATCAGCATGTTGGGTGGCATTAGCAGGACCCACAGCAGCTGGGACGGCAGCAGGTGATCCTGCTGCAGATGGGGCGGCAGCAGCAAGGGCGGCAGCAAGTGGAGACGCAGCAGCAGGAGCCACAGCCACTGGAACCTCCACAGCCACTGGAGCCCCCACCACAGCAGGGGCTGTAGCAGCTGGAGCCACAGCAGCTGGGGCGGCAGCAGGTGGTCCTGCAGCAAGTGGTCTGGAGGCAGGTGGGGTGGCAGCAGCAGGAGCCACAGCCACTGGAACCTCCATGGCCACTGCACCCGCCACAGCAGGAGCCACAGCAGCTTTGGCGGCAGCAGGTGGTCCTACAGCAGATGGGCTGGCAGCAGCAGGAGCCACAGCCACTGGAGTCACAGCCACTGGAATCACCACAGCAGGGGCTGCAGCAGCTGGGGCGACAGCAGGTGGTCCTGCAGCAGGTGGTCTGGTAGTACCTGGGCTGGCAGCAGCCACAGCCCTGGCCAGAGCAGCAGGAGCCACAACAGGAGTTGCACATGGTGTCAGAGACTGGAGGTTCTGAAGGTGTTCCCAAGAAGGTGGGTTTTGAAGGTTTGGAATCTCTCTGACCCCCATCTCCTTTTATACCCTGCCAAGAGATTGGTGTTGTCACATGCAACACCCTTTCTTGCTATTGTTTGTGTTAGTAAATAGGCAATTATCAAATTAAGCCCATTTATTTTTGATTTAAATTTCAGGTAGGGTAGAAAACATGATTTCCTTTCTCTGATGTGATTTATTCATTTTTGAGTTCTTCCTCAATTATCTCTAAAGTGTTTTTCTAGTTGTTCTTTCTCGAAGAGAAGTGTCACATGACATTCTGCCTCTGTGTGGTGGGCTTCAATGTCACTGTGCATAGTTTAGCATGTCTGTCTTAGGAAAGATGGACTTTAGCATTTCATATTTCTTCCCGTGGATAGTAAAGAAAAAAGCTCGATTGTTTTCTGATACCTCATTCTTTATGGGTCTGGTGGGCATAAATGTTTTGAATATGCAACATAGACCATGCACGAGAGCAGGAAGACCATTAGGACCCATTTCCCATTCCATACTCTAAATAGATATTTAATGGGATACCCTAACTTTTACCTGGTGGAAACCTAAGTAGTGAAAATGCACATTTTTCTTTCCTCAGAAACATATCTCCTAAAAGCAAATATAGGGACTGTTGGGGAAATTTGGTTGTAGAGATCAGTCACACCATGAGCTTCAGGGTCTGCAATTCTCCCCTTGGTGGGGAAATGCTTCTTTGTGCTTTTGCTCTCCAGTCTTTGTGGTTTTACAGGCCATATTGACTCATGTCTTCTGTGTCCAGGGCTCACTTGACCACCACTGAGTTTCCTCATTCCCCATATAACTCCAACCGGCTACTTCCTGTCTCCTTCGAGTTGCTCTGAAGATGCTGTGTCTTCTTTTCTTTATCCTTGACAATATTGATCGGATTTTGCCATTTAGGTTCTATTCTGTAAAGAAACAAACAGAGCAAAAATAAATCAGAGTGAAGAAAGATGACAGATATCTTTGATAATGGATATCAGCTGACAGATATTCACAGTGAGGGTGAATTCAAAGTTCAAAGGTTACCAAATTCCAAATGCAAAAAGCCATTGACTACTGCTCCTAAAAATGAGGAATGAGGCAAATCCATTAATTGGTCTTCTATCAGTCAAGAAACAGGAAGGAAGAGACTATTTGAGTTCTCTATGATGACACCCTTGAGTATCTTCATTATGTTTTAAGTATGATCTTTTAAAGAATATGATCCTTGCAGTATTTCCAACATGTTTGCTTGCTTAGAAAACATCTGATTTAGGTGATTTTCTTATTTTTAAGGCATCATTTGGTAAGATGGGAGAATAGGACATATTTACATAATTCTATGACCCGAGTATGGAGCTATTTCACTGGATTTGCTGTGCAAGACAGAAGAAATAATAAGACAGATGAAAATCTTCTTGATTACTAGGGAGGCAATTCTACATACATTTAGGGAGTTTGATTACTAGGAAATTGTTTCTGCATAATTTAGCAGGTTTGACAGAACCATCTCACCATAACTAAAAAGCCAGAGTATGCTACCTTCATAGAACAAAGTCTGGACAATCACTGCTCCAAACCAGTGGTTCTCAATATTGGCTTTAACTGGAATCCTTGTGGGAAGTGTTAAAAACTGCTGGTGCCTGGCTTCTGCACAGAAAAACTTTAATTTAATTGCTCTGGGACCTGGGCATTGCAAATGTTTCATTTCCCACAGGTTATCCTGATATGAAGCAAAGCTGAGACCCTCCTTGTTGAATATCCCTAAAACATGCATTGGCATCAATTCCAATTAAGAATAGAAGTTACCAAAATTATTAAATTTCAATTGATGCTATCTAAATAATAGAGAAAATATCCTGAATGGGGAACACTGAAGTGTGAACAATATGAACTGAAAAACTGATACTCCTCTTCAGTGTTTTGGATCATTCTTGTACTCACATGGATGAGATGGACCACAAGAGCATAAAGAACCATGAGAAATCACTGTTTAGCACCTGCACGATGAAGGAGGAAACTCAAAGCAGGAGAAACACCACCAAATGTACTCCTTGGTAAATTTTACCTGTGAAATACAGTGGCTAATTAATACCTGAACCATACTCACAAATTACTTAAGGTCTATATACAAACTTCACCTATGCTATGACTTGAAGTAGTACAGGAAGTGTGATGTTTTCCCCCTACACTGTTATTTCTTTGTCTTTTTCAAATGCCACAAAATAAAATAATCCAATTAATTAAGTACCAAGGAAATTTGAATGAGTTGGACTCAAATGACATTTGCAAGATCCATCTAGGAACTGGATTATGTCTGTGTGTAGCCTGGACACATCGTGGTAGTATATCCTTTGGAGAATTAGCTAACAGACCCTTTGTTTTCACGTGTCACTTGCATGATGTTAGTACATGCTCTTTTTAAAATGAATACACTCTACCTATTGTGTCTATAGTTACAATGTACTATGATTAGTTGAAGTACAGTGGGTTAGTAATAATATCATAATTATGTAATTCAGCCTTTTACTGCTGTGACCAGAATACCTGACAAAAATAACTTAAAGCAGGAAATATTTATTTTGTCTCACAATATCAGAGGTTCAGTCCATGCTGGATGGACTACACTGCTTTGGGTCCAAAATAAGGCAGAGCACCGTGGCAGAAGGGCATGGTGAAGAAGCCTGGCTCTGCTCTACTCCACTTCCTAGTAAGGAAGCAGAAAGATGGAAGGGGCCACAGAGAAGGGGCACTTTCCAGGATACCCCCTCTCTAGGGACCCACCTCCTTTAGACATGCTCCTGCTAGCTTTCTGCAATTTTCACTTAGTCCTTTCAAACCACAATGGACTTTTTAGGTTGTAGCTCTCACAATCCAATTATTTCACCTCTGAGCAGTTCTACCTAAACACAGGAGTTTTGAGGAGACATCTTATCAGTTTATATTGAATCCATAACCATGCTCTAAAGAGGGACCCCTACAGTAACTGAAAGGGACGTGAGAAAGAAAGAGACAGGCGAGTGAGAAATGAAGGAGGGAGGCCAGGTAGAGATCCCAAGAAAGTTTATTTGTCAAAGCTGACAACTAAAGGCCATCTCTCTATAGAGAGGAGAGGGGGGGCCCGAGATGTTCGGGGGTTCAGCTTGTGTGGGGTAGGGCCTTGGAGTTGTAGCTGTGGCGCTATGGGATAGGCTTGGGGGTGCTTGTGTCAGAGTTAGGCGGGTGGGGAATAGCATGGGATTGGCTTAGATCCTTGGCACCATGGGGCTTTCCAGAGCAAAGGGGTCATGTCCTTCTGGGATTGGCTTAGGATTATGGTACCGTGGGGTTGGTCAGTATGAGGGTGGGGGGAGTCGGGGTTAGAGGAAGTACAGGAAAGAGAAACTTATCTCATAAGATGGCGGTTAACATTTAAGATGGCTGCTTCAATGTTAAAGCAATACCCTACACCTATAGACCCCACAATTCCTGGTCTTTAATTTAGTCTCTAAACTATATCTCTCTCACCCCCTCCCTTTCTTCATCTCCATAAGGAAACTCTCTCTCCAGAGGTCCTAGGGGCTAGCACTGGGGCCTGCACACCTATTGTGGAGAGCTGCTCTGTACTGGGCAGATCAGACCAGGCTTGGAGAGCTACAGGCCAGCCACATAGCTGCGAGCACTCTGCTGGGTTGGTGGCTGTGTGAGGGGATGTTGGGGGACTATAGATACCTTGATGTTGCTTCTAGGCCCCAGCCCATGTCCCAAGATGGGAGTAACCCAAGATGGCCACAAAGGTAGCCCAAGATGGAGGTGATTGCTTCCAGAGATAGGGCAATGAGAGCGGGCTGTGTGGTGGCATTGTGTGATATGTTTGGAGATGTAGCACTATGGCATGTGGTGTTACAGTGGGCCACTGTCTCCAGACCCTGTGCAATGTCCCCAGGTGGAGGTTGCCATGTGGAGGGGGACAGTGGCAGACTGGGGGGAGCCCAGTGTTGGTTGATGGAGAGCCAGCACGTGGCAGGGTCTGCAGGGGCAGAATGGGGCCCAGGCGGGTGCAGGTGGGGGTTCAGTGAGCATCCGTGTGGGCAGGGGTTTCACCTGACGTGTTAAGAACAGTTTTTTATTAGGCCCAAGGGCGCCTGCCTGCAATGCCATACACTGAGAAGGCCAAGGAAAGAGGATCACAAGTGTGACATCAGCCTGGACAGGATACAGAGACTCTATGTCAAAATCAAAACAACCAAAGCTTGAGGTTTGGCTCAGAGGTAAAGCATCCCCAGATAATATCCCCAGTCCCAGAGAAAAACAATAACCAATTGATCAAAAATTCAACAGTGTTTTTTATGGAAAATACATTTCTTGTGAAACGTGGACAGATATATCCGTATAGTGTGGTAAGTAACTATCAGGCAAGTGTCTGCATGCCCCAAACTCGAGTCCAGGAAGATGGAGTTGGCACCACCAAGGACTCTCGTGTGTCTTTTCTTGAGCATGTCTCTCTCCTTGCCCCAGGGAGAATGACTATTCTGATTTTCAGAGTAGTCTTATCACTGTTTTTCTTTGTACTTTATCCACCTACGTATACATTTGTTGCTATGCACTTTAGTCATACGTGCCTTTGAATTTTATACAAATAGAATTGGGAGATGCCATGCACCTTGAAAAGGTGAGGTTTCCTGGGAAGCCATTAGGCCTTTGGAAGCATGCCCTCCAGAGGGAATGGCAGACCCCTACCCTCTCTTTTCAGGTGGGGATGGGTGCAGTTGTCTCCATGACAAGCTGCTTGCCTTTTGCCACTCAGCGTCCTCAGCAAAGACCCATAGAATACGTACGTGCCACTTCTTCTTGACTGGAACCTCCGAAATGGTGAGAAAAATAAACCTGCTTTTTGTGTGTGCATTGCCTCAGCTATTTCATTCCATTAATATGAAGGGAATAATAGAGGGGTGTGTGCTTGTGTGTGTGATTGTTTCACCTTTTTGAGAATTTCCCTCTAAGCACTAGCATAGGGCGACACTCGGCCCTGAAGTTACAAAGACTCAGACTTTCCTGTAGATAAACGACCTTGTTTTACAGGCACTTCTTCTGTCTCTTGCTTAGAAGAATCCAGCGGCAGTGTGACAGCTGGAAAGAGCTGGGGCAACCTCCACTCAACAGCCAACAAGCCCCACAGTCCATCCCTCAGAGCGAGGGTGGAGGCCATTAAGGATGAGAGTTTCCCATTCAGGTATTGTTCCCTGTGCCTCAGGTCTAGAGATATAGTGATACATCCAGAGGTATCTTAAAGGAAACTATGAAGAAATTAGTAAAAAAATAATAAAAATTTCTTCAGAGGATTCATCAGTTCAATAGACAGAATGGAAGTTGATCCTGACAACGTGGAGACCTTCCATGCTGTTTAAAAGGTTGTTGAAGGACACCAACACTGACAATGAGAGTACAGGGGTCCTAGTCTCTGTTCCCTTGAAAATATGCCAGATAGAAAGGACTTAGGACTTAGAACACTGGGAAATGATCACAGGAAGTACTGTAGGGCACTTGGAAATTGATTCAGGGCAGAACAGAAGGCAGGAGACAGTGAGTAAATGAACGCTGGGGTCATAGGAGGTCCAGTCCCACGGAGGACCTAGGGAGGACTGGAAGGACCACCCAGGCGACATTGAGCTGGAGCTTCTGTGCACCCACTCCCAGTCACTGGGTGAGCTCTGCTCCTGGACCCTTAAGCCCTCCTGCCCAGAGGTTGCTCTTCATCCACAGAAAGCCCTCTGGCAGGGAGGTCCAGGGGCTTGCTTTCCAAACCATCTTCAGATATTAGATGACAAATGCTCACAGAAGAGAGGTGGAGCACCTCAGATGGTCTGTTATGGTTTGTAAATCTTAATAGACATCCAAACAAAAAGTTACAGAGAAAGCACATCAAAAGGGAAAATAAAGAGACATGATGCCATCGTGTGTGTATGACAGTAAAATTCATATTTATTGAAGATATAGGTGAATCTCCACATGAGACAGTGCGTCAGAAAGCAGTAATGTCCAAAGGGGTAAGTGAGAACAGAGGGAGGCAAGAGAAAATTCCAACTTGTACAAATTGGTAAGAGACAAAGAATCCAGTGGGGCAGAGGCGGTACATTTGGAAGCCAAACATTCTCAAATCATCGGTTGGAATTGAGGTGTCCCATTGTTCCATCATGTAGGGGCTCAGAGATGGGGTCCATGGAGAATATTGGTTGAAGAAGAGGAGCGATGAGGTCAGAGTGCTCAGCAGCAGGGGCCACTAGAACAGCCTGGGGAGCAGCAGCTGGAAACACTGCAGGTGAGAGGGCAGCACTAGGTTCTGCCAGCTATTGGTGATGCCGCAGGAGGGCCTGCAGGAGCTAGCACCTGGGGTGGCTGACAGCAAACAGACTAGCAGCAGCAGGGGCGGCAGCAAGTGGTCCTGCAGCAGGTGGTCTGGAGGCAGGTGGGACGGCAGCAGCAGGAGCCACAGCCACTGGAACCTCCACATCCACTGGAGCCACAACAGCTGGGGCGGCAGCAGGTGGTCCTACAGCAGATGGGGTGGCAGCAGCAGGAGCCACAGCCACTGGAGCCACAGCCACTGGAACAACCACAGTAGCTGGGGCGGCAGCAGGTGGTCCTACAGCAGATGGGGCGGCAGCAGCAGGAGCCACAGCCACTGGAGCCACCACAGCAGGGGCTGCAGCAGCTGGAGACACAGCAGCTGGGGTGGCAGCAGGTGGTCCTGCAGCAGGTGGTCCTACAGCAGATGGGCTGGCAGCAGCAGGAGCCACAGCCACTGGAGCCACAGCCACTGGAACCACCACAGCAGCTGGGGCGGCAGCAGGTGGTCCTACAGCAGATGGGGCGGCAGCAGCAGGAGCCACAGCCACTGGAGCCACCACAGCAGGGGCTGCAGCAGCTGGAGACACAGCAGCTGGGGCAGCAGCAGGTGGTCCTGCAGCAGGTGGTCTGGCAGCACCTGGGCTGGCAGCAGCCACAGCCCTGGCCAGAGCAGCAGGAGCCACAACAGGAGTTACACATGGTGTCAGAGACTGGAGTTTCTGGGGGTGTTTCCAGGAAGGTGGGTTTCAAAGGTTTGGAGGTCTCTCTGATCCACGTCCCCTTTTATACCCTGCAAAGGGGCTGCTGTCTTCATATGCAACACCCTTTCCTTGTCATTGTTTGTATTAGTAAATAGGCAATTATCAAATCAGGCCCATTTATTTTTGGTTTTAATTTCCAGTTGCATGGAAAATGTGTGATCCTTTCCCATTGTGATTTGTCAGCTCTTCTTCCTTAATCATCTCTGAAGTGTTTTTCTAGCTCTCCTTCCTCAAATGGAGGTGTCCACATGGCATTCTGCCTCTTCCTGGTGGTCTTCAGTGTCAGTGTGCAGAGTATACCATGTCTGTCTTGGGAAGGATTAACTTTGGGATCTCATAATTCTTCCTGGGCACAGAAAAAGACAAGACTTCATTGTTTTCTGATGCATCATTCTTGTGGGCCTTCTGGGGAAAGAAGTTTTGAAAGTGCAACACAGATCACGTGTGAGAGCAGGCAGGCCATTAGGACATGTTTCCTGTTCATATTCTAAATCTTGATGTCCATCTTGAAATTTAATTGAACACAAAGAGATTTGTCAAGCAGAAACCATGTGGTGAAACTGGATGTTTTTCTTTTTTGTAAGAACAAATCTAAAAGTAAACTTGGGGTATGCTTTTTATGTATTCATTTATTTATTTTAAAAAATTTTAAATGAACACTATGTTTTAATTTTTTTCTTTTTAGATACACATGACAATAGAGCGTTTTGACATATTATACATCCATGGAGTACAACTTCCCATTTTTGTGGTTGTACATGATGTGAACTTACAGTCTGGCTGTGTACTTATATGAACATAGGAATGTTATATCGAATTCATTCTACTGTCTTTCCTATACCCATCCACCTTCCCTTCCCTTCATTCTCCTTTGTCTGATACAATGAACTTCTATTCTCTCTCCCACTACCCGCTTTTTTGTGTGTTAGTATCCACATATCATAGGGAACATTGGGCCTTTTGTTTTCTGGGATTGGCTTATTTCACTTAGCACGATAACCTCCAGTTGCATTCATTTATCAGCAAATGCCATAATTTCATTCTTTTTTGTGGCTGAGTAATACTGAATTGTGTTTGTATATCACTTTTTTTTCCATTCATCTAAATCACTGAAGTTCCACATTCCCCATATAACTCCAACCTGCCATTTACTGTCTCCACTGAACATGCTGTGTATTCTCTTTTTCACTGTTGTGGTTATTAATCTGATTTCCCCATATATGTTTTATGCTCTAAGAATGTAAAAACCAAACTGCTTGCCCCACACCGTCCCTTTTCAGCCTTAAGAAGCCAGAAAGATCTTCTTCGCCCCCCTTCCTTACAGCAGTAAGGAGTTCCCAAATTAGAGGGGGGAATGAAGCCAGATTTAAAGTTAGGTAGTCAGTGTAGTTAGGTAAATCAGGTCTAATACCGAGTGAAATCTAAAATGGAGGCCATGCTGAGAATGATTCCAGGAAACCCAGGACAACTCATGGAATGTTAATGAAGTCCTGGAAAGGCCCTAGGCCAAAGTCCATCCCAAAGAAGTGATAATGAAGTCCTTCCTGCCCAGATTACTTCTTTGGCCCACCTGTGTCCCACCCCTCAGGAGAGACAACCGCACTTCCACGGATTCCACCTCTTGGGTCCCCTTCTTCCTCCAGGAGAAGTCTTTTCTGCTGTCCTTTAATAAACTTCTAATTTCTACCCTGAAAAAAAAAAAAGAATGTAAAAACCAAACAAACAACCAAAAACCAAAAGGAAATCAGAATGAAAAAAGTAAACACAAATCTTGATAATTGGAATCAGCTGACATATATTCAGATTGAGGACGAAGTCAACATGCAAAGGTCACCAAATTCCAATGTGAAAAGCCACTGACTACTGTTCCTAAAAATGAGGAATGCTGCCAGTCCATTAGTTGGTCTCCTGTGTGTCAAGAAACAGGAAGGAAGAAACTATTTGGCCTCTCTATGATGGCATCCTTCAGTGTCTTCATCATTTTTTTTAATTACAGTCCTAAAGAATATGATCCTTGTAATATTCCCATCAGTTTAGCTTGCGTAGCAAACACCTGATTTCAGTGTTCTTATTTTTAAGGCATGTGTTGTTAAGATGGGAGAATATGATTATTTAAATAATTCTGTGTTCTGACTGGGGAGATATTTCACTGGATTTGCTGTGCAAGAAAGACAAAGGGAAAAATAAGAGATGAAGATCTTTTTGATTATTAGGGAGATGTTTCTACATGTATTAAGGGAGTTTGACAGAACTATTTCAGCCTAGTGTACAAGCCAGAGTACGCTACTCTCATAGAACAAAGTCTGGACAATCACTGCCCCCAAACCAGGGGTTCTCAATATTGTCTGCAACTGGAATCCCTGTGGGGAGCATTAAAAACTGCCGGTGCCTGGCTCCTGCCCAGAACAGCATTGATGTAATTACCCTGGGGTGGGACTTGATCATGCTTCTCAGGTTATCCTGATATGAAGCAAATCTGAGATCCTTTTCATTAAATTGTCCCTGTTACGTATATTGGTGTCAATTCCAATTAAGAACACAAGTCACCCAAATCATTAAATTTCAACTGATGCTTTCTAAATAATAGAGAAAATATCCTGAATGGGGAACACTGAAGTTTGAACAATGTGAACTAAAAAACGGATTCTCCTCTTTAGTGTTTTGGATCATTCTTGTACTCATGTGGATGAGATAGACCACAAGAGCATGAAGAAAAATGAGAAATCACTGTTTAGCACCTGCACGATGAAGGAGGAAACTCAAAGCAGGAGAGACCCCACTGAATGTACTCCTTGGCAAATTTTACCTAGGAAATACAGTGGCTAATTAATACCTGAACATTACTCACAAATTACCTAAGTTCTGCGTAGTGTTCACTTTTGCTATGACCTGAAGTAATGCATGAATGTGATGTTTTCCCACTAAACAGTTTTCTTTGTCTTTTTTTCCAAATGGCACAAGATAAAATAATCCAGTTAATTAAGCACCAAGGAGATTTGAATGAGATGGACTCAATTGACATTTGTAAGATCCATCCAGGTATTTGGCTATGCCTATGAGCAGCCTGGACACATCATATCCTTTATGGAATAAGGGAACATACTTTTCTTTTCAGGTGTCACTTACATGATGTTAGTGCACAACCTTTTATAAACAAATACATCCTACGTCCTGTGTTCCCAGCTACATGGTAGGACAAGTATTTGAATTACAGTGTGTTAGTAACAACATTGTAATTGTGTAAGTCTGCCTTTCACCTCTGTGACCAAAATATGTGACAAGAATTACTTAATAGAGGAAAGATTTATTTTGGGCTCATAATAGCAGAGTTTTAGTTCATACTGGATAGAAACACTGCATTGGACCCAAAACATGGCAGAAAGGCGTGGTGAAGATGCCCTGATCCATTAATCACAGCCAGGATGCAAAGAGGGGGAAGGGGTCACATGGAAAAGGCATCATTCCAGGGAACCCCCTGTGACCCGCCTCCTCCAGTCATGCTCCGTCTGCCTGCAGTTATCATCAGTTCTTTAAAAGTAGGATGGACTCTTTAGGTTATAGCCCTCACTATCCAATTATTTCATCTGTGAACAATTCTACCTAAACACAGGAGCTTTGGGGAGTTTATATTCCACACATAACCATGCTCTAAATGGAGACACCTACAAGAACCATGTAGGTTGATAGGGAGATTAATATACTTTTAATTCAGCTCAGTTATTACAATGAAAATCATGTGTTGCTTTCAAATAATTAAGAATACGTATTAAGCAGTATTACCAGTTTGGGTATGAAGTTGTAGATGTAACCAGAGTAGTATTTAAAGTAATAAAAGTTTCTGCCTAGCATTAATTCGATTTTAATTTTTCCTTGACATATCTTCATTCATTTCTCATCTAAAATTGTATTTTATTTTTTGAAGGAATATTTCCACTCACCTGACTTCTTAGGAAATCTTTTATCGGCCTCAAGGGCACATGCCTGCAATGCCATACACTGAGAAGGCTGAGGCAAGAGGATCCCAAGTGTGAGGGAGGTCAGCCTGGACACATGAATAAGACTCTATATCAAAATAAAAATAACATGAGCTTGTGGTTTAGCTCAGTTTTAAAGCATCCCTGGATAATATGCCCAACACCAGAGAAAGCAGTAACAACAAAATTATCTAAAAAATTCCACAGTTTTTTATTATGGAAATTGCATTTGTTGTTAAGTGTGTACAAGGTATATCTGTATAGTGTTATAAATAATTATCAGGCAAGAATATATAGGCACAAAGCTCAAGTTCAGGAAGAGACTGTTGGCATCACCAAGGACTCTTGTATGTCTTTTTCTGACCCCACCTCCCTCTCTCCACCATGGAGAATCGCTATCCTGATTTTTCTTTGTACTTTATCCAGCTAAATATACATTTCTAAACTATGCAGTTTAGCTATACATGCCTTTAAATTTTATATAAGTAGAATCTCACTATATGTCTTCTTTTTCTTCTAAGATTAAATATTTTCCACATTTTTATAGTCATAACAATGATGGTATTTGTCATTACAGATTTATACAGGCACACATGATAACAGTATAATTTCACTTTGACTTTTTGTGATTGGTTTATTTCACTTAGCATGGTAGTCTGCAGCTTCATCCATTAACCAGCGAATGACATAATGTCATTTTTCTTTATGGCTGAGTAATACTCCAGTGGCTGTGGCTCTAGTGGCTGTGGCTCTAGTGGCTGTGGCTCCTGCTGCTGCCAGCCCATCTGCTGTAGAACCACCTGCTGCAGGACCACCTGCTGCCACCCCAGCTGCTGTGGCTCCAGCTGCTGCAGCTTCTGCCATGGTGGTTCCAGTGACTGTGGTTCCTGCTGCTGTCACCCCACCTGCTGCCAGACCACCTGTTTCAGGACCACCTGCTGCTGCCCCAGCTGCTGTGGCTCCAGCTGTTGCAGCCCCTGCTGTGGTGGTTCCAGTGGATGTGGAGGTTCCAGTGCCTGTGGCTCCTGCTGCTGTCACCCTACCTGCCTCCAGACCACCTGCTGCCAACCCTGCTGCTGTGTGGCCAGCTGCTGCCACATGACCAGCTGCTTCCGCATGGCCAGCTGCTGCCGCCCAAGCTGCTGCTGCTAGTCTCTGTGCGGCCAGCCCAACTGGTGCTAGCGGCCCCACCACTTCATTCCTCTCCTCCTGCTCCACTGCTTCTTGTGCTCAGCACCCACACCTGCCCCCCCCACCACCCCACCCCACTGCTCTTCAACCAACAGACTTGATGGAGTCCATCTCGGGGCACAGTCAGCACAGGCCACTTACAAACCTTCATTCCAGTGGGTGGTTTGATAGCGTTTGGCCTCCACATGGGTAGCCCCTCCTCCACCACGTTATCAGCTATCTCCCAAAAGGAGTTCTCTTTTCCCTAAATCTGTCTGCTCTCATGTTACCCCATGGAACCAACTGCTCTGTGTTATATTTCCTTGTGTCAATAGAATCCTACATCTTCAATAAATGTGACTTAGACTGACATACAAACATCTGTGTCTCTTTATTTTTCTTTTTTGAATTTTTGTCCTTCTTTGTCACCCTTTTTGGTAGTTCATCACTAAACATTGAGAAATCATAGCATACAATTTGAGGTGAGCATTTCACAACCTAATACACGAAGATAGTTTGGAAAGCAAGCACCTGGTCCTCCCTGCCCAAGGACCTTCTTGGGATAAAGACCAAGCTCTGTTCACAGGGTTCAAGTCCCCAGAACAGGGTTCAACCAGTGAATGGGGATTGGTGCACAGCTTCCCCCTGGGTGAGCCTTCTGGTCGACCAGAGATCTTCACGGAGTTGGAGCTCAGAGACCTTCAGGAACTATCTCTTCATTATGTCACTCTGCTGTCTTTCCTCTCCACGTTGGAACATTTTCCATCTTTCCTATAGTGTTTCCTGGGTTCAATTTGCAAATAAATTCTTGGATCCCAAACCCAAATGAGGATCTTTCTGAATATTTATCCAGACGAGTTATCTTGTTTTCTTACTCTCAGTGTGCCTGCTTCTGAACAGCTTTCCATCATGGTCAGTTCTTGGTTTGACTCTCATAAACCAAACTCATAAATCCTCTGAGCAAATGGCTGTTTCTTATCAATTTTTACAGTTCCTTTTAGAGTTGTCATCTTGAATGTTTACTTTCTGTACATCACTGCAAATGAGGTGCGTGAAAAAATATCCCTTTCCTAACTCTTTTAAGGAGCTACCACCTTAGTCTGTGTGGGATGAGGCTGTGTATAAGGGTGTGTCACCCTGTGATCTGTGTGTTCATCAGGGCTCACTAAAAACAGAACCTGAAGTGGAGGATTTTTTTTTTTTTTTGGTTTTATACTGTTTTGTTTTAGGAAAGGTAAATGAAGAATAGCTTTCAGGAGATACCTGAAAGCAACCATGGGAGACATGTTGCCTCATGTAACATGTTCTGTGATTTCTACCCACTCTGATTTTCCAGAAAGCTCTAGAGGGAGAATGTATCTGCATCTTGTAGAAGTGATGTGGCTGGACCGTAGCTCTTCTATTCAGTTGTCACTAGCTGGGGAAGTGGCATCTATACTGGAGAACAGAGCCAGTGAGCAGTGTGGCCCCAGGGCACTGTGTGCACAACTAGCTTGATGAGGGGAGCACGTTAAGGTAAAAGCTCTATTGGTAGGGAATCGTGGTCCATTATATTCAACCATTGGTCTTCCAGTGTCTTCCCAACTTGTTAGATAACATTTCTGGAGAACAGTATCTTAGAAGTGTTATTAGGCTGGATTTTGCCTGATCAAGTGGACCTGCCTAGAAAGATCACCTGGGTCTCACCCTCAGAGTTCTGAGGCTTCATGGCCTGTAGCTCTTCGATTTGGTATCTTTGGTATCTCTGGGATGAAACCCACTTTACCGTAGAACATTGTCTTTTAATGTGTTTTTGGATGTCCACTAAGACATTTTTGATTCTAGAAGCATCAAGGATATTGGCCTGACATGTTCTTTCCTTGATGTATCTTTCTCTGATTGTTGCCCAGGGTGATAGTGGCTTCACAGAATGAGTTTGGCAGTGTTCCCTCCTTTTCTATTTCAGGGAATAGTATGATAAGGATTTAGATTAGTTCTTCTTAAAAAGTGTGGTAGAAATTGCCAGAAGTTGGTGGAATTCTGGTAAAAATTCTGTTAAAAATTGTCCATTCCTGGGCTTTTGTTGGACGGGTTTTGATTACTTTTTTGCATTCATTTCTTGAGTTAATCTATTTAAGTCTTAGATATCTTCATGGTTCAATTTTGGTAGATCATATGCCCCTAGGAATCTGTCCATATCTTTAAAATTTTTTAGCAGTTTGAAGTATCAATTTCCATAAAAGTTTCTGATGATCCTCTGGATTTCAATAGTATCTGTGGTGATTTTTACTTTTTCATCTCAAATTTTGTGAATTTGCTCATTTCTCTCTTTTTTTCAATTAGTTTGGTTGGAGCTTATCAGTCTTGTTGAATCATTCCAAAACAACCTGCTTGCTTCATTGATCTTTTGCATTTTTTAAATTTGGTGTTGATTTGTTTTTTTGTTTTTCTAGGGCTATGAGATGTTAGATTATATATTTGACATCTCTTTTTGCTTTTGATACATAAACTCAATGCTATAAAATTTCTTTTAGAATTGGCTTCATACTGTCCCAGAGATATTCATATGTTGTATCCTTATAAGAATTTTTAAAATTTGTCACCTGATTTCTGCTCCTATCTGTTCATCATTCACAGGTATACTATTAAATCTCCAGGTATTAGAGTAACCTGTTTTTTACATCATCTTTGGTTCCTAATTTCATTTCATTATGATCTGATAGGAAGCTAGGTATTTTCAATAATACTTTGAATTGGGTAAGATTTGCTTTGTGACCCCGAACATGGTTTATTTTAGAAAATGTTCCATATGCTGTTGAGAAAAAAGTGAAATCAGGCATTGATGGATGAAATATTCTAGAGATATCTATTAGGTCCAGGTTACTAACTGTATTGTTGAGTTCTGTGTTACTAATTGTATTGTTGAGTTTTTTCTGGATGATCTATCCAGTCTTGAGAGAGGTATGTTAAAGTCAATCAGTATTATTGTATCATCGTCTCTGTGATTCTTAATACTGAGAAGGATTGGTTATGTATTTGGATGTTCCATTATTTTAGGCTTAGTATTAATGCTCATTATCTCTTGTTGATGATCCCTGTAAGCATGACGAAGTGACCTTCATTGTGTCTTCCATTTAATCTTGGCTTGAAGTCCATTTTTTTTTTCTGATATGAGAATAGCTACCATTGCTTGTTTATGAGGCCCACATGAATGGTATATGTTTTTCCTGTTCTTTTACCTTCAGTCTGTGGATACCTTTGCCTGTGAGGTGAGTCTATTGCAGACAACATATTGCTGGGTCTTGTTTTGTACTCCAGGCTGCCACCCTCATGTCTTCAATTGAGGACTTCAGACCATTTGCATTCAGGGTTATTATAGAGAGATGATTTTATTTCCTGCCATATTCAATGATTTTTAATATTTCAATTGGTCTTGATTGTTCCTTATTCAAGTCTTTTTCTAGAGTCATTTTTTCATATAATGAGTTTGGGTTTTATTTTTCAATTCATCTTCATAAAATGTTTTATGAAGTATGCATTTGAATTACAGGCATCGTGTTTCTGAATTAGTGTCTGTTTATCACATAAGGTTTTCTTTCATCTTTTATTCTGAAGCTTAAGTTTGATGGCTGTAGCTTTCTTGGTTGGTATCTATTTTCTTTCAGAGGTAGAAATATACTATTCTAAGCCCAGCAATCTTTCAAGCTCTTGGTTGAGAAATCAGGTGAAATCCTATTGTTTTAACTCTACCTTTGACCGGTAATTTTTCTGTTGCAGCTGAAATGTTTTCTGAAATATATGGAAATGAGTTTAGATAGTAATGTATAATGATATTGTAAGAACAGATACAAATACAGTCTATGGAAACGACACATTTCTATCACTCTACATATTTCTCTGATTACCTATATTGCTTCAAATCAAAACTCACAATATTTATTATTATAATATTATATATAATATATATATATTCCTCAATATTTAAATGAGCTATGAATTTAACTGGGAAATAAATTGTTTGAATAGAAACTATGTAGAATTTCCTATCAATTAGACATAAGTATTTTGTCTCTATTTGGATGATATGTTATACTAAGACTTGTTAATTCAGATAATTCTAGTACATATTAACTATGGACACAATATGTTACAAATATTTACTTTAAAAAGATTGTGCAATAATGAAATGTATGTGACACCTGAGAGGAAATGTGCCTCTTTCATGCCGATGTTTCAAAGATATATTAATGCTATGAGTCCATGCTACTCACAGACATAACCCAATTCCTGGAAAGTGTTAGTTGTGTCTACATCATGTGTTCTTTATCTTGTACCATTCAATATAGAAAAGGAAAACCTACTGAGAATAAACATTCTACACTGTCTCTAAATCTCCATATCATAAAAAAGGTGAGCTTATAGACCTCAGATAATTCATCCATATGGACCAGAAATGAATTCTCCATTCTATTTCCCTAGACCATGAGTAAAATTTAGGAAGGAGTGCATAGAGTTATGTCTCTCCTATATTCAGTATCCTTCATCAGAAACCAGTATGTGGTTGACAGTGGTATTCCATGATCTTCATGCTGTTTTGGTTCCTTCTCAACAAAAGAGGATTCTTTGCTGTGGAAAAACGATTCTGTGAAACTCCCTAAATGTTTGTAGAAAACTTTCCGATAGTAATCAAAATTTTTGAATATGTTTCATTTTTCCTCTGCCATGCTTGCACACCAATCCAGTGAATTATCTCCCCACTCCATCATTGTAGTATTTAAACACGTCATATTCTCCTGTCTCAGCAAACAAACCCTTAATATAAGAACACCTGAATCAGACATTTCCTAAGCAAGATAATAGGATGGAAATATTAAAAGGGGTTTATTCTTTAAAGAGCCTAACCAAAATTTGATAAAGACAATAAAGATTGCCATCATAGAGAAACCAAATACTCTCTTCCTTCCTGTTTGTTACATGCGGAAGACTAACTACCGGACTGGCAGCATCCCTCCTTCTGAGCAAAAGAAGTCAAAGGCTTTTAGCAGTGGAATTCGGTGACCTTAGAGCTTTGACTTCATCCTCACTATGGCTATATGTCACTGATATGCGTTGTCGAGATATCTGTTTTCAGTTTGCCTCTGATTTTCATTTGGTTGTTTGATTTGTTAGATTATAAAACCTAAATGGTGAAATCAGATCAATAACCACAACAAAGAAAAAAGAGAGCGCTTAGTATCTCCAAAGCCTAGTCATCATGGCAGGTTGGAGGGAAATGAAAAAGGAGGAACCTCAGGGTTGTCAAGAGAGTGCTGGACACAGAGGATGAGTCAATATGGCCTGTAAGGACCACAGAGTCAGGAAAGCCAAAACAGAGAAAAGCACCTCTCCACCAACAAGAGGGACCTCAGGGTCGTGGTGTAGCTGGTCTCAACAGCCAACTTCCCTCAGGAGACCCTGAAGTTCCTTTTAGAGATTGGTTGCAGGGGAGAGAAAGACATGAAATATCGTGACCTAGGTTCCCCCCTGACAAATGTTCTGTTATTCCATTAAATGTCTAAAATGTTCAAGATTGAGAGTGGGATTGGGGAATAAGTCCTAGCATCCTCGCTGCTCTGTGCACGGTCTGTGATGCACATTCCAAACTTCTTACCCCAGATGACCCTTAGGGAAAGAGCCATGAGACGACAAAGCCAATGCTTAATTTTGTGGCCCCAGAAGTAAATATGGGATGCTGAAGTCAGTCTTTCCCAAGACACACATGATGTACTCTGACGTTGACACTGAAGCCCAGCAGCAAGGGGCAGAATGTCACGTGACACGTCTCTTTGAGGAAGGAGAGCTAGAAAGACACTTGAGAGATGATCCAGGAAGAGCTGACAAATGAATCCTAACCCATCAGGGGAAGGAAATCCTGTTCTCCATTCCACCTGAAATTGGCCCCAAAATGAGTGAGCCTGATTGAATAATAGCCTGTTTACTAATACAAACAATGACAAGGAAGGGATGTTGCATATGAAGACAGCAGCCCCTTTGCAGGGTATAAAAGGGGACGTGGGTCAGAGAGACCTCCAAACCTTCCAAACCCACCTTCCTGGAAACACCCCCAGAACCTCCAGTCTCTGACACCATGTGCAACTCCTGTTGTGGCTCCTGCTGCTCTGGCCAGGGCTGTGGCTGCTGCCAGCCCAGGTGCTGCCAGACCACCTGCTGCAGGACCACCTGCTGCCGCCCCAGCTGCTGTGGCTCCAGTTGCTGCAGCCCCTGCTGTGGAGGTTCCAGTGGCTGTGGCTCCTGTTGCTGCCGCCCCATCTGCTGTAGGACCACCTGCTGCCGCCCCAGCTGCTGTGGCTCCAGCTGCTGCAGCTGTGGTGGGTCCAATGGCTGTGGAGGTTCCAGTGGCTGTGGCTCCTGCTGCTGCCGCCCCATCTGCTGTAGGACCACCTGCTGCCGCCCCAGCTGCTGTGGGTCCTGCTGTGGTGGCTCCAGTGGCTGTGGCTCCAGTGGCTATGGCTCCTGCTGCTGCCACCCCATCTGCTGTAGGACCACCTGCTGCCGCCCCAGCTGCTGTGGCTCCAGCTGCTGCAGCCCCTGCTGTGGTAGTTCCAGTGGCTGTGGTAGTTCCAGTGGCTGTGGCTCCTGCTGCTGTCGCCCCACCTGCCTCCAGACCACCTGCTGCAGGACCACCTGCTGCCGACCCTGCTGCCGACCCTGCTGCTGTGTGGCCAGCTGTTGCCGCCCAAGCTGCTGCTGCTAGTCTCTGTGCCACCAGCCCAATTGGTGCTAGCTGCATCACCACTTCATTCCTCTCCTCCTGCTCCACTGCTTCTTGTGCTCAGCACCCACACCTGCCCCCACCCCCAACCCCACCCCAGTGCTCTTCAACCAACAGACTTGATGGAGTCCATCTCTGGGCACAGTCAGCACAGGCCACTTACAAACCTTCATTCCAGTGGGTGGTTTGATAGCGTTTGGCCTCCACATGGGTAGCCCCTCCTCCACCACGTTATCAGCTGTCTCCCAAAAGGAGTTCTCTTTTCCCTAAATCTGTCTGCTCTCATGTTACCCCATGGAACCAACTGCTCTGTGTTATATTTCCTTGTGTCAATAGAATCCTACATCTTCAATAAATGTAACTTAGACCTGCATATAAACATAAAGCTATGGTGTCTCTTTGTTTTTCCTTTTTGAATTTTTGTCCTTCTTTGTCACCCTTTTTGGTAGTTCATCTCTAAACATTGAGAAATCATAGCATACAATTTGAGGTGAGCATTTCACAACCTAATACAGGAAGATAGTTTGGAAAGCAAGCACCTGGTCCTCCCTGCCCGAGGACCTTCTTGGGATAAAGACCAAGCTCTGTTCACAGGGTTCAAGCCCCCAGAACAGGGTTCAACCAGTGAATGGGGATTGGTGCACAGCTTCCCCCTGGGTGAGCCTTCTGGTCGACCAGAGATCTTCCCTGAGGTTGGAGCTCAGAGACCTTCAGGAATGGTCTCTTCATTATGTCACTCTCTGCTGTCTTCCCTCTCCACATTGGAACATTTTCCACCATCCCTATAGTGTTTCCTGGGTTCAATTTGCAAATAAATTCTTGGATCCCAAACCCCAAATGAGGATCTGTCTGAGCATTTATCCAGGCGAGTTATCTTGTTTTCTTACTCTCAGTGTGCCTGGTCCTGAACAGCTTTTCGGGCAACATGGATGGTTGCCTTATCATCAAGTCAATTCTAGGTTTGACTGTCCATTAAACTCATAAGTCCTCTGAGCAAGTATTGTTTCTTACTAATTTTCAGAGTAGTCGTTGTGAATGCTTTCTTTCACTGCATCTGAGGTATATACAAAGATCACTTTTCTTAAGAAGCTACCACCCAAGGGCTCACTAAAAACAACCTGAATTGGAGGTTTCCTTATTTTATTTTCTTCTGTTTTGTTTTAGGAAAGGTGAATGAAGAAGAGCTTTCATGAGATATTTAAAAGGAACTGTGGGAGACAAGTCAGACTCCCTCGTGGGACACATTCTGTGATTTCTACCCACTCTGATTTTCCAGGAAGTCCTACACACTGAAAGGTAGAATATCTCTGCTTCTCGTGAGGTGCCGAGGCTGGACCTTAGCCCTTTTACTCAGTTGTGGTAATCTGTGGATGATCCCATGGAAGGAGGTTTGGTTCAGATAGGGCAGAAATTTCCAGAAGAAGTGGCTTCTGGAGAACAGAGCCAGTAAGCAGCATGAGCCCAGTCTACTGTGTACACATCCAGCTTGAGGATGGGAGCACATTCGGGTGAAAGCTCTATGGGTAGGAAAGCATATGGTCCATTCCATCCACCCATTGGTCTTCCAATGTCTTCCCAACTAATTAGATAACATTTCTAGAGAAAGTGATCTTATGAGTGTTACTTGGCAGGATTTCGGCTGATCCAGTGGACTTGCCTGGAAAAGGCACCGAGGACTCACCCTCTGTGTTCTGAGCCTTCATACCCTGTATTCTTCTATTTGCCCATTTGCAGTTAAAACTGGAACAATATTTCCAGGGATAACACCTTCGTTCTCATATGTGCTAAATAGGCTTCTCTTCACCCCATCATGTAGCATTCCGGCTAATTTCTCCTGATTGTGAGCTCAGTTACGGGTGGGAATAGCTTCTTTTGTAGTCTGAGCGTCCATTGGCATGAAAGGCATCAAGTGATAAGGTGACATTACAGTAAGTAACATGGACCCTAACAAACATCTCTAGAATATTTCATACATCAGTGTCTGATTTCACTTTTTTCTCAGCAGCACATGGAACATTTTCTAAAATAACCATGTTTGAGGTCGCAAAGCAAATCTTAGTCTCTGCCACGCGACCAGCACGCTAGCTTCATACTAGAGGTTCTAAGCATAGAAGTTAACTAGTGAGATCAAAATAAACACACATAAACTCAATTTACCTTTTTCTTTGACCAGGTCTGAGACGGCTCTCCCCTCTGGCTCCTGCCTCGAGCCACCTGGTGGGGCAGCGAGGTTTACACAGACTAGCAGGAGAGAGAGAGGCAGGGCATGCCAGAGAGTGGCCTTTTATTGGGGAACAAGAAATTCAGGGGAAAATTCCATCCAATGAAGGTCGAGGGGGACAGCATTCCAAGGTCAGGGTCAGTGGTTGGTCTCAGGGTCAATGGTCAGTCATACCCCCACATGGACAGGCTCTCACCTGGAAAGGGTGGGGATTAGTTCTCACACAGCTTGGCCGGAACATCTCACACCCAGTCAGGGAGGTGCCCGATCACGTGCGAGAACGGCTTCCCACATTAGTCTATTTAAAAAAAAAAAAAAACTATTGAAAATACCTCGCCTCCTATCAGATTCTAATGAAATGAAATTAGCCATCAATGATGAGATAAAAAAACAGAAACCACTCTAATACCTGGAGATTGAATAATACACTTGTGAATGATGAATGGATAGGAGCAGAAATCAGGGGACCAGTTTAAAGAATGCCTAGAAGTAAGTCACTTAGGGCCTGGAGAGGCCCAAAGTGATAAGGTGACCATCATAGCTTTCATTCCATTAGGGCTTTTAGTATAAGTCGTGTGCAGTGTCCCTGCCTCTGGAGCCAAGACATCTATTTCCACAGAAACTCAAGTTATGCAGGAAGGAAGCAGATATCCTACAGAGGATCACTGGGAGTATAGGTTAGTCAGGCAGATTGAACTTCCATGTCTTGATTTTCTATATTAGTGTCTTCTCACAACCAGGACACAACCCACATGTTGGCCATTGGTTTCATGTGCCTCCTGCTCCCTGAAGCTTAGTGCTCCATGCTCACAAGGGGTCATGACCACATGGTACCATGCCATGGCTTCAAGTGTCACATGACCATATCGGTTCAGTTACTTTGGGGTAAAGAATGAAGTTGTGACCTTGGATCCCGTGGCCATGTCTCCATTGTCCCACCTGCTTTGCTGCATATTGGTGTCTGTTGACATTATACTAGGATTCCGTGGAACTGGATCAAATGCTTGGATCCCCCACATTGCGGTGCTCACTGAGGCAACCCAAGCTGAAAAGGCAGGTACCTCTCCAGAATACATACAAAACCCTAGTTTGAATCAAGAAACCGGCTGAAGTGCTCAAGGGGTGGTACCTTCCTAGAGCCTCCATGTTGGAGTATTGATAAATGCTCAGATATACAGCAGAGGATGCCCTTGAATTCTCCAGCTGGGACTCTTGAGCAAGGTACAAATGTAGCCAGCTCTTTGTCAGGCTTCTTGACCATCATTGGGGACATAGGTATCTTACTGAGGTATCCTTGAAAGACCTCTTTCTTGCTCATCAGATCTGGTATTCTGTGCAGTGTTCAGAATGTCCACTTCATTTTGGACTTCATTTTAGTGACAAAGAGCAGGAGAATTTACATAGCCCACAGAGAGTGGAGACTATACTTGGTTCCTTATGAACTGGATCCACGTATGTATGTCTCTTCTTCCTTGGGAATTCCAAAGGTTTGGTTTCCACTTGGGTCTCCATGCATGCCCTAGCAGAGTGTCTCTCAGTCTAGCCTGGCCAAGGTTTGTCGTCCATCAGATCAGCTACAATTGGATCTTTGATTTGATAGGTCATCTTCTGGTATCAGTTAGGGTCCATCTGTGCTGATGGAAGGTAAAAGAGAATTCCTTGTCACACACATCATATTAAACTCTCCTTCCTTCCTGAACACAATTGTTGATTTCTCTAAGGTATATTTAAACATGCATATCATGTAATTTTTTCAAATTCATTCTGCATTTTCTCTTTTTTTCCATCCCTCCTCCCTCTCACTCATTATCCTTCTTTTATTCTACCTATCTTTCCTCTATCCTCCTGATATTCACATTTTTTCCCTTAATTTGCTGCAGTTTTCCCTTTAGAGAGAAAATATTAGACCTTTGATATTCTGGGTCTGCCTTATTTTATATTCCATAATATTTTCCAGTTCTATCCACTTACCAGAAAATATCATAATTTCATTCTTATTTATTGCTGAGTAAAACTCCATTGTGTGTATGTATGTATGTATATATGTGTGTGTGTGTGTGTGTGTGTGTGTGTGTGTGTGTGTGTGTGTGTATATATATATATATATATATATATATTTTTTTTTTTTTTTTTTTTTTTTTTACTTACACCATTCACCTGTTGACCAATGCTTGGGCTTATTCCATAACTTGACTGTTGTGAATTACACTGTTTTATGTATTTATTTGCCTGCATCACTATAGTATACTGGTTTTAGTTTTTTTTTTTTTTTTAGGATAAATATTGGTGAGTTTGATAGCTGTGTTGTGTGGTTGTTCTATTCCTGTAATTTCAAGGACTCTGCATAATGCTTTTCAGGGTGGTTGTATTATTTTTTAGGCCCATAAACAATGTATGAATGCATATTTTCCCCCACATCCTTGCCAGCATGTATTACTATTTGTATTTTCATGTTTTTCATTCTAAAATGAAATGATTTGGAGCATAAATTTAGGTTTGATTTGCATTTTCCTGATTGTTAAGGATGTTGAACATTTTTAATATATTTGTTGGTTTTTGTATTTCCTTTTTTGTGAATAGTCTGTTTAGTTCTTTTTGTCCATTTATTCATTGGGTTATTTGGATTCTATCTTTCTTTTTTGCTGTTAAGCTTTTTGAGTTTTTATATATTCTGCATAATTAATCCCCTTTCAGAGAAGTAACTGGCAAAAATTGTCTCGCACTTTAGGCTCTCTCTACATACTCTCAATCATTTCATTTGCTGCACAGAAGCTTTTAAATTTGATTTTGTCTCATTTATTCATTTTACTTCTCTTGATTTAGTGGTCTTGTTAAGGAAGTCGGTGCCTGTGCCAATATGTTTTAGGATTGATGCCGTGTTTTCTTCCTGCAGTTGCAATTCTTTGGGTTTCACTCCTAAAACTATGATCCACTTTGATTTGACTTTTGTGCAGGGTGAGAGAGAGTACTCTGCTTTCATTCTTCTACATTTGGATATCCAGTTTTCACAGCACCATTTGTTAAAAAGGCTTTCTTTTCTCCAACATATATTTTTGGCTCTTTTGTTAAGTATCAGATGGCTGTAAGTATGTGGGTTTGTCTCTGTGTCCTCTATTCTATTCCATAGGCTTTCATGTCTATTTTGATGCCAATACCATGCTGTTTTTTGTTACTTCAGACCTGTAGTATAATTTGAGATCTGGTGCCACCAGCATCTTCTTGTCTATTCTACATCTTTGTCTATTCTGCGTCTCTTATCCTTCCAAATAAATTTTAACACTGCTTTTTCTAATTCTGTGAAGAATGATATTGGTATTTTGATGGGTATTGCATTGAATCCACATAGTGCTTTTGACCTTATGGGCATTTTAACAATATTAATTCTGCCTATCCAAGAACATGGAAGTCTTTCCATCACCTAAGGTCTCCCATAATTTCTTTTTTAGTGTTCTATATTTTCCATTGTAGAGGTCTTTCACCTCTTTGGTTAGATTTTTTTCCCAAATATTTTATTTTTTTTGAGGTTATTATGATTGGCATAATTTTCCTGATTTCTTTCTCAACAGATTCACAATGGGAATATAAAAACTATTGATTTATATATGTATCTTGCTACTTAGTTGGATTTGTTTCCAGTTCTAGAAGTCTGTTGGTTATAGGAGTGCACAGAAATTACCCAGTATTATTGTATTCATGTCTTTCTGTGATTATAATGACAAGAAGTTGTTTATTTAAATTCAATTAGTTGCACTGTTATTTGGGGCATGAATTTTCACTATCATTTTGTCTTCTTGTTGGATTGTTCCCTTTACCAGTACTCAGTGACCTTGTTTGTCTCTTGTGATTAGTTTTTGCTTGAAATCTGCTTCCCCAATTATGAGAATAACTACTCCTGATTGTTTGGGGGCTCCATCTACATGAAATATTTTTTCCATCCTTTTACTTTCAGTCTATGGGTAGTTTAGCCTATGAGATGACTCTCTTGCAAACAGCACAAAGTTGGATCTTGATTTTTAATCCATTCTTTCAATCTAACTCTTTTAATTGGAGAGTTGTGATTGTTTACATTCAGCATTGTTATAGATAAAAGTTTATTATTTCTTGCCATTTGATTTGTTTGATAGATTTAATTGAGTTTTAATTTTTTATTGAGTTAGCTTCTCGTCAAAAGAATTTCATCTATTTGGGAGGCTTAAGGTTTGTTGAGTTCTTCTGTACGTAGTGTATCTTTAAGTACTTTTTAAGTACTGTCTTAATGGTCATGATTTTTTTTAGTTTATCCTTATTATACAATTTATTTTTCTCCATCAATATTGAAATTTAGCTACCCTGGATGTAATAATCTTGTCTTGCAATTCTTTTATTTTGGAGGTTGGAATATCTCTTTCCCAAGCTCTCCTTGAATTTGGGGTCTCATTTGAGAAATCAGATGTGAGTCTTATTGGTTTGTCTCTAAATGTGACCTGATTTTTTTTGACACAGATTTTAATACCCTTTCCTTATTATTTTAGGCATTTTTTATTATGATGTGTCTTAGAGAGTTTTTTAAAAAATCTTATCTATTTGTGATTTTTATATTTGTCCTCTATGTGGACCTCTCTTTTAACATTATGAAAAATTTTCTGCTATTATTTTACTGAAGTGGTTTTTAACACCTTCAGCCTGTATCTCAATGTCTCAAGACTCTATAGTTTGGTGATTTGGTTGTCCCAGAAACCTTGTACATTCTGATCATTGCCTTTAATATTTTACCTGTATTTCATACTGATTATTCAAGTTTATATACCCTGTCTTCAAGGGATGAAATTCTTTTATTTTTTTATTCTAATTCATTATATATGACAGCAGAAAGCACTACAATTCATATTACACATATAGAGCACATTTTTTCATATCTCTGGTTATATACAAAGTATATTCACACCATTAGTGTCTTCATACATGTACTTAGGATAATGATGTCCATCTCATTCCACCATATTTTTAACACCCTTTGCCCCCTCCCTTCCCCTCCCACCCCTCTGCCTTATCTAGAGTTCATCTAATCTTCACATGCTTCCCCACCTAACCCCACTATGAATCAGCCTCCTTATATCAGAGAAAACATTTGGCATTTGTTTTTTTGGCATTGGCTAACTTCTCTTAGCATTATATTCTCCAACTCTATCCATTTGCCTAAAAATACCATGATTTTATTCTCTTTTGTTGCTGAGTAATATTCCTGTATATAAATGTCACATTTTTAAAATGCATTCATCTACTGAAGGGCTTCTAGGTTGGTTCCACCATTTAGCTATTGTGTTGAGCTGCTATAAACATTGATGTGGCTGTGTCCCTGTAGTATGCTGTTTTTTAAGTCCTTTGGGTATAAACCCAAGAGTAGGATAGCTAGGTCAAATGGTGGTTCCATTCTCAGTTTTCCAAGGAATCTCCATAGTGCTTTCCATATTGACTGCACCAATTTGCAGGCCTACCAGCAATGTATGAACATACCTTTTCCCCCACATCCCCACTAACACTTATTATTGTTTGTATTCTTAATAGCTGCCATTCTGACTGGAGTGAGATGAAATCTTAAGAGTAGTTTTGATTTGCATTTCTCTAATTTCTAGAGATAAACATTTTTTTCATGTATTTGTTGACTGATTGTATCACATGAAGGAATGCTATATCTTGCTGAATGTTTTTTCTGCGTCTATTGAGATGATCATATGGTTCTTATCTTTAAGTCTATTGATTTGATGAATTACATTTATTGATTCCCATATGTTGAACCAAATTGCATCCCTAGGATAAACCCCACTTGATTGTGATGCACAATCTTTTTGATATGTTTTTGTATTTGATTTGCCAGAATTCTATTGAGAATTTTTGCATCTATTTAGAGATATTGATCCGAGGTTTTCTTTCTTTGATGTGTCTTTGCCTGGTTTTGGAATCAAGGTGCTATTGGCCTCATAGAATGAGTTTCTATTTCATGAAATATATTGAAGAGTATTGGTATTAGTTCTTCTTTAAAGGTCTTGTAGAACTCTTGTATCCATCTGGTCCTGTGTCCGGGTTTTTAGCCCCCATCTCCTCCTGACTGGCGGGAGAAGCAGTGAAATCACGTCCTGACCAAGATGAGCCAAGAGAGGTCAAGGTCGACTGGCCGCCCACACCCAGCCCTCCCTCCTGGGAGGACAATCAGACGTGTCAAGGAGAACAGTCAAAGCAGGATCTTGTTTAATGAGGAAGTACACACAGTTTATATACTGCAAAGGAGCCAATCAGAATAAAGGTCAGAGGGGTGGAGCAAGTTCACGTGTACACCCATGCCATAGTCTGTAAGGGAAGGCACGAGCTGTCCATGAGGGTGGAAGAGTTCTGGACTTATCCTGGAGGTGGTCCGCCTCCTCCGTCACTGCCCACAGCACCGCCTCCTGGCTGATCGCCAGGAGCCGTCCCAGCCACATGTGCGGCCTCAAGACCAGGAAGTGGGCAGCCATGCTCTACATCTCCCCCTTTTCATTTTATTAGCAGGTGTTTGCCTTACTCAAGAGTGTGCCTGTCTTAGGTTGTCCCCCCTCTGGGAATCTTACCCGTCACTGACTACCACACTAGCTCTTCAGGCAATCCTACCTGCAGGGCCTGCAGGACCAATGGGAAGTCTCAAGGAAGGGAGATGGCTCTGCTCCCGGCTTACATCCGCACATCCCGGTAGGGACCGTGGCCAACCTCATAGGGTTCATAGTCAGTATCTTGTAAGACGGCGTATTGCTGCTGGACCACCATCAGTTGAACAGCTCTGGCTGGATCCTTGAGAAACTGGAGGAGCCCAATAGAAACAGCACTCCTCCTGTAGGAACAGACATAGTCCTCCTTCTCGGGAGGTAAGCAAGTTTGGAGGACTACTGCAGCCAAGGAATCAAGTTGAGATTGGAGGTAGTGCTGACAACATGGTGCACTGAGGCCAGCAAGTCCAGTTCCCATCCCCATGACAAATGTCATAAGGGAGACAACGAGGAGTCCGGCCACAACCAGACAAAGCATCCAGAATGGTCTTTCATTCTTACAATTAAAGAATCATACCTCAGTGCAAAAAGCAACACAAAACCCCACATATCCCATCGACAACAGGTCCAGCCATAGAACATCAAATGATACAAACAAATCTCCAACATGCTTTTCTTTTAAGCCTAAAATTACCATACAACTTTAGAACACCAGATTGATATAATGCTCTTTTAAAGCTTCTACCTTAAACACTTGTATACCTGGAAGATATGAACACATTAATAGTATCACAATTACATTGATGTTTTTATATTAACTAAATTTAGCTTTTAAAGAAATAACATAGCACAATTCTCTAGAATAACGTTCTTGTTTAGCCAGCTGTTTAATTTCTTTAAGATTACTTGCTCTAGAAACAAGAAACAAAACTTAATAAAACACAGTGTTATGGGTAAACTATGTTTTAAGGAATCTTTGTCCTTTTAACATATGACTGATAAGCTTAATTTTAAAGACATCTTTACTTTCATCTGTTTACCCAATTTAAATTGAACTGTTTAAATCACGTGAATAAAAGATATTTGGATCCATTTTTTAAAATTTTTCATGAGTGCTCCTCATATATTTGCCAATCTTCATGACATATGGACATACGCACACACTGACATACAACACATAACACAAGTGTGCACACATAACACAATAGTAAAGGCCTTGTAGCTTTTCACAGGTGAAATCTCCATTGCAATGTTTAAAAACTCCACAGTTGATAAAAAAAATAGAGCTGATCAGAAAAAAACATTAACCTAGGTATATAAGATCAAAATCATGAGCTCAAAAAATGCAGAATCTAAGAAAAAGCAAGGGTCCTAGAAAAAATGATTGGCCAGTAATTAGTAATACCATACAATTTATTTTTTGGTTTAGTCTAGTTTTGAGTTCAGGTAAAAGACACCTTTACCTGTCCCCCCCCCCCACTTTTTTATCCCTAGATCAGTCTCCTACTGAGCTTGCAGGCTTCTTCCATTTGCATTTCAACTTAAGTCCTGGCTGAGATGTGGAAGGAGCAGAGAAAACTGCTATTCTGAGCAGAAGCCTCTGCCCAAGGCATTTTAACCTTAAGTCATAATTCCCAGGTTTGGATGTTGAAAACTATAAGTTTAAGATATAATTCATAAAATTTCATATCTTTACATCTTGTTTTTCCAAAGAAAAAAATTTTCCTACACTAGAATAACTTGCTCACACAAAACTGAAAATAGGATCTTACTTGATAATATAAAAGTTACCATCAGAAGAAATCCCTTTAGGATCATTAAGCCATTCCTTTGTTCTGAAGTTCCTAAAGTAGTATTAAGTTACATTAAATCACCTGGAAAATTCCAAAAGAGAACCACACACTACCATCTATATCCAAAATTAAACTTTAAAAATTTCCAAGACTGTTGCTATTCAATGTCATTTCAATAAGCCAGACCAACATCCCAATCCAACACTTTCCTTTCCTAAATCCTACACACTGAGGGGAACAGAGTACTATCCTTGCTCAAATTAATAATGCACTGGTACACCTAATGAAATCTTCCCAGTGTACCTAATTCAAAAATTGATGAAAAAACTAAATGATTGGGAGTTACTTGCCAACTTGGAAGTATAGTTCTTTAGTTTTCCATCCTAAGTATTTAAGTTCTCTGGCATGAATTATCTGAAGTCATAAACTAAACCATTACCTAAACCCAACTTTTAAGTGCAAGATTGTGCAAAGATTCAAAAACCCATTCAGATACCAGATTGTTACAATAAAACGTCATCTTTTAGATACACATTCAGCCAAGATTATTCCCAAGAAACAATCTATAATATCAAGACATTACTACATTCAATGTCCCCCCTTTTTTCCCCTTTTTTTAAGTAGACAGAGGTGGAGTAATCCTTACAGTACAGGGAAGGAAGGAGGGAGTTCCTCAAAGCAAAAGGTCTTCGGCAGCTGCTGGGAGTCCCTCAGTCCCTCCTCTCACTTACAGGATTAGTTCCTCTGGTTTTGTCCCACCCCAGGCACCAGGCACGCTCCATATCTCCCAACTTTTCAGTAGTAGGTTTCCCCAAGAAAGTGGAGTGGGGGCTCCTGGGATGTCAAAATTTGTAAAAAAGAAAAAGGGAGACATCAAAGTTAAAGCTTTCTCCACACATCTAAGGCAAATTGGAACTTGGGTGGTACACGGTTGGTGGGCTAGACCCTGGAGGATGGTTTTGGCCCAGGGTGAATTAGGTCCATCCTCGGAGACGGCCTTTTTGAGTTCTTTCAAATCTTGGGCCTCCAAGGGATACCATAAGGCCGATCTATTGCCCCCAGAGTTAGCATTTACCAGGAAAGCCATACAAGATGGTGGCTTACCCGGCTTTTCTGGGTTTGTACGAGAGGGCAGAGAATTTCCGTGAGGGTAGGGGTGATAATATGGCGGACACCGCTCCCCATCCCGACTCTCCGCCACGTATTCTGGGACAGGGGCACTTGGTGTGGAACCCAGAGGACCAGGGATCAAAAGGATCTGGGAGGCCATTGTCAGAGTGAGGTTTTAAATCTTTCTCTTCCTGGGCAGTTAGAGGACTGACTCGCTGACCCAAGAGGCTCCTTAACAATGGCTTCACAGTCCGGGTCGTCGTACTTAGTATAAGATTGCCCCGTCTCTCCAGGGATACCCTTACCTTGAAACTCGCTTGGCTTGGCTTGCAGATACTTCCTTCGTGTCCCTGTTCCATGTCCGTGTTCCGCGTCTGAGTTCGTCGTCCGGGTTCAGCGTCCCTGTTTGGGGCACCAGATGTCGGGGTTTTTAGCCCCTTGTCTCCTCCTGACCAGCGGAAGAAGTGGGGAAAGCATGCCCCAACCAAGACGAGCCAAGAGAGGTAAAGGTCGACTGGCCGCCCACACCCAGCCCTCCCTTGCCGGATGACAAGACGTGCCAGAGAAACAGTCAAAGCGGGATCTTGTTTAATGAGGAAGTACACACAGCTTATATACTGCACAGGAGCCAGTCAGAATAAAGGTCAGAGGGGTGGAGCAAGTTCACGTGTACACCCATGCCATAGTCTGTAAGGGAAGGCACGAGCTGTCCACGAGGGCGGAAGAGTCCTGGACCTATGCTGGAGGTGGTCCGCCTCTTCCATCACTGCCCACAGCACTGCCTCCTGGCTGATCGCCAGGAGCCGTCCCAGCCACAGGTGCGGCCTGAAGACCGGGAAGCGGGCAGCCATGCCCTACAGTCCTGGGCTTTTCTTGGTTGGTAGGCTTCTGATGGTGTCTTTTTTTTTTTTTTTTTTTTTTTATTGGTTATTCAAAACATTACAAAGATTGCAGAATCACATCGGATACACATCCACATTTTTATATAATACCATAATAGTAACTGTATTTTATCAGTTGAAATTGATCTGTTTAAATTGTGTATATCATCCTGATTCAATTTGGGCAAATCATAGGACTCTAGAAACTTGTCAATGCTTTTGATATTTTCTATTTTATTGGAGTACAAGTTTTCAAAATAATTTCTAATTATCTTCTGCATTTCTGCAGTGTCTGTTGTGATATTTTCTTTTTCACCACATATGTTAATAATTTGAGTTTTCTCTCTCCTCTTCATTAGAATGGCTAAGGGTCTGTCAATTTTATTTATGTTTTCAAAGAACTGACTTTTTTGTTTTGTCAATTTTTTCAGTTGTTTATTTTGTTTTAATTTTTCGATTGTATATCACCTTCTGAGAAGTGTCTGTTCTGGTTCTTGGTCCATTGATTGATTGGGTCATTTGTTATTTTGGGTTTTAGCTTTTTGAGTTCTTTATATACCCTAGAGATTAGTGCTCTATGTGCAAGTGAAAAGCATCTGCTCCCAAGCTGTAGGCTCTCTGTTCACTTCACTGATTGTTTCTTTTGCTGAGAAGAAGCTTTTTAGTTTGAATCCATCCCATTAAAAAAAAAAAAAAAGAAGAAGAAGAAGAAAATAAGACTGAAAAGAATGTACAACACAACATAATATTCTATTCAGACATCACAGACCTCAATATCCTAATTCATGCAAAGTCCTTAGTTTCACATATGTTGGGGATGTGAGGGTTGGAGAAAGGAGAGGGAGAGGGGGAAAAAATAGAGAGAGAGAGAGAAAGAGAAAAACAAATTTTTGAAAGAAGACACAAGGCTTTTTTTTTTTTTTTTTAAGATACTAATTATCAGTGTCTTTCCTGCTTCCCTTCTCATTCAATAGGTGGGGTTGGCGTTGTTAGCTGGTATCTCCACTCTCAGGATAGTGAAGGTAACCAGGGTGTCACTATGCTGGGTTGGTGGCTACTGGGGAGAGTGGGGAGTTAAAAACTGGGTACCTGGAAGATGTTGATGAAGGTGACCCAAGATGGAGGCTCCTGCTTTCAGTGGTGGGGTGTCTGCTCTGGTGGAGGGAGCCTGGCCATGGTGTTAAATGGTGAATTCAGTGGCAAGCTCTGTGGCTTGCAGTGTCAGCTGTCTTCAGAGCCTGTGTGAAGTTCCTGGGTGCAGGCAGGATATGGTGCATTGGGGATAAGTCTGCTGCTGCAGAGTCCCAAGATGGCGGCAACCAAGGGATTCCCCACGTAGGTAGATGGGGGTTCACACAGGGTGGCGGCTGGAGCTCCTACTTGTGGGAAGCTGCCAGGTGTCCTCCGTAGGAGCAGCATCCATGATTTCTGCTCGAGTTCTTTGCAGGTGCTGCTGCCCCCTCTGATGGTCTCACTTGGGTACCCAATAGTCCTGCATAGGCAAGTAGTTTAGTTGGGAGACCTACTCTGATGCTGAGGGCTGGAGTCCTGGACGGGCATGGTGCTTCCTGCACAGGGGGCAAGAATATCGCAAACAGAGAAGCCATATTCTCACAACTTGAACCCCAGGTCACAGAGCAACACAGAGTGCTGCCTTCCTCTGGCCCGCCATCTTGGAACCCAAGGCCTGAAATTCTCTCTTCCAAGCATGAATTTTTGTTTTCTATTTAGTCTATTGATGATACTTTCAAGTGAATTTTTAATTTAATTCAATGTGTCTTTCGATTTTGGGATTTCTGATTGTTTTCTTTTTTTCAGGATATATTTCTACACGAAGTGATCTTTCACCTCCTGTTATTTGCTCCCTAAATCCATTATTTAGCTCTTCTTTTAGTTCATTAAACATTTTAATAATTAGTTTTTTTATACTCTTTCTCTGGAATTTCATCCACATACATATCTGTGAGTTTTTTAATTGGGTAATTGTGAATTTGGTGGGTGGGGATTTATTTGCCTGTTTCATTACGATATCAGATGTTTTGAATTTGTGCATTTGTTTAATGGATTCCTCTTCCCCTTTTATGTATGTGTCATTTGGTGTGTAGTTGGTTTTCTTTTAGGGACTTCTCGGGGTTATGCTACATGAGCATATATCCAGAAGATGTCCTCTAGTTATTCCACTTGGTTGGCTTGGGTTTTTGTCTCTCCAATTTGATGTATTAAAGTATGATTGGAGCTCAAGAAAGGGTAGTTTATGTGTGTGAAGTAACATTCTCTGTTATTTGGCTGAGTTGTGAGTGTTGCTCAGAACCCGGATCTCTACCCTGTGAACTTGTAGTATTCCAGTCAATTTCCAGGCCCTATTAGAAAAAGAAGGGTTAAGCATAGCAATAATGTTAGCAACCAATGTGCAGACTTAAAATAAATGTCTGGTCTACTTTGACACCTGTAACACTAATTACCACCTAAAGAAGAATGGTGAGGTCAGCATTTAACATCATTGCTCCAATTCTGTCTTAATTCTTATCTTTAAACTATAGTCTATGCTATATCTAAATCAGTTTAAATCAGTTCAGAATAATTTGGTGGGGGGATTTGGGGGGGCATCAATTTCAATTCATACCTCTTATGTTACATGTGTTCGCATAAAATATTCCTCTTTAAAAACTTTATGTTATCATTTCTACTGTCAGACTGAATTCTGGTTTGGATAAAAATCTCATGGGTGAATGCCAGTTTAATTTTTCAATTTTAAGTCCCTCTGACTCTGTACTTCTCTGACATGAAGAAAAGGAGACAGAAATATGAACATCCCATTCCATTAATCAGAAATAATGAGATATGACCACTTTCAGTGCTTCTGAATGCTAAAAAATTTTATTGAAAAACATCAATTTGACATGAAAATGGATCCCACAGAAAAATACTGAAAACTAAAAACAAAAAATCTAAAAGTGGAACATTTGAGGAGTTTTATATTTTGAATCAGAATTAGGAATCCTAAAACAAATTGATGCAGAATTTGACGGCAAATTCTAAATTACTACTAATGGAATGTTTCCACAAAATGAATAAGTAATAACTTATAGATGAGGGTTTTTCAAAGCACTCCATGGATCTGTTCGTAAGTTCATGATATCAGGAGGTCCACATGTTCTGTTGAATAGATGCCTTCTGCCTGGACTGAGATGATGAAGGCAAGAAGCTTCACAGATCCAGATCAGGACATTCAATAACAAGAACTGCCACAGCAGCTGGGGCGGCAGCAGGTGGTTCTACAGCAGGTGGTCTGGCAGCAGGTGGGGCGGCAACAGATGGACACACAGCAGGGCCTGCAGCAGCTGGACACACAGCAGCTGGGCCTACAGCAGCTGGGCCTACAGCAGCTGGGCCTGCAGCAGCTGGACACACAGCAGCTGGGGCGGCAGCAAGTGGTCCTACAGCAGGTGGTCTGGCAGCAGGTAGGGCGGCAGCAGCTGGACCCACAGCAGCTGGGGCGGCAGCAGCTGGACACACAGCAGGGCCTGCAGCAGCTGGGCCTACAGCAGCTGGGCCTGCAGCAGCTGGACCCACAGCAGCTAGGGCGGCAGCAAGTGGTCCTACAGCAGGTGGTCTGGCAGCAGGTAGGGCGGCAGCAGCTGGACCCACAGCAGCTGGGGCGGCAGCAGCTGGACCCACAGCAGCTGGGACGGCAGCAGGTGGTCTGGCAGCAGCTGGGCTGGCAACAGGTCTCCTGGCAGAGGCCTTGGTCACCACCCTGATCAGAGCAGACAGAGCCAGAACAAGAGTTAACCATGGTGTTAGAGGTTGGAGGTTCTGGGTGGGTTTTCAAATGAGTGTATTTCTTGAATCTGGAGATCTCCTTGCCCAGGGTTGCCTTTTATACCCTCCTGGAGGAGCTCTTTCCTTGTTATTGTTTGTCCAAATAAGTAAGCAATTGTTAAATTAGGCAATTATGTTTTCTGAGTTGGATGGAAAACATTGTTTCCTTTTTTGAAGAATTGGGCTCCATCCCATTGACTCTTCCTCATGTCTAACTGTCTTCCTTTACCTTAAAGCATCATCTTGGTTTAGATGCTAGCTAATGATTCTCAGCTTAATGTGGATTCTCACTCCATCTGCTCTGTCCTGCTGAATCATCTCATGCTTCCTTCCTTTTGGACATCACCTGTGTTGCAGATTCCAGCTGCTTCTTCCACAGAGCAGAGGTCATGTGAAGGTGACATGTCATTCAGGTATCATTCTTTCCCATCTATGGGTCATACCATGCTCAAAATTTTGGTAGTTTTCTGCTGAGAGCCATTAGCCAAGTAGGTATGACAATTTCCTTGCCAGCGTACCCCATGTTGCTTAGAGGAAGGACTCGGGGTAAAATGGACCTGCCTTGGACATTTTGCAGTGACATTGCATGTAAGGTGACCTTGCTCAAGGACCAGGGCGGATCCGGGTTTAGAGCGGATCAGGGTTTAAGGCTCTCCTTGGATTTAGGGTGTTCCCGGTTTAGGACAATCCGGGTTTAGGGCGGTTCCAGGTTTAAGATTATTCCTGCTGGGAATAGGGCGTATCCTGCTGCCTGAGTTCCCCTTGAGTTCTCCTGGGATTCAGAGAGTATTTGGGAGGCAGAGGAGGTGGATTTGGGCAGAGAACGTGGATTTCCCCAGAACGTGTTTATAGAGGGCCGGTGTGAGATTGGGAATAAAGAATTGCTGTTTGAATCTACAAAGCTGTGAGTGGCTCATGATTTTGTGCCCAGCCAGACTGCAGCAGTTTTCTTTTATGGAAAAAAAAAGATTTGGCCTAATGAAATATAATGGAATCTCAGAAATATACGATCTTAGCATTGGAAGGTAAGGTAAGATCTATCCGTGTGGCCAGGTGCAACCAAAAAATGGTCACTGGGCAAAGATAGGAGAATCCCCAGAATACTCAGACTATTCCTGTCCCATTTCCTGGACTTAAATTTATTGATGGATTTCCTCTTTTTAAGAGGCAAATAAGAGAGCTGGGGTGTAACTCAGTGGAGAGCTCTTATCCTAGTCCAATGCAAAGCCCTGAGTTCAACCCCTACCTTCACCAAAACAACACAAAATAAGACAAATATCTATCTAGAATGGATATAGACCTTCAGGATTCACTACTGGAATTGGTAACAATGCTTATGTTACTAAAAACATTTATATCTATATAAAAATAGAATTCATAGTATTACTTCAATTATCTTTAAAGTGTAAAGGAAAATATTGATATAATTACTACTAGTTGTTAATTAATAGTTAATAGTACTTATCTCTGGTTGATGGGATCATGGAAAATTTTATTTTCTTCTGAATGAGTTTGTCTTTGTGTAATGATGACTTGCTTTTCTTTTTTTTCGCAGAAAAAAATTGAAAGAAAACTTTGTCTTATTTCATAACCTTCACCATGACTTCCTAGGTGTTGGGATTGGGGCATCCCTGGTGTTCAGCCAGTAGCACCTGTTCCACTGTACTGGTTGAAATATTGACATTCAATTGGAAAATAGTCATTGTCTTGAGTTCCCGGAGTACCCTCCTCAATGCCATATTCCTGTGATCCAGCAAGAAAGGGTCAAGGCCAAGGAACACAGAGTAGGCTTCAGGACCCTGCTTTAGGGTTAACCCTGATGTCTGTACTGATTTTCTGATGACCTCAAATTACTGGTTGTTAATTAAGTACTTCAAATCTTGCTCCTGCCATAGAAAGATGATTCAGAAACCCAAGTTTTCCCACCAGTACATTATACAAGAAATCATTCTCTAAAGACACATACCATGAAACTGCTTAGTTGACGAAAAGTGATAACTTGGCAAGAGAGAAGGGGCTTGCTGTGAATTGGAAGAGGATACCAGGAAGTCTTAGGAGGACTGACTCAGAAGGTCTGGGGAGGAATCTAGACCTTCTCTTTCTGTTGTTTTTTGTTTTTGTGGCAATCCTGATGTATAGTGAGGTTCAGCCCCCACACAAGTTTAGTCTGAGTAAACTGGCGGGGGGTAGGGGGGCTGCTTTACTTCATGTGCAAAGCAAGCACAAAAAGCAATAAAAATGAAGCAACATGAAAAATGTGTTCCAAATAAAAGAACAAGAGCTTCAGGATCCCAGAATGAGGGACCCATGTTGGGCATGGAGCTGCAACCACTGGAAAACTTAAAGATGGAAGCAGAGACATATATGTACTGGCAAAAAAGGAGAAGGTTAATCTGGGTGTGGATGGGGCAGGGATTTAGTAAGGTCTTGGGGAGCTAGAATGCGTATGTGGGCATTTCCCCAGACCTCCCTTCCCAGCTCACTCCAGCTATAAAACCAAGTCTCCAATCTCTGCCCAGAAGTTGGGCCACATTTTAAGCTTCCCAACTCTTTCAGCTTCCACCAGAAGGACTGTCTTCTAAATCATCTAGCTCTGGGGATGGCTGGGACTCTGTATTTACCAGTCCTCTGGGACAAAGAAGTGGCTTTAAACAAACAGGTAAGCACTCACCAACCCCCATCCCCACCCCATCCTAACTCCAGACTTAGAACAAGCAGGCAATAACAGTTTCTCCCCCTGGGGCATGTGGGGTGGGGTGGGGGTATTGACAACAAACACACTTTCCCAGCTGCTTTACCAGGATCAGGCCTCTTAATTAGCCTGTATCTTGCAACTGGCAGGGAAGGCAGTCAGGGCAGTTCATTAATAAAACTTCCTGCCAAATCCCCAAGACTCAATTCTCTCTCTGAGAGCAGTTTGTCTATACATCAAGCATTCCAACTTTTAAAGCTCCCATCCAACGGACTGACTGTTAAATTAACCCAGCTTTGGGAGCTGATGGGGCTCTCCATTTGCCATTCCAGAGTTCCAAGGACCACAGAGATCAAAGAGGTGATTTTAAACAGGAGTACTACCAGTGGCTATTTCCTCCAGCTCAAAGCAGAGCTAGCAGACAGCAATACCCAGCTCCCAGCTCCCAGTTTTGCACTGGAAAGGGATTGACTGCATATCTTCTTGACTTCTCCAGTTGCTGCCCATGTCATCAGGCTTTTAATTAGACTTCACCTTGGAACTGATGTGACAGTAATTAGTTAGTACTGAGAGAGCTTAATTAACAACAGTGGGTGAGTGGGCACTTCTACAGCTCCTCCCCTCAGGCTCTATGGGAATAGATTGCTGAGAGCCACAGCCCAGTGGAATGGCCCCTGGCATTTTGCCAGAAGTAATGGTTGAGAGGTGAGCCATTAAGATGATGCTGGATTGAAACAGGTTGTGTATTCAATTGTATATAGACCCCTGCTGTCTGCCTTGTGGGGATTCCTGGGGAGTTCATATTGGTTGGTGAAGTTCTGGTGGAGGGAGTTATGGTTGGTGTGTGTGTGCCTAGAGGGCCGCGTGGGTGGCATTGGCGGGAGTTCTGAAAATAAAGTTTGTTCCTGCTTGAGTGGCTCGTGATTTGTGCCCAGCCAGACTGCGGCAATAGATCTAAACCTCCAGTTAACCTGCCTGTCCCTGAGGGCTGATAGCTTGCGTTTGGCATGGCATTTGGTAGTTCCCTGGCAGTTACGAAGAGCAAAGCAGACAGTTCTAAGAGTGTGCAGTCTGAGTGCAGGAATTTGCCACAGATCCTCTACACCACTAACACAAAGCAAGAGGGAGATAAAAACCAGTTTCAAGTTTGTCCCTGAGGAAAGAAGAATGTGACCACACTTCCAGTGCACCAGCTCTCCAGCTGCTTCTGGAGGGACTGGTTTTATCTCCTGTCTTGGGACGCTGACCAGCCTAACACAGTCAAATCTCCTCAGACCTCTAAGAACCATCCTATTGAGCTTGCTTTGACTGATTTCTCAAACCTCGTCTCTTAAACAGATAGCATGTGCATTTATTTGCATGTGTACTGAGAGAAATGTTGCAGTGAAATATTTTTTCAGAATCTGTCATACTATCACCTCCTGTTATTTACATGTTTAGTGATCTGATTTGATTTTTTTATCTTAAAGGAGACGAAACTTGTTTTTTCATATATATCACTAATAATAAAATATTGAGACACTTATTTGAAGAAAATGTACAAATGGCAAACATGAAAAGATGTTTCCTAAAAGATTAGGGAAATGCAAATTAAAACCACGATGACTTATCACTAAACACCTATGATAAAATGGAAAAAAAAAAAAGAAAAAAGAAAAAACACCAAATTCTGGCAAGGATGCAACAAAAATGCATTACTAAGATATTGCTGATGGGAATGAGAAATGGTACAGCCATGCTGGAAAACAGGCTGACAGGTTCTTTAAAATTGTACAACTACCATAAAACCCAATGGTTGCATTCCTCAATATTTTAAACCCAATGGTTGCATTCCTCAATATTTATACCACTGAAGTGAAGACTTATGTTCAAACAATAACTTGTGCATGAATGTTTATAACAATTTTATTCATAATAGCCAAAGGATGGGAACAAAAGAGATGTCTTTCAATGGGTGAATGGTGAAGCAACTGGGTTACATTCATACCATAGAATACCTCTGAGCAATAAAAGGACTACTGATGCACTCAACAGGCTGGATGAATCAACAGAGAATTACATTGGATAGAAAAAGACAACCCGAAAACCCTGCATACAGTATATTTCCATGTGTATGTATTTCTGGAAATGGCTTAAGTATAGAAATGACAAGGAGATCAGTGTTTGGTGGGAATTAATGAGAAGGAAGAGTAGGAAGGAAGTGGTGTGGTTATAAAAGATAACACAAGAGAATCTCAGGGTGATGGAAATGTTCTGTTTTGATGGATGCAATTGGCATAAGGAGCAATAGAACTAAAATAAAGATGGAACAAAATAATGGATATTACAAAACTGTTAGCGATAAGGGGACAAATGTCACAATCATACCGTTTGCTTTGACAGATTCCTCAGACCTTGCCTCAGACAGCATGGGTATGTGCCTTTGGACTAGTGAGAGAAATGGATCTTGTTTCTTAATCTAAATGACTGATAATAAAACATTGAGTTTAAAGGTGTTATGTTTTAATTATAGTCATGCCATATTGTTTTATTGATGTCTGATAGCGTTTATATTCTCTGTTTCTTTTTTTTCTTTTTCAATTAAGTTTTGTTTCTAACTAAAGTTCTTTTCTTGGCCATATTAATATTATTTGATTTTGGAATGGAAAATATCTCAAAGACATGGGAAGCTGTGAATCATTGGTATTCCCAAAAGAAAAGATATTTGTTAAAGAATAGGAATGGAAGACCCCAGGCTCCTCCAAACACTTCACAGAAGAAGAAATACAATTGATCAACAAATATGTAAAAAAGTGTTCAACATCTCTACCAGTTAGAGAAAGGCAAATCAAAACTACTCTAAGATTTCATCTCACTCCTGTCAGAAAGACAATCATCAAGGATACAGGTAACAATAAATGTTGGTCAGGATGTGGGGAAAATGGTACACTCATACACTGCTGGTGGGACTGCAAATTGGTGCAACCACTGTGGAAAGCAGTATGGAGATTCCTCAGAAAACTGGGAATGGACCCAGCTATCCCACTCTTTTGGTTTATACCCAAAGGACTTAAAACCAGCATACAATAGTGACGCAGCCACATCAATGTTTATAGCGTCTCAATTCACAATAGCTAGACTATGGAACCAACCTAGGTGTCACTTAATAGATGAAAGGATAAAGAAAATGTGGTATATGTACTCAATGGACTATTATTCAGCTTTAAAGAACAGTGAAATTATGGCATTTGCCAGTAAATGGTTGGAGTTGGAGAATATCATGCTAAGTGAAATAAGTCAATCCCACAAAACCAAAAGCCAAGTGTTTTCTTTAAAATGTGGATGCTAATTCACAATAAGACAGAAGGCACTAGGGAAGAATAGCATCACCTTATATTAGATAGAGGGAAGTAATGGGAGGGGAGAGGAGGGGATGTGGAGGTAGGAAAGATAGTAAAAGGAAACAGACATTATTACTATATGTATATATGTGACTGCATGACCAATATGATTCTGCAACATGTACACTCAAAAAAATGAGAAAACATATAACATTTATGTATGATATATCAAGGTGCATAAATGCATTCTACTGTCATGTACAACTAATTAAAATAAATAATAAAATTTTTTTAAAAAATACAGGAATGGTACAGTCAGAAAACTGCCTTGGTGCCAAGCTTCACTGGGTGAGATTATGAATCTGAAATTCATTTTTCATGTGAGAGGCCCACAGTACGGGTGCAGTATAGCTCCTGGTACTTCTAGACTTCCTACTGCCCTTCTGGGGTGTGGCTCTGCACTCATTCTCAGTGGTTTTCCATTGCATCTGAACTTCAACTTGAAATGCCTGGAATCACTGATTTAATGCATTCTTATCCATATCTTTTTTTTTTTTTTTTTTTTTTTTAAACAGGCATGATGCTTTAATTTTTCAGAAAAGCTATTCGATCACATAAGGGCAGTCCACATCTCATCCACAATTCACGTTCCTTCATAATTATTATCATTACCTAAAAGGCTATGATTTCCCCAAATTAGAATGTTTATAATATTTTCTTGGTCTTTCCCTTGGGATGATTTCCTTGTTCTGCTGATTACTTTGCTGAAGTACCTTTTCTTTTCCTTGTTGAAGTGGCATGAACAGGACAAGTAAAGCAATGTGGTCGCAGGAGACATTTGATTTGCTTACCTGAATATGACCAAATTGGCCTGAGATGCAGCAGGTCTGCAGGATCTAAGACTGTCCCAAGAGTGCAGGCTTGGGGTACAGGTCTCAAGCCTAGTCCAAGTCCTCCCCACTTGCAACCTCATCCTTTTCTGCCATTCTCACCCTTCCCTACTCCTCCAGGCTTTCCCCAAAGGGAGTGTTTACTTGTAACTCCACCTCTGACTAAGAGCTTCCTCATTTGCTTATGATATATATTTTTTAAATGCAGTATTATTAACATGAAGGGAACTGGGGTGAGGCTAGCAGAGTTTAGTCTCTGCCATGTCTGGTCAACAGCAACTGATTTCACAGCCAATCTCCCTCTATAAGAATGTAAACATTTCTCTGTCTCCTCCTCTGCCTTCTCTTTATCTCATGGATTTGTGCTCTGCACATTTTCACTGAATTTACTGATTTTATGTGTGTGTGGTGTATGTACCTTCCACACCCACATTACTATTCTCCAAGACAGAAAGTTCCCCTTCTGATCAATACTACCCAAGATAGTAGTATTGGGCCTCCCTGGGTCCTTCCTCTTATTTCCAACTTTAGGTTGTGAGCTCTTTGTAGGAAGTTCCTGTTCCACACATATCTTGATATGATCCTCAGAGCCCAACGGTGGGGATCACTCATACCATTGTTATCAAATTGTTATCTTCTTGTAATTGAATTATTGTTGGTTAAATGAGGTAGATTCTCTTATTTTGAAAAACAGGTAAAGTCCTTTCTATAAATATAGGCATTATATTTTATTTGCAAAATCAGTGCTCTTTTATTTTTGAATTGACATGTAAAAGTTGTATGTATTTATGGGGCATCATGTGACATTTCTTGATATTTGTATATATTTCTGTAACGTTCAAATCAGGGTAAGCATATCTGTCTCCTCAAATATTTATCATTTCGTTGCAGTAAATACACTCAATATCCTTTCTTCTAGCTTTGTTATTTTAAATATACAGTATATTGTTGTTCCCTGTACTGACCTTATGATGCAATTGAACATCAGCACATCTTTCTCTTATCTAACTAACCTTGGCACTTGATGACCAACCTTTTCCCTATTTCTCACCTCCTTGTTTTCTCCAGTCCCTGGTAACCACTTTTCTATTCCCAATTCCTATTAGATCAATATTTTTTAGATTGCACATTTGAGTGATAGGGTATGGTATTTTTCTATCTGTGCCTGGCTGATTTCACAACATAATGTCTTCCAGATGCATCCATGTTGTCACAAATGACTGGATTTCATCCTTTATATGGAAAAATAGTATTCCAAATCTTATATATGCCACATTTTGTTTGTCCAGTCATCAGTTGATGGACAATTAGGTTGATTCCGTTTCCTGACTACTGTGAATGTTTCTTCTGGTCACAGAAACCCAAACTTTTCTTCTCCTTGAGAGAAATAATACCAGAAAATAAACCGAAAATCATGGAAGGAAGGCACAAGAATTTATGATATTGAAGTTATTTTTATTGAAGAATAGTTAATACATGATTATGAATGCCAAGAATAACTGGGGCTTCATCTAATTGCATCATACATCTGAGGCTGGGATATAGTGAAGGGATCTATGGGAGATATTAGTGGTTTTTAATGTAGAAGGATGTCCTTATGCCAGTTTCTTACTGGACAGGGGGATGATAAAGCTGGTGGCCAGGCTCTGTGATGATGGCTAACTCATGGCTGGTAGTCAAGATACAAGGTTCAACAAGAGGATCCACAGCAGCTGGGGCGGCAGCAGGTGGTCTGGCAACACTGGGGTCTGCAGCAGTGGGGGCGGCAGCAGCTGGACACACAGCAGGTGGGGCGGCAGCAGGTGGTCTGGCAACACTGGGGCCTGCAGAAGCTGGACACACAGGTGGGGCGGCAGCAGGTGGTCCTACAGCAGGTGGTCTGACAACACTGGGGCCTGCAGCAGCTGGACCCACAGCTGCTGGGCTGGCAGCAGCTGGACCCACAGCTGCTGGGGCGGCAGCAGCTGGACACACAGGTGGGCCGGCAGCAGGTGGTCCTACAGCAGGTGGTCTGACAACACTGGGGCCTGCAGCAGCTGGACCCACAGCTGCTGGGTTGGTAGCAGCTGGACACACAGCAGCTGGGGCGGCAGCAGGTGGTCCTACAGCAGGTGGTCTGGCAACACTGGGGCCTGCAGCAGCTGGATCCACAGCTGCTGGGGCGGCAGCAACTGGACACACAGCAGCTGGGGCGGCAACAGGTGGTCTGGCAACACTGGGGCCTGCAGCAGCTGGACCCACAGCTGCTGGGGCGGCAGCAGGTGGTTCTGCAGCAGGTGGTCTGGCAGCAGCTGGGCTGGCAGCAGGTCTCCTGGCAGAGGCCTTCGCCACAGCCCTGATCAGAGCAGACAGAGCCAGAACAGGAGTTGACCATTGTGTCAGAGGGTGGAGGTTCTGGGTGGGTTTCTAAGAGAATGAGTTTCCCAAATGTGGTAGTCTCCTAATTCCATGTCCACTTTTATACCCCCCTGCTGACACCATGTTAAAGATTATTTCCTTGTTATTGTTTATGTTCATAGAGAAGTAATTACAAGATTAGCTAATTGTGGGAGAATCTACATAAAAGTTAGAGTGCATGTTTTCCTTTCTCTGACTATGTATGGTTTATCCAGAATCTTCCCGAGTCACCTCTTGTCTCTTGCCTACTTCCTTATGTCTATCATCTACTTTCAAAGACTCTTGATCTTACTCATCAGATTGGTTGTCACGTGACAGATTCCATGAAATCCAGCATTCTCTGTGTCATCCTGAAGTCTGTGTCTCATACCAATCCTCTAGTGGAAGAGTTTCTCATTTTCTAAAGGTTCTTTTTAGAAAATAAAATAAACTATGAAAGTACTAGAAGAAAAATTGAGTAAAAATTAAGATGTTACAGAAAAAAAAGTTAATAGCAATGAAGAAAAATATTAGAAAATTTAAAACAGAAAAGTTTTAAATACCTGTTTTGACAAAGTAAACAAAATGTAAAACATCTAAAACATAAACAGGGAATAAATAATAAGTACAGTAACTAATTTAACAGAAAATGTGTGTATGCCTGGTATAACCCAATATGGAAAAAAAAACCCAATAGAAAATTGAATAAAGAACATTCAGTCATTTCATTAGAGAGAGAGAGAGAGAGAGAGAGAGAGAGAGAGAGATTGATTTAAATGTCTTTTGAACTTTTGAAAGCAATCCAGTCTATCACAATGTTTAAAATGTTTAATTGAACACTTTATTCATTATAAACCATCTTCTGCCTACATACAGTTTGCGCAGGTCCTGCCTTAAGCTCTGGAGATAACTCAGTGAATTGCTGTTATTTGTAATGAAAAATATAAAATATTTAAGTTTTAAAACTTTAATGAATTCATGATGTTATAAGGAAATACATTTTCACTGAGATGGCAAGGGTCTAAAGAGGGACAACTTCTTCAGATGATAATTTAGCTTAAATTCCATAGCATCTGAAGAGTATCTTATATTAAATTCAATGATATCTTGATTTATTAGAGTTTCAAATGTGCATAACTTTTGATTGAGCAACTTCCCTTCTAGAAATGTGTTGAACAGCATACATGTGTACTAATATATAAGTTCTCGTAGTATTGTTTATGAGAGCAAAAGCTTGATTTTAAGTTCTACTTTGCTTATGGAAGAGACTGTTCTTAATGAAAGGAATACAGTGTGTGGAAGTTATGGAGCATCATTTTGTCAGAGGAAACAAAAGCTCTTTGAACTAGTCTTGAAATTTTTTAAAAATTTTTTAAAATTAATTTAATTTTTTTTAAAAAAAATGAAATGACCTTACTTTATATCCTCTCTATTCCCAGGCAGGCACCAACTTTCCATTTAGATTATTGGAATACCTGAGTGTTTTTTAAAACCTGACTGTTTTTACATGGATTATTTATGGAAGAGGGGAGAAGGGAAATAAAGAAAATGTTCAATCGTGCGTTTTTCTTGTTATTCACATTTGATTTCATTGCATTTTGGTAAAAGAAAAAGCCTTTTATTATTCCTGCTGTGGTGATTTTCTCTGTAGCCTAATATATTTTGTAAATATTCGGAGGGTCTAGGATAATTATGGAAACTCAATTTGTTAGGCATAAGGTGGTATATAAATATCCACTGCATCGATATTGATAATATCCTGGTTTATTTTTCTTCTTAACATGACCAGTTTTTTGAAATAGTGTGTTAGGGTTTCTGCTATGATTGTGGTTTTCCCATTTTCTCCTGTGTTGAAAAGTCCGGGTGGGGGGCATTGCCGGTGTGTGTTTGATTTCTCACATTTAGTTTGAATAGAGTCCGAGTGCTTATAACAGGAAAGTTCCTAGGCAGACATGGTGAAGATTTGGGCCTACTGTTTCTTCCATTAGGTGCAGGGTCCACAAACATTTCTTTCTACAAAGCTTTTTTCAAATACTCTCACACCTCTGACCAATAAGGACCTCCTTCAAGGGTTTATCAATGAAAGGAAACTAACATCTTCTCTTTTCTGATCAAATCAACCACAATTAGTCACCAGCAAATAATATGAACACTGTTCATGTTTCTGGCACGGCCCTTCCCTAGAGGAATCTGTTCTTTGATGTCATGGAATTGGCCTCTCGGTACAATTTCATTCATTTTAGCAGAATTGGGTATTAAGAATCACCCTTGCAAAACACATCAGGTTGAGCCATATTTCCTGGGCTCCCCATCTATTATGGTTTAGGCATGACATATCAGCTAAAAAATCCTGTGTGAGTTTGGAGGTGATATGGTTAGGTTATGAGAGTCTTGATCTAACCAGGGCATGAATCCCTGACAGGATTAACAGGGGTAACAGTAGGCAGATAGAGAGTGAATGGAGGAGGAAGTTCCCAGGAACGTGCCCTTGGTGCATTCATTTTGTCCTTGTTAAGCAGAGCGCCTCCCACCTGTGTCCCCTTCCTGCTGCCATGTTCCCAGATGGTTTCCCCCACCATGCACTTCTGCCACGATGCTCTGCCTCATCTCAGGCATGGAAGAATGGAGCTAGCTGTCTATGCACTGATCTCTCTGAAACCGTGAGCCCCAAATAAACTTTTCCTCCTCTGAAAATCCATGTCAGGTTTTTTGGTCATAGCAGCACGAACGCTAACTAAAACACGATCTTTGAGGCAATTTAGTTACCTGACATGAACATTGTAAGAGTAAGATAAATTTGCACACTGTCTTGAGAATTAAGGCAACCTTGCAACGGGCATATACTTTTTGATCCCATCATATTCTCTTGGTCAAAAGGAAATAAAACAAATCCTGGTGTCCTGTGAGATTAAGACAAACAAGCTAAAGGAAAATCAAACAGAGAGTTTACATGAAAAGGAGGGAAATGACAGGAAGAGGAAAATGAGAAGGAAAGACACACTATTCAAAGGGAACCTGGGTGTTAGGTTGGTTCCCAGATAGAAGAACCTAGATCTTCTGATAAAAAGCTGAATCATGAAGAGACCCAGTGCCAGGGCTCATATAGCTGTAGGGGAAAATAAGAGGTTCTGACTGTGGCCACCTCCTGCCTGCACGGGCCGTGGGAATGGGGTCCTCCTGGTGCAATGGGCTGACTGAGAAATAAAAGCTGGGAAAAATAGAATAGTGGAAAAAAAAACAAACACAGAACACAGAAAGTAGTTTCAACATCAGGGGCAGGATGGGCAAGCTGATCAGACAGATCAAGCTTCTAGACAAAATGGCCCTGTGCCTGCTTTATTTATATCGGGAAACATCAGAGATTCTATAGAATGTTCTTCCCAAAAAGGTTAAAGGTGTGCTGCTCAGTTCCTAATGGTTTTCGCCCGTCTCTGGAGCTACTATGAGGAACCTTACTAGCAGAGCCAAGGGAAAGGTCACGTGCATTGGGCAATCTATTTCCGTGGGAGACCCACAGAAAGTTCCCAATGCCAGGCCTATTTCTCCCTGGCCATGCTGAGAAGATCCTCATGTATCTCACAGATGGTTTCCTGCAGTTACCGTCTTAAGAGATGCACAAGTGTTTTGGATGAGTTAACCGCTCAATGTTTCCTACAAGATGTATTTGGAATTTTAAACTTTTCCATAAGGGAATGGATGGGTGAATTACTAGTTAGGTCTTACCTCATGTAGTTCTGTCCTTCAAGGGTCATAGCATAAAGCTGATCACTGTTCAAAACCTGTAACATTCGTTTATATATTTACCCAGGTTACATTATCATTTAGAGAAAGAGGATAAATCTTTTATACTAGTTTCTACATTACAGGCAGTCTCCCGAAACTTGGTTTTCACTCATCTCTGTGACTCATCAACACCACCTTCTCTACAGAAGTGCTTCTCAAAGTTGTACCCAGGGAAAACAGATGGAGACTGGAAATGGTTCTGACCTCTCACCAAGCTAAGCTGGAACTGTCAGGTGACCAAATACTACATTTGGTTTTAAAACTGAGGCTTAGGGCTGAGGATGTAGCTTCGTGGTACAGTGCTTACCTAGCACGTGTGATTCCCAGCACTGCAAAATCATTTATTATTTAAAATATATAAATAAATGAAGTGAGAATTAGTGTTTAACTGATGCAGAAAATGATGACCAATTTCTTATTTCAGGAAAATGATTTTGACTGGCTATTTACCCATTAGAAAAGCAAACACCACTTACTCAAAGAAAATTCATTATACTTAAGGAACACCTTCCTCCTTGGAGCATTTCCCAATAGATTAGTATAATTGGCATAAATAATAACAAAGACAAGTTCTGCTCATTGGTTCCAAGATTGGGGTACCGTATATAAAAGGTGCAAAAGCAAAGGAAACATCAGATTCTAGGAAACTCTCCTGTGAAGAGGATCCACCCTCCACACCTGCCACCATGAGTGACTGCTGCTGCTCCCCTTGCTGCCAGCCCACCTGCTGCCAGCCCACCGGCTACAGGACCACCTGCTGCAGGACCACCTGCTGGAAACCAGCCTGTGTGACCTGCTCCTGCACACCCTGCTGCCAGCCCAGCTGCTGTGGCTCCAGCTGTGGCTCCAGCTGCTGCCAGCCCTGCTGCCAAACCACCTGCTGCAGGACCACCTTCAAGCCCACCTGTGTGACCAGCTGCTGCCGCACACCCTGCTGCCAGCCCTGCTGCTGTGTGTCCAGCTGCTGCCAGCCTTGTTGCCAGCCCAGCTGCTGTGGGTCTAGTGGCTGTGAGTCCAGCTGCTGCCAGCCCAGCTGCTGTGAGTCTAGCAGCTGTGGGTCCAACTCCTGCTGTGGGTCCAGTGGCTGTGGGTCCAGCAGCTGCCAGCCAGTTTGCTCTGGACCCGTGTACTGCACAAGGAGATGCTACCACCCTACCTGTGTCTGCCTGCCTGGTTGCCTAGGCCAGGGCTACGGATCCAGCTGCTGCCAGCCTTGCAGTTGTTGATCAATTTATCACAGACCTCCCTTGCCTGCCCCACTCTGCATTATCAGATCTGCCATATACCATAGTATGGCAAACTCACCCCAACCCTTCTCTACTAGTAATGTCCATACTATCATCAAACCATCATCACCTTGCTAACAGATTCTGAGCTTCCTCAGCAAGTACAGTCTTATCTACTTTTGATATTCTCTTCATTTAGTTTGCTGCTTGTCAATGTCATCTCTTCTTGATCTGGATCCAGGGTCTCAGCCTTTAAAAAGTGATTATTGGCTTTTTAAGCTAAGAAAAAAGTTTAAATTATAAAGAAAACACTCAGAACTTTCTCATTAGGTCTTTGTGATGATACATACCAATCATTTTGTTTTGATGACTCGTTTTGCGATGCTTTCATGACAACTCTGTTTTGTTAGTGGACAATTGGCTTCTTAATAAACTCTTCACTGTTTTACTTCCTATATTTTGTTTTGTTTCTGTGATTGTTTTGAATTTCACGTGTGTTACCTTATCTAAGTCGCACAATGGTCCCAAACTTGGGCAGAACCAAGATGAGTAAAATGACTTGGCAAAATGTCATACAGCTAAAGCTGGACAGAATCAGGTCCAGGATCCGGGCTTTCTGATTCCAGTTCTGGTGCAGTCATATGTACAGCTTAGTATAAGCAGAAATGACATTGGGGACTGAGCACTGGGAAATTTAAGTTGTGAAATTTAAGTTGTTCCCTGACAATGAAAACACCATTTTCTTACATTTGCAGATCACTTTCTATTAACTAATCTCTTCCCAAATTTCATTGCCTACAGTATGGCAACCAGTATCCACATCTTACAAGCAACAGCTGGTTTTAAGTACCCAAGTAAATCTAGTAAATGACGTGAATCTTTTATTGTTTTTGGCCTCTGTGCAGCCTCTGGTGAACTCCTTTAACTAATTTTGATTACATACTGTGTTCCTGTCACTGTCCTGGGACTCCGATGTGAGAAGCTCACTTAGAATTAGTTTATTGGTGTCATGAAAATGGAATTCTTGTAAGTCCTCATTCTTCTGGTCACCTATGGGAGTAAGTCATGACTGTGAAACACTGGACACATTTCACTGGCACTCAGACTTTGAGAGACCATTTGTTTCCAGGTAAAAACATTTTAAAGGAAATTAAGTAATGGGGACAAATCTGGGGACTCAAGGTAAAAGTGTAGTAGGCATATCAGCCTTTGATCTTTCCATAATCTCTGAATCAAAAAAAAAGCTCCCTGAGCTTGGGGAGGGAAGGACCAATCAATGGAGGGAAATGAAAGCCTGAGTTTCAGGGGTAAGAAAGATTGTGAGGAGAGAGAGAAAGGAAAAGGTACTATTAGGAGCCTCATAGGTCTGAGAGCCCTGCTGAAAGAGGCAACACCAGACTTTCTAAGAGAGAATATGAAAAACAGGGAACTGAAGCATTTAGTGATGTAAAGTCTAATACTCCTACAGGAAAGGAAAAATAAGAAAAAGAGAGAAACAAGTAAATGACGAGGGCCACATCTTTGAGAAGAGCAGAGTTTCTCCCACACACCCAACAGATCAGGGTACAGCAATTCTGTGGATTTCTCAGAGAGTACTCTAGGGGGTTCCTGTAGGCAGTGTCCAAACATCTAACCGTAACAGACCTGCAGAGAGGGACACATCACAACCCAGAAGTTTGTTCTGTGTGGTTTCTGTGAAAGGAGGCAGATCAGGGAGTTCAAAGGACTGAATATGGAAGAGCTTCAGACACAGACATCTTGCAATCTGTCTCATCTGTGGGAAGAGAAGACACAGAGTGTCAGCACATCATCCCAGGAGGTTCTGCTCAACACTATCGGCATTTATTTTGGTACTTTTCCTTATACCAAGTTCACCAACTTGACCTTTCTATGGTGTTCCTTCCCATTAAAAACCTGCATGTGCTTAAACAATATCTGCAATAAAGTTTCAGTAAATTACATAACCATTGAATGTGGTTTTGCATTCACTGTTTCTGATTCCTTTAATCTCATTTTTAAAAGGCAAATATTATCGGCTTTACCTTCAGTCTTGTGAAAAACACCAGGCCACAGACCCCAACTTGTAACCCACCTCACTTATACCCTTGCTTCATGAGAACCCAGAAGCAAATTTTATATTTTACTTTGGCTAAATTATGTCAAAAATATCTATTGAGTTTACGATGTTTTAAATTTTATTTTGAATAACTCAGTTGTCCTATCTCCTACATGTCTTGTGTCCAGAAACTAGATATAAAACTCAGTGACAGATTTCTCCAGAAAGTTGCACTGATCATTATTACTTTTGTTCACCAGATGACAATCTTGACATTACCAGCTTGTCAAGTATTCCCCCACTTTCTTTTTCTTTTCTATATTTTTTTTAGTTGTAGATGGACATGATACCTTTATTTTATTGATTTATTTTTATGTGGTGCTGAGGATCAAACCCAGGTGCCTCACACATGTGAGACGAGTGCTCTACCACTGAGCCACAACCCCAGCCCTACTACTCTCTTTTTCACAATTCTCCCTCAGAGAGTTGAGCAGTTAAATTTTTTCCTGTAATTTGAACTGAATGTAAAGCAAAACCTAAAATATACTGTGGGAAATGCCTGGGTTAATTGCAGATGATTTTCCTTGTTTTTTTCAACTCTTTTCAAAGTAGAGAAAATACAGGGGTTTTTTTTTGGTTGTTGTTTGTTTTTGTTTTAATCAGGAGAATTGGTCCTTGGAATTTTCCCCTCAACATGGATTCTGAAAAGAATCCTTTGGGATTTGATCATACATTTTTAGAGGGTAGGTATATTTGACTCCAAACTCAAACTCTGTAACTGCCTAGATAGTTTAACTTCTGGAAACATAAGACAGCCCTTAGAAAGGCATGATGGAAAGTCACATCAAGGTCAAGTTCAGGCATAGGATTGAAAAAAAGGGTATTTGTTTCCTATTACTGCTTAACAAATGACCACAAATTTGGCATGCTAAACAACACAAATTTATTATTTTAAAGTCCTGGAAGTCAAAATCCAACATGAGTCTCACATGGCTCAAATTCAAGTGTGGGCAGGAATGTGTGTCTTCTCTAGGTACACGGGGAAAATTCATGCCCTTGCCTCTTCCAACTTAGAAACTGAGCTGCTCCCATTCCTTCGCAAATGACCCTGCATTATTCTGACTTCTGCTTCCATCACCATATCACTCACTCCCCTATTTCCCTCTTTTCCTAATAAGGACCCTTACATTTACATTGGGTGTGCCCATATAGTTCATAACAACCATTCCCTTTAAGATACTTACTCTCCTTTGGGTATAAACTGAGGAGTGGGATAACTGGGTCAAATGGTAGTTCCATTTCTCTCTCTCTCTCTCTTTTTTTTTTTTTTGTAATTTTATTTATTTATTGCTATGTGGTGCTGAGGATTGAACCCATTACCTTACAAGTGTCAGGCAAGCACTCTACCACTGAGCCACAACCCAGCCCCTATTTCTATTTTTTTTTTTTTTTTTTGAGGAGCCTCTATACTGCTTTCCAGAGTGGTCGCAGCAATTTGCAGGCCCACCAACAATGTATGAGTGTACTATTTTCCCTACATCCTCCCCAACATTTATTGTTACTTGTATTCTTGATAATTGCCATTCTGACTGGAGATAAAATCTCAGTGTAGTTTTCATTTGCATTTGCTAATGGCTAGACATGTTGACTGTTCTATTTCTTTTTTTGAAGTGTCCGTTTAGTTCCTTTTCCCATTTATTGATTGAGTTATTTGAGGGGAGAGTTAGTGTTAAGTTTTTTGAGTTCTTTGTCTATCCTGAATATTAATGCCCTATTACACAATGGGCATTACTCAGTCATAAAGAAGAATGACTTCATGACATTTGCTGGTAAATGGCTGGATCTGGAGATTATCATGCTAAGTGAAATAAGCCAATCCTCCAAAACCAAAAGTTGAATGTTTTCTCTGATATGTGAAAGTTAACCCGCAATAAGGCGGGGAGAGGGGAATAAAAAAATGATACTTACTCTCATCTGCAAAGCCCCCAGACTTTCAGAGGACACATTCACAGGAAATTAGGGCCTGCACATCATTGAGAGATCATTATTCTGCTTATAAGAACTTTGATATGTTCAGAACTAACATATTCAGAAATTTCAAGAGGAAATTCATAAATGGAAAGTATGCTTAGTTCTACAAAATGAACATATTTATAAAGATTCCTAGACATGAAGAACATTTTGAAATTAAAGAAATTAAAACATTTAAGGGTTCTAAGACTATTTATGGAGGTTCATTTTCTTTGTTTCCTGGTTCAGCTGGCAGCTGGAAGTTTGCTGGGGCCGCTGTGAGCCAATCATCAGCTGGCAGCTGGAAGTTTGCTAGGGCCCCTTCGGCTGTGGCTCTCAACATGCACCTTTGTAAGAACAGTGACTTTGTGACCTTTTAACTTGCCCTATTTTCATTCCCATCTCACCCAGCATACCAGCTCCCTTGAAAACCAACAGCCTATCATCATGGCAAGAACTGGCAGGCTAACAGCCACCGAAGGGGACAAAACAGGGCTAAGTCCATTCCTAGAGAAGTGTCATTATTTGATCTGTCTGGTGGTTTTCCAGAATATATTTTTGCAAGGCTATCTTTATTTGAGCTAATTTAGAGCTTGCTAAGTATGAAAGTCTGGGATGCGTTTGCTCTAAACAAAGGGAGGCTATGGTTTAACAGCATATCTGCTCAAGGATGGTAGATAGAGATTGGGGAAAGAATAAGATAACTAAAACCTTAAGAAGAAAAACTGAAGGTTGAGGTGTCCACAGGGACTTTGATGAGCTCTGACATACCCCTGGGAATCTAGGAGGCTGTGCCCAGGTAGCAAGGGATTGCCTGCTCAAGTTAGATCTGAGGAAACTCTAAGCTCTCACCTCTGGCTGATGTGAAGCTCTGGAGAGCAAGTAGGAAGTAAAAGCTAAGGCAGAGAGTCAGCTGTGTGGCTGAGTGTTGGAAGCATACCCCAACAGGTGCTCGAGGCTCCTCAGCAAGGACTGGAACACGTATTCATTTGAGATGTTGAAGGAAATCTCTGTCAAATTATTACCTGGCCAAGAAGAAATTTCAGTGACTACAAATGATAAAGATTATTAACTTAACAGAATTTGTTAAGAAAAATCACAAAGAAATAGCAACAACAAACAAACCCTAGGGAAGAATCTGATTGCCACATGTTCTGCATAATACTATTTTACATGTTCAATTTTATATAATATTATTTTACATTTTATATAACCCCCACACAAGGGAACATTAGAGTTTCAATTAAACACAGAATGCACGCATCAGAATCCTCCCATGGCAAGGGGCAGAGCGGCACACGCCTGTAATCCCAGCAACTCTGGAGGCTGAAGAAAGAGGATCACAAGTTCAAGGCCAGCCTCAACAACTTAGCGAGACCCTAAGCAACTTAGTGAGACCCTGGCTCAAAATAAAAGTAAAATGGGCTGGGGATGGGGTTTCTTGGTAAATTACCTCTGGGTTCAATCCTGAGTACAAAAAAGAAAAAATCTACTATGGCACTTTCTCCCTCGGAAAAAAAGAAACTGCATAAAATCAATTAATGCCGTATTTTAGATGTCAGTATAAAAGGTAAAACAGTAATGCTTTTAGAAGAGAAGTTTCATGATATTGAGCTACTAAAAGAGCTGTTAAGCAAAACATTTAATGTGCCAAATTAAGGAAAAATTGATTAATTGTATCATTAAAATATTAAATATTAAAAGTAGTAACTTCTAATTATCCAAAGACAGCATTAAAAGAGTGAAAAGGGAAGATAATACAGAATGGGATAAAATATGTTAAATATAAATAATCAACAAACATAGATATTTATCTATCACCCATATACAATTTCTATACATAATTATCTCTCTGCATATACACTAAAAATACATATGTATATAGATATGTACTACATATCCAAAACACATGTCCAGAATCCATGAAATTAATAAGAAACTGACAACCAAAAAAAAAAAAAAAAACATGGTGAAAAGATTTGAACAAGCACCTCAGGAAACAGGAAAAAGAAGTAACAAATGTTTACTATACATTAGTCATCAAAGAAATGTAAATTTAAAACATGAGTACATTCCAGTAAAATTCAGAAGGCTCACATCATCAAGGGTCAGCAGGAGATGCTACTGATAGTGCCGTATTGAAATATTGTTACACTAATGTTATCTACCATCTAAATATTGGGGACACACTTTCTCTGTGGCAGGACAATCTCATGGGAATCTCATTCCCATGGGAAAGGAAAAATGTTTAAGAAATCATGGCAGAGAAGTCAACACATTTGTTAAAATGTATGAGTTTACGAATTAAAAATATCTGGAGACTCATCACATGGAACCGTTTTCTCTCAGCGTATAAAGGCAAGGATGTGTAGGTTGGGGTATCTCAACTGAGCTCACTGAGCAGGCCAGAAAAATCAAGATGAGCAGGTAGGTACTGATACTTTCTGAATCCCTGTGCATGGAATCTGCCACTATCTTCTTGCTAAGGTGCTGATTTGCATATGAAAAAAATTGTGCCCATCGCTTTCTACTCAAATCTCTCTGATGGAAATTCCATAAACACATTGCCATAGAGCAGATTGCCATAGATTAGGACCCTTGTGGTAGCCTTGAGTCAGACTTGCCTGGGTGATCAGTCTTGGACCCTACAAGATGGCAACACCGAAAAAAGACGTCAGAATCCTAAATCCTCATGGCACTTCCCAATCAACATGGAGCTAAAGGAAGCAGACCCAAGAGGAACAGCTATTCTGACCCTCCTCAAGACAGTGGGAAGATCACCTGACCAGATGATATGACATAATTGGAAATTATGCTGATGATGAATTCTGCCTTTTTCATTTCTGGAAAACATTCATAAATAGCATTCCCAATTAGGAAAAAGATTAAAACTAATTTTCATGAAGTTCAAAACACAAAGAGGATAACTTCCTTAACAATTCACCAGGGACCAAAATAACAACAAGAAAACACAAGGAAAAGTTCTTCTTATTGGTCCCAACATTGGGAGTCTAGGGTATAAAAGCCTCAAGAAAACAGACTTTTTCATATCAGAAAAACTCTCCTGTGAAGAGGATCCTCGCTCCACACCTGCCACCATGAGTGACTGCTGCTGCTCCCCTTGCTGCCAGCCCACCTGCTGCCAGCCCACCAGCTACAGGACCACCTGCTGCAGGACCACCTGCTGGAAACCAGCCTGTGTGACCTGCTCCTGCACACCCTGCTGCCAGCCCAGCTGCTGTGGCTCCAGCTGTGGCTCCAGCTGCTGCCAGCCCTGCTGCCAAACCACCTGCTGCAGGACCACCTTCAAGCCCACCTGTGTGACCAGCTGCTGCCGCACACCGTGCTGCCAGCCCTGCTGCTGTGTGTCCAGCTGCTGCCAGCCTTGCTGCCAGCCCAGCTGCTGTGGGTCTAGCGGCTGTGGGTCCAGCTGCTGCCAGCCCAGCTGCTGTGGGTCTAGTGGCTGTGAGTCCAGCTGCTGCCAGCCCAGCTGCTGTGAGTCTAGCGGCTGTGGGTCCAACTCCTGCTGTGGGTCCAGTGGCTGTGGGTCAAGCAGCTGCCAGCCAGTTTGCTCTGGACCCGTATACTGCACAAGGAGATGCTACCACCCTACCTGTGTCTGCCTGCCTGGTTGCCTAGGCCAGGGCGACGGATCCAGCTGCTGCCAGTCTTGCTGCTAATGCTCAAGTCCCCAAAGGACCAACATCCGCACAAACTTCTATCAACTGAATTACCTCCTTAGGCAAAAATCTACTTCACAAGCCCAGCATGTTGTCACCAAAATGCCTGTTACTTCCCTGCTTGTGTAAGCCCTGTGAATCAGCTTGAGGATGTGCAGACTACTTCATCCTGATTTATGTCTGGGGATCAAGCAGCATCTTCCTGTATCTCAATTTCAGACTTATGTTCTTGCCTTTGACTCTTAAGTCAAGATCTTCACTCTCTTCTCTCTATGTAACAAATCCTCACAGCTCTCCACATAGGTTTCTCTGGCTGATCAGTGATCTATGTGATCATGTTTTCTTTCTCAATGTACTCATGCTTCTTATGTCCAGATTTTTGTTTTCACAATCTTCCTAGTACCCTGAATTCTTACCTAAATGGCTTTTAATAAATTCTGAACCATTCTCATCCCATGTTGCGCTGTGTTTTCTTGGACAACATTCCTTATATGATATATATGAACACATGTACCAAGGGCAGTATTCATTCTGAGCCTCAAAACAGCCCTCCATAAATTAGTGTCTCCCTTTTTCAGAGGAGAACATTTCATTGTGTGATGTTATGTGCTTAATAATGAGCAAGATCCAATACTGGGCCTTTTCTTCCTGCTCCAGTGTATTTACACTGACATCTCAGATAAGTAGAAATGGCATCAGGACTTAACTGGAGCAAGTTGTGTCCTTGAATTAATGCAACTGTGAAAGGAATAATCTCTTATATACACAGAATATCTGCTTACAATTTTCTTCCCAAATTAGTTTCCCACACCTCAGTGAGCTCCAGCTACTTGCTGTGGCAGCTGGGAAGGCATTTAATGGTTTTCATGAATGCAGGGATCCTTTGAGGCCCTTACCTCTTACCAGCCACTGGAAGGATTCATCTACCTCAAAAAGATTTGAGAATCTCTTGTGTCCTCCTGAGAGTCTCATCTAAAGGAATTTCTTCCTTGGTATCATGTGAACCAAACCCTTACATGCCTTCTTCCCCTGAGTACCTACTTAGAGCAAAGGTAACCTAGATCTTCCTGCTGATGGGTCTGCACCTCTAGTTACTATGCCATTGTCAAACTGTGGTTGCTGCTATTACCCATTTGTTGTTATTACTGAGGATAGACACCCCAGGAAATAATCCAGTGTTATGTGAGCCCCAGAATTCCTATTCAAATAGTACCTTTGAAGATGCAATTAGCTAAGGTATGTTCCTACTGAAATAGTTTGGACCCTAATCTATTTGGCTGGTGTCTGTATTAGAAGGATAAATTTAAAGACATTCTCACATAGAAAGAAGACAATGTAAGACTCATGGAGATGACATCTTTCTACAAGTCAAAGTAGCAACCTGGAATCAATACCTCCCTCACAATCCTCAGAGAGGAGGAGAAGGAGGAGGAGGAAGAGGAGGGGAGGAGGAGGAGGAGAGGAAGAGGAGGGGGAGGGGAGAGGAGGAGGAGGAAGAGGTCATCTAGAAACACCTTAATTTCAGACTGCCAGCCTTCAGAAATAAATTAAAGCCATTCGGTTTCTGGTAGCTTATCATGGCAGTGCCAGTAAACCAATAAATCCAGTCAATCTCTTGAGTTCCAGATACAATCTCCCTATCTTCTACAGTCTCATGATAATTGTCTCACAACTAATAGTAACTCCTCTCTCTGCTTGTTAGTCTACTGGCATGAAAAAAGCCAAAGTGATGTTTTTTTTTTTTTTTTTTTTTTGTTTGTTTGTTTTTTAAAGAGAGAGTGTGTGTGAGAGAGAGAGAGAGAGAATTTTTTAATATTTATTTTTTAGTTATTGGCGGGCACAACATCTTTGTATGTGGTGCTGAGAATCGAACCCGGGCCGCACGCATGCCAGGCGAGCGCGCTACCGCTTGAGCCACATCCCCAGCCCTGATGTTTTTATTTTAAATTATGTTCTGTGGCAGAAATGTTGCTCCCAAAGGAAGAAACCTTCAACAGAGTATGGTGAAAGCCATGAGGGTGGGGATTTAAACACTCACTCTTGTGACTGGAGGTTCACAATGGTTCATTGGAGGTTTAATGACATCTCATGCACTCCTGTCAAAAAACATGGTCTTGTCAGAGATACCCAAACAGATAGGCAAATCAAATGCAGTGCCAATGCTCATAATCAGAGCCATTTGAATTCTTTTCAGAAATGCAAAGTTCTAAGATTTGAATATTTATCAATGTTTTAATCATATTTACTAAATTAAAAAAATGAAATAATCATAATTTCATCCCAAAAGCTTAAGAAAAGGCATGTTATAAATTTCAATTGTTTAGGAAATAGAAATAGAAAAAAAATCTCAGCTGATCTGATGAAAGAAATAGTCATAAAGTACCATAATTGTGAAATATTAAGAGTGACCCCTGCTACAAGAAAAATGCACAACAATATTTTTTATATACATTACAGCCAATACATGACTGTTGTGTGAGATTTTTAAAATACATTATTGATAAACTATTATAAGTACTGAGGGATTTTGGATATCAGACCAACACACATTCATAAATTATTTTTCTATAATTCAGATAGTTAAAACTTAAAATTTAAACTATATGCTGCATATTATTATGAACAGTAAAATGCCTTGGAATGAATTTATGCAAAGATGGGCAAGACCTCTCGAATATAAATATTTTGACTAAGCAAATCTATGAACTATTCTAATCTTAGGTATGCTTTTTAACAGAAATATTTACATTTATTAACCAAAAAAAAAAAACTCAAAAATTTCCATGGCAGAATTAGTTTTAACATTTTAATTGTCTCAAACTGCTAAGAACTCGCATGTATATATCAACAGTACAGTTAACAAAGAAGTTGTGACTTATACATTTAAGCTAGGATAATAGAGGAACAAGATGACTGAATTACCTAGGTGAATCTCAATCTTAATGTGCAGAGAAAGTGGCCAAATCCATACCATTTCATTTATCAAAAGTTATAAAACAGCCTAAAGTGACCTACAAAGTTATACATCAGTAGACTGATTATCTACCAACGGGGATGATTAAGAAGTTATGTTTTGAGGATGGGGATAAACTCTATTCATTAACCTGTTATAGAAACAGGGGAGTGTTCAATTGGTGTATCATGTTGAAAACTAATAATTTGAACACTTTTTTAAATGAATGTTTTATACTTCAGAAAAATTTGGAACATAGTAGAACTCATAAATAACTGGGCATAATCTCCTCTAATTCCTTCACTAAATAGAGAAGAAAGAAAGAACACAGACATGTATTGTCAATTTCCTGAAATAAGTGTTTCTGGGGGTAAACAGGGTTAGGACTCCAGTACCCAAGAAATTCCTACAACTCCCCAGTTATACCAACTTATTTTTATATACATGAAGGACCTCATTCTAGGAAACCCGGCAGCTCAGCCATGGACAAAGACAAGGGTCACCTAGGAAGGAGATTGATGGATGTTTTCTAAGTCCCAGGGGAATCCTTCTGCTTCCACACACCTGATCTGGCTCTGCTGGGAACACAGTTTACAGCCTCTTTCCAAGCGCCTTTGGTACACCTAGGATACACAGGTGGAGAAGCTAGTCCAAAGACAGATGCCTGAACCACTTCTTGGGTACACAGACATGGAACTAGGCATTCAGTTCATCATAGCAGCATCATTATCATTCCCAGAGAAACTTCCTCATCTACATAAAGGAAAAAGAACACAGCAGTAGGGGAACAGCAACCCTGACCCCCACAGGCCTGCAGGAACTGCCACATGCCCAGGTGATGATCAGAGCAGGAACAATGCAGATGCTGTGGCTCCTTCCTTTTGTCTGAACAAAGTCCCTATGACTTACTGCCAATTAAGAAACAGATGAAACACTCACTTTCAAAAGATTCATGACTTTAGGGAACAACTTCCTCCTTGTTAATACCCATACTGAACATAGAAAACAATAGGGGAAATAATGTAAACAACAAGGAGGAAATGTCCTACTGATTGGCCCAAACCTTGGAAGACCCATGTATAAAAGGCCCAGATGGGGAGAAGTCATCAGATTCTAGGAAACTCTCCTGTGAACAGGATCCACCCTCCACACCTGCCACCATGAGTGACAGCTGCTGCTCCCCTTGCTGCCAGCCCACCTGCTGCCAGCCCACCAGCTACAGGACCACCTGCTGCAGGACCACCTGCTGGAAACCAGCCTGTGTGACCTGCTCCTGCACACCCTGCTGCCAGCCCAGCTGCTGTGGCTCCAGCTGTGGCTCCAGCTGCTGCCAGCCCTGCTGCCAAACCACCTGCTGCAGGACCACCTTCAAGCCCACCTGTGTGACCAGCTGCTGCCGCACACCCTGCTGCCAGCCCTGCTGCTGTGTGTCCAGCTGCTGCCAGCCTTGCTGCCAGCCCAGCTGCTGTGGGTCTAGTGGCTGTGAGTCCAGCTGCTGCCAGCCCAGCTGCTGTGGGTCTAGCGGCTGTGGGTCCAACTCCTGCTGTGGGTCCAGTGGCTGTGGGTCCAGCAGCTGCCAGCCAGTTTGCTCTGGACCTGTGTACTGCACAAGGAGATGCTACCACCCTACCTGTGTCTGCCTGCCTGGTTGCCTAGGCCAGGGCTACGGATCCAGCTGCTGCCAGCCTTGCTGTTAATGCTCAAGTCTCCAAAGGACCAACATCTGCACAAACAAACTTCTGTCAACTGAATTACCTCCTTAGGCCCAAATCCACTTCACAATCCCAGCATGTTTGTCACCAAAATGCCTGTTACTTCCCTGCTTGTGTAAGCCCTGTGAATCAGCTTGAGGATGTACAGACTACTTCGTCCTGATTTGCTTCTTTCCCATGTCTGGGGCATCAAGCAGCATTTTTCTGTACCTCAGTTTCAGAGTTATGTTCTTGCCTTTGACTCTTAAGTCAAGATCTTCACTCTCTTCTCTCTATATAAAAAAAAAATCCTCACAGCGCTCCCATAGGTTTCTCTGGCTGATCAATGATCTACGTGATCATGTTTTCTTTCTCAATGTACTCATGTTTCTTGTGTCCGGATTTTTTGCTTCATAATCTTCCTAGTAGCAGGAATTATTACTTAAATGGCTTTTAATAAATTCTTAACCATATTCATCCCATGTTGTGCTGTGTTTTCTTGGACAACATTCCTTATATGTCATGTATGAACAGATGTACCCAGGGCATTATCCATCCTGAGCCTCAAAACAGCCCCCCATAAATTAGCATCTCCCTTTTTCAGAGGAGAACATTTCATTGTGTGATGCTGTGTGCTTAATAATGAGCAAGATCCAATACTGGGCCTTTTCTTCCTGCTCCAGTGTATTTACACTGACATCTCAGATAAGTAGAAATGGCATCAGGACTTAACTGGAGCAAGTTGTGTCCTTGACTTGATGTAACTGAGGAAGGAGTAATCCTTTGTATATACAGATAGCATTTCTGCTTACAATCAGTTTCCCACACCTCAGTGAGCACCAGCTACTTGCTGTGGCAGCTGGGATTGCATTTAATGGCTTTCATGAATGCAGGGATCCTTTAGGGCCCTTGCCTCTTACCAGCCACTGGAAGGATTCATCTACCTCAAAAACATTTGAGAATCTCTTGTGTCCTCCTGAGAGTCTCATCTAAAAGTTTTGGTTTCTTTGTATCATGTGAATCAAATCCTTACTTGGCCTCCTTCTCCTGAGTACCTATTAAGAGCAAAGGTAATCTAGATCTTTGTGCCTGATAGGTCTAAACTGTAGTTACTATGTCATTGTCTAGCCATGACTGCTGTTATTACCCATTTGTGGTCATTATTGGGCATGAACATTTTAGAAAATAACCCAGTATTATGTGTTGAATATGGTCTCATAGAATTTCTATTCAGATCATACTACTGAAGATGCAATTAGTTAAGATAAATTCATACCAAAATAGCTTAGATCCTAGTCTAATGGGTTGGTGTCTATTTAAGAGAGGATATTTTGCAACATATGCAGGTAGAAGGAAGACAATGTAAGACACATGGAGAAGAACTCTTTCCACAAGTGAAATAGAGAGATCTAGAACAGATCCATAAGATAGAAATGAGTCAAATCCAGACCATACGCCTATGATCATAACAGCATTGCATGATTTTCAGAAATGCCTGGTTGTTCCACATTGGAACATTTAATCACTTTTGCTGAGAAAAGTTGACTAATCATATCATTATCTAAATTTGTAAGGAAAAATTCTTTCTATAAGCATCAGCATATTTTCACCATAAAACAACTAATGATAATTTTAAAAGCCTCACTGCTGTTCCTGAAGGAGTCCTATTTGACCCACTGTGTAATATGCCAATCAGCAAAACAAGTAGCTTTCAAACATAAAGGGATATTTATGAGTCAGCCAAGCAAAGGATGGGAGAATGAGTCTCTACTCTGCATCCAAACATAAGGCTTTAGGGATATTTATGAGACAACGAATCAGGGTTGTTTATAGAGTGGGGATGGGTAATCAAAGGTCAGCAGAAGTGAAGTGATCTGTGACCTGTGAGTGCAGAGTTGAATATTGAGGCTCTTCACAGGATACATATTCAGAAAACTGTGGGTTAGCATAACCTCAGAGTGAGTTGTGGGACCTCTGATCTCAGAGATGCCACCTATCAGCCACTGATCAGACACTTCCCCAGGCCCAAGTGGAGTATCAGTGGTTTCAACCACATTGAGATACACAAATGCTACATCCAAGTCCCTGGAAAAAACACTTTTCCATTGTGGCTCACACAACAGAGGTGTTGCCTACAGCAAAGCTATTGACAATATATTGGTTGAATATATTGCTTAGCTTGTGACCTCTAAAATTGGTGATTTAATTAATTAATTAATGTGTGTGTGTGTGTGTGTGTGTGTGTGTGTTTGATATAGGAAATTGAACTCAAGGGCACTTAACCACTGAACCATATCCCCAGCATCTCCCCCTTTTAAAAAATATTTTCTTTTGAGACAGTATCTCAATAAGTTGCTTAGAGCCTAAGTTGCTGAGCCTCTAAGGCTTTGAACTTGTGATCCTCCTACCTCAGCTTCCCTAGCTGCTAGGATAATAGGCATGTGCCCCTGAACCTTGCATAAATGGGGATTTTTAAAGTCCCCCAAAGCAGGTAACTAAAGATGACATGAAGCATGTTTCATATAGAAGGTTTTATCAGACTCATGAAACTTTATTCTCATAAAAAAAATTCTACAGAAAATCAAGGAGCATCATAAATAATGGTGAAATATTGAGAGATCTCCCTCCTATGCTGAGATTGTACAAAGATATTCATTTTATGCACAGTTGTACTAAAGGGTTGACCAGTGGACTAAGGCTAGAAAAATAATGGGAGATAGAAATAGTAGGCTGAAACTAACAAAAGAAGTATCATTGACCATAACAAAACCGTGCATTGAATATTGCCCCCTTCCCAAAAAATCTGCAAAAAACTTTAGAAATAACCAAGAATTTCAGATACATGCAAAAATGCAAAAATGGGTTCTTTTTGATATTTCAGAGGCAGTAAAACTTTAAATTTTGACATATAGGGTACATAAAAATAAAACATATGAGAATAAATTTGTTGAAAAATTGATAAGCTCACCACAAAGGAAAGAATAAAGATTTGTGCATGGGAATTCTATGACCAATTCTATAACTTTTTGTATATTCACCAGAGAAATTTATATACATAACCACAAGTTCTATACAAAAGCCCATATAGCAGCAATAATTTGAATAGTCACAACCGGAAAACAAGCTATTTGTTTTCCTAGAGGACATAAATGAATTGTGTCAGCTTCCATCTGTGAAAGACAGTGTAGTATGAAGAATGAACACAGCAGATAAATGTACAAATGAGTCTCCACATTTAACCTCAATAGAGAACAACCAATTACTCATTTTATTTACTTAAGAGAGAAAGTCAAAACTGACTTAGAATGTTACATATCAAGAATGATCAACTCCCACTGGGACTGAGTGAGAGGATGTGATATGTAGAAAACAGGTTTCACTTCCATTTCCTAATCATTCCATTTATTGGAATGACTGTGCTCACTTTAGGAAGTTTTACCAAGTTGAAAATTCGTGACTTGCCTCATTTTTAAATGAATGGCAGACCTAAAAATGTCCTGAATATGTTAGTTCTCAAAGATACATCAGGTATGACCTCACCTAATCTTGACTCCCTCATCAAAAATAAAGAAAAGAAGTCAAGAAAATAACAGAATGAGAAAAGAGGAGAAAGAAAGAGAGATAGAGACAGAAGGAAAGACTGAGAAAAATCCCTGACCAAGATCAGTCTCTGCTGGTTCCAGGTTAGGACTAGAGTCACCTGCTCATCCTGGTTTGCCTGGGTCTGCAGGGCTTCTGTGGCAGAAAGTCATAGAGGCTCATGCTGGTGAGCCCTCAGTACTGGATCAAACAGGACCAATAGTCACCCACACATCCATCCATAACTGGGTCATCTCCTGTACTGCTTCTGTTTCTTACCCTTTGTTATGCTCGAATTCGGGACCCCCAGAAGACCACCAGAAACCAAGATCGCTGTTAAGCAGCAAAGAGATGTTTATTGCGAGCTAGCTCCGTCCTCCACGTGCTCACACACAGCAACTGGTGACACTGAGAGGCCCCGAGCCCAGGGTTTGCAGCAGTTTTATACATTCTTTGGAGAAGGCAGGGACCCCCACATACATCATAGCATCTCTTAGCAAATCATCACACACCGTGGGAAAATCAAATAACAATTCTAAAACATGATTAGCACATTCACTGGCGGGAACAAGTTGGGTAGGGGTGATTGGTTACTACAAGAGGGGGATTCGTTTGAACTGATTGGTTTAAGCCAAGAGGGGTGTTCGTGCTGAACTGCATGGTTTCCCAACACGTTATCAACCACCATAAACTACTGGGAGGGTCATCTGGCATCCCAGGTGTTTCCCTGTCTCACGCTGATTGGTGGCTGCTAGGGGGTTGTTATGGATCCCCACCTAGCCTGACTGAGTCAGGGACACCTGGCGCAGCAGATCTCTCCTGTTATTTGTAGATAAACAACTTAGCAGGGTGGGAATGTGCCTAGGAGTGCTCTGTGGGTCTTTCCAAGGACAAAGGTGATGTCCCTTCCTTGGACAGGCTTTGATCTGAGGTAAAGGCTGGTTTTTCACCTTAGGTTCTGGTCTGTTCTGCTGTGCAAAACCACATGCCAAACACCCTCTTCCAATATGGGTTGGACACACCTGGGACACACAGATGGAAGAGCTGGTACAGAGACAGATGTGTGTATGAGCCTTGAGTTAAGATCCTCTGGGTAAACACAGGTGCTGTTCATCCCTGTGAATACAACAGCATCAAGCTCCTCCCACAGACACTTCCTAATCTGAATACAGAAGAAGGAACTGTTCTAGAAGAATGACGTTCAGTGCCTCCCAGGGCACCACATGACCAAAACGATGCTCAGAGCACCAAGGATGCTAATTAGGTGACTGTCTTCCTTTCATCTGGAAACAGTTCCTGTGAGTTAAGCCCTCTTAAGAAACAGATTAAACATTTACTTTCTGAACGCTTTTATCACTTAAAGAATAACTTCTTCCTTCACAAACACAAACTGATATTGATATAACATGAACAACCACAAAGAAAAGGCTGCCGAAGTTTCCAAATGTTGGAGGCCAGATAGATAAGAGAGCCTGGATGTAAGGAGTTGTCGTATTCTGCAACATTTGCCTGTGAACAGGATCCCCCTTTCACACCAGCTGCCATGACCCATTTCCTGCTGCTCCCCTACCTGCTGCAGGACCACCTGCTGGAGATTAGCCTGCGTGACCAGTACCCTGCCCTGCACCCAGCTGCTGCAGCATGCCCTGATGTCAGCCTAACTACTGTATGTCCAGTTGCCACCAGCCTTCTGGTGGCTGATAGAATTCCACAAAGCCCCATCATCCTCCCACAACACTGGCATACTATTTTGTGGACAATTTCACTTTCTAGACTACACTAACAGCCAGCATGCTGTCATTGAAAATGCCGTTGCCACTCTACTCATTGAAAATCCTGTGAGTCAGCTTGATGGAGTGCAAAGGACTTCATCCTGGTTTTTCTTCTTTCCTATGTCCTGGGATCATGTGCATCTTCATGATTTCCTCATTCTGGAGTTATGGTCTTGGCTTGGACTCTTAAGATCATCAGTCTCAGACATGGACCCACCATATGACCCAGCTATACCATCCCTCAGTAATCATCCTACAGAATTAAAGTTATCATACTACATGCATACCCATGTTTATAGCAGAACAATATACAATAGTCAAACTATGGAACCAGCCTAGGTGTCCATCAATGGATGAATGCATTAAAAAAATGTGATATATATGCACAATGAAGTTGTATTCAGTCATAAAGAAGAATTAAATTGTCATTTGCAGGAAAATGAATGGAATTAGAGACCATTGCATTATGCTAAGCAAAATAAGCCAAACTCAGAAGGTCAAGGGTCATATGTTTTCTCTCATATGAAAGCTAGAAAGGGAAAAGAAAAAGTGGGGGAGGGGCAGGAATTTCATAAAAATAAAGGGGAAATCAGTAGAGAAAAGGTAGGAGAGGATGGGGGTCAGGGAGGGAGGGAAAACTGCTAGGGAGTAATATTGGTCAAATTATATTGTTATATTTTGTGCATATTCAAATATGTAACAAAAACTTCCCCAATTATCTACAACTATAATACAGCAATTAAAACCATGGAAAATTTTTAAATAAAAAATAAAGATTTTCAACCTCTTTCTTTTTTTAACCATTCTAATAAATATAATTTTATTATAAATAGAAATTATTGCTGCAAAGGCATAAGGTTTTCCAGAAAAAAAATCACCAATGATAATGGAACATTAGAAACAAGAAATCGATCCACCATTACTGTTGACATTTGTTTTTTGTTAATTTTTTATAGAGCTTGTTTTAGAGAAGGAGTCAAATAAGGGGTGGAGGCAGGATCCTGTTGGGGATTAATTAGTACCAGCTGATGAAAGACGTGGTCAAAGCCTGTTCCAGGCAGTAAGCTACTGCCTTTCCCCGTCAACACGTATGGAAGGATCCCTGTTTACCGACATTGGCTCCACGTTGGGCACCAGCTCCACCCATGTCCTGGTTTTTTGTAAAAAAAGCAAGCACCAATAATATAGTTGGTTACCAGTGATGAGTTCAGCTCCCTCACATGTACAACGTTAGAGAAGCATGCCCAGGCAAGCATATAATGCAGGATTTATTTTAAAAGGGGTAACATAGACTTCTCCCTGCAGGGAAAAGCGAGCCATAGCTGGTATCCCAGTATCCCTTCAATCTCTTTCTTTATGTATCTTACAAACACAAGCCTTAGAATTTTCTCTTAATTTTTGCAACTGATTGGTAATCTCAATAATCCTGTTTTGTTTTCTAATGTACTCATGTTTCTGGTGTCTTGCTTTGTTCTATTCATGATCACTTAGAATTATCTCATGAATCACAAGGATTCATTTATGTTTCTTAATGAATTCTGAAACACAATTAATTTCACATTGTGTTTTGCTTCATTGTACAGTAGTAGTTCCTGATACCCACTATATTATCCATTCTGAGTATCATATCAGTCCCTACAAATTATTTTCTCCATTTTTCAGATAAACACAATTCATTGTGTTTATAATGGATAGACTCAGGTACCAGATTGTCAGCCTGAAGACTCTTACAATGACATGTCAAGACAAGTAGAATCATTAGCCTTTGGTTACCAGGCCATCATGCCATGGTTGCTGCCATAGCTCTTTTGTGGCTATTCCCAGGTATGGGCACACCATGGGATCCGCTAAATTCCAGGAACAATCCTCCCAACGCTCTATTTCTTCATTATAATTGTACTTCATCAAAGAGTAACTCCTGTCTTTACCATTTTCTCTGTTGACATGAGGAGTCCAATATGATCAGGAACAGTTGTAACTTTAGATTTTATCCTCTGATAGAATATCCCTTACTTAGGCACAAAGCTTTTAACTGAGTGGAACCCAAAGCCATGGGAATGGGGGCCCAAATTGCCAAGTATGTTGTTGATAGTTAAAAATGAGAAGACTCACTTCTACTTCCACCCAACCATCTCTGAACCCATGTATACTACGATTGAGAATATATATAAAATCACCTATGTGTGAACCATGTAAGAGTCACTGGGCCAGGGGATATCACACAACCAGATGATAACAATGAACACTGCAGTGTGTTACCTCTAAGTTGGCTCTTTACATTCCAAAGAACTCTGCTGTTCTTTGTGAATTTGTTATGGTTTTTCATTAATACCTTGGTCTGGAGGTTGGTGAATTTTTTAATTTTTTTTTTTATTTCTCACTAGATATTTATTTTATTCATTTCTATGTGGTGTTGAGAATCGAACCTAGTGTCTCACACTTGCTAGGCATGTGTGATTTATAAAGGAAAGATGTTTATCTGGATCATGATTCTGGTACCTGGAAAGTTCAGATAGTGCCAGCACCAGAGTCTGACTGGGGCCCCCCGGCTGTGTCACAACATGGTAGACAAGTTGAAGGGGAAGCAGGCTCATCGACCAGATGGTGAGAGAAAAAGAAGAACACAAAGCTGAGACAACCAACCTCGCCTTAAAACAACCCATTCCCTTGGGAACTATACAGTCCCACAAAACCTGACTCACTCCCTGGAACCCTATGAATCCATTCATGAGGATGTAGCCCCAATCAACTAACCACCTTCCACTGGGCCCTACTCCATCAAAGTGCTTAAAGGCACCCCACCACCACCACCACACTAGGGGCAAACTTCCAGCACATGAACCTTTGGGAGACAAACTACACAACACCAAAATATAGGAAGATAACATTGCATAAATCTTCCCTGTGGGGACTTACGTTGTTCCCCATGCCCGTGATCTGCAATAGCACTCTTAGAGTATAATATGGTTTTAAATTACCTTCACATACATCAGGACAGGGAGCCACTATTAAGGGCAAATTGGGCCACAGGAGAATGAGGAATCTTGACATATTGAGAGCTGAGTTTCTTAGAGAAGGGAAGAAATACAATAAGAACAGGAGGTTAAATTCTGGGGATGCAACACAGCCTCAACAACAGATAGGCAAATCAAATGCAGTGCCAATGCACATAATCATAGCCATTTGAATTCTTTTCAGAAATGCAAAGTTGTTCTAAGATTTGAATATCTATCAATGTTTTAATCATTTACTAAATTAAAAAATGAAATAATCATAATGTCATCCGAATAGCTTAAGCAAAGGCATGTTATAAATTTCAATTGTTTAGGAAATAGAAATAGAAAAAATCCTCAGCTGATCTGATGAGAAGAAACAGACATAAAGTACCCTAATTGTGAAATATTAAGAGTAGCCCCTGCAACAAGAAAAATGCACACAACTATATTCTTTATATACATTACAGCCACTTCATGACTGTTGTGCAAAATTTTTAACATACATTATTCATAAACTATTATAAGTACTGAGGGATTTTGGATATCAGACCAACACACATTCATAAATTATTTTTCTACAATTCAGATAGTTAAAATTTTAAACTATATGATGCATATTATCATGAAGAGTAAAATGCCTATGAATTTAGGCAAAGATGGGCAAGACTTCTTGAATATAAATATTTTGACTAAACAAATCTATGAGCTATTCTAATCTTAGGTATGCTATTTAACAGAAATATTTACATTTATTAACAAAATAAACCTTCAAGAATTTCCATTAGTTTTAATATTTTAATAGTCAGAATTAGTTTTAATATTTTAATAGCCTCCAATTGCTAACAATTTACATGTATATCAACGGTTTAGTAAACAAAGAAATTGTGACTTATACATTTAATGTAGGATAATAGAGGAATACGATGAATGAATTACCTGGGTGAATCTCAATATTAATGTGCAGAAAAAGTGGCCAAATCCATACCATTTCATTTATCAAAAGTTATAAAACAGCCTAAAGTGACCTACAAAGTTATACATCAGTAGACTGATTAACTACCAACGGGGATGATTAAGGAGTTATGTTTTGAGGATGGGGATAAACTCTATTCATTAACTTGTTACAGTAACAGGGGAGTGTTCAATTGGTGTATCATGTTGAAAACTAATAATTTGAACACTTTTTTAAATGAATGTTTTATACTTCAGAAAAATTTGGAACATAGTAGAACTCATAAATAACTGGGCATAATCACCTCTAATTCCTTCACTAAATAGAGAAGAAAGAAAGAACACAGACATGTATTGTCAATTTCCTGAAATAAGTGTTTCTGGGGGTAAACAGGGTTAGGACTCCAGTACCCAACAAATTCCTACAACTCCCCAGTTATACCAACTTATTTTTATATACATGAAGGACTTCATTCTAGGAAACCCGGCAGCTCAGCCATGGACAAAGACAAGGGTCACCTAGGAAGGAGATGGATGGATGTTTTCTAAGTCCCAGGGGAATCCTTCTGCTTCCACACACCTGATCTGGCTCTGCTGGGAACACAGTTTACAGCCTCTTCCCAAGTGCCTTTGGTACACCTGGGATACACAGGTGGAGAAGCTGGTCCAGAGACAGATGCCTGAGCCACTTCTTGGGTACACAGACATGGAACTAGGCATTCGGTTCATCATAGCAGCATCATTATCATTCCCAGAGAAACTTCCTCATCTACATAAAGGAAAAAGAACACAGCAGTAGGGGAACAGCAACCCTGACCCCCACGGGCCTGCAGGAACTGCCACATGCCCAGGTGATGATCAGAGCAGGAACAATGCAGATGCTGTGGCTCCTTCCTTTTATCTGAATAAAGTCCCTATGACTTACTGCCAATTAAGAAACAGATGAAACACTCACTTTCAAAAGACTCATGACTTTAGGGAACAACTTCCTCCTTGTTAATACCCATACTGAACATAGAAAACCATAGGGGAAATAATGTAAACAACAAGGAGGAAATGTCCTACTGATTGGCCCAAACCATGGAAGACCCATGTATAAAAGGCCCAGATGGGGAGAAGTCATCAGATTCTAGGAAACTCTCCTGTGAACAGGATCCACCCTCCACACCTGCCACCATGAGTGACAGCTGCTGCTCCCCTTGCTGCCAGCCCACCTGCTGCCAGCCCACCAGCTACAGGACCACCTGCTGCAGGACCACCTGCTGGAAACCAGCCTGTGTGACCTGCTCCTGCACACCCTGCTGCCAGCCCAGCTGCTGTGGCTCCAGCTGTGGCTCCAACTGCTGCCAGCCCTGCTGCCAAACCACCTGCTGCAGGACCACCTTCAAGCCCACCTGTGTGACCAGCTGCTGCCGCACACCCTGCTGCCAGCCCTGCTGCTGTGTGTCCAGCTGCTGCCAGCCTTGCTGCCAGCCCAGCTGCTGTGGGTCTAGCGGCTGTGGGTCCAGCTGCTGCCAGCCCAGCTGCTATGAGTCTAGCGGCTGTGGGTCCAACTCCTGCTGTGGGTCCAGTGGCTGTGGGTCCAGCAGCTGCCAGCCAGTTTGCTCTGGACCTGTGTACTGCACAAGGAGATGCTACCACCCCACCTGTGTCTGCCTGCCTGGTTGCCTAGGCCAGGGCTACGGATCCAGCTGCTGCCAGCCTTGCTGTTAATGCTCAAGTCTCCAAAGGACCAACATCTGCACAAACAAACTTCTATCAACTGAATTACCTCCTTAGGCAAAAATCTACTTCACAAGCCCAGCATGTTGTCACCAAAATGCCTGTTACTTCCCTGCTTGTGTAAGCCCTGTGAATCAGCTTGAGGATGTGCAGACTACTTCATCCTGATTTATGTCTGGGGCATCAAGCAGCATCTTCCTGTATCTCAATTTCAGAGTTATGTTCTTGCCTTTGATTCTTAAATCAAGATCTTCACTCTCTTCTCTCTATGTAACAAAGCCTCACAGCTCTCCACATAGGTTTCTCTGGCTGATCAGTGATCTATGTGATCACGTTTTCTTTCTCAATGTACTCATGCTTTTTGTGTACTCATGTTTCTTTCAGATTTTTGTTTCCATAATCTTCCTAGAAGCAGGAATTCTTACTTAAATAGCTTTTAATAAATTCAGAACCATTTTCATCCCATGTTGTGCTGTGTTTTCTTGGACAACATTCCTTATATGACATGTATGAACACATGTATGTACCCAGGGCATTATCCATCCTGAGCCTCAAAACAGCCCTCCATAAATTAGCATCTCCCTTTTTCAGAGGAGAACATTTCATTGTGTGATGCTGTGTGCTTAATAATGAGCAAGATCCAATACTGGGCCTTTTCTTCCTGCTCCAGTGTATTTACACTGACATCTCAGATAAGTAGAAATGGCATCAGGACTTAACTGGAGCAAGATGTGCCCTTGACTTGATGTAACTGAGGAAGGAGTAATCCCTTGTATATACAGATAGCATTTCTGCTTACAGTGTTCTTCCCAAATTAGTTTCCCACACCTCAGTGAGCACCAGCTACTTGCTGTGGCAGCTGGGGTTGCATTTAATGGCTTTCATGAATGCAGGGATCCTTTGAGGCCCTAGCCTCTTACCAGCCACTGGAGGGATTCATCTACCTCAAAAAGATTTGAGAATCTCTTGTGTCCTCCTGAGAGTCTCATCTAAAGGAATTTCTTCCTTGGTATCATGTGCACCAAACCCTTACATGCCTTCTTCCCCTGAGTACCTACTTAGAGCAAAGGTAACCTAGATCTTCCTGCTGATGGGTCTGCACCTCTTGTTACTATGCCATTGTCAAACTGTGGTTGCTGCTATTACCCATTTGTTGTTATTACTGAGGATAGACACCCCAGGAAATAATCCAGTGTTATGTGTCCCCCAGAATTCCCATTCAAATAGTACCTTTGAAGATGCAATTAGCTAAGATAAATTCCTACTGAAATAATTTGGACCCTAATCTATTTGGCTGGTGTCTGTATTAGAAGGATAAATTTAGAGACATTCACACATAGAAAGAAGACAATGTAAGACACATGGAGATGACATCTTTCTACAAGTCAAAGAAGCAACCTGGAATCAATACCTCCCTCACAATCCTGAGATAGAAGAAGAAGAAGAAGAAGAAGAAGAAGAAGAAGAAGAAGAGGAGGAGGAGGAGGAGGAGGAGGAGGAGGAGGAGGAGGAGGAGGAGGAGGAGAACAACGAAGACGACTAGAAACACCTTAATTTCAGACTTCCAGCCTTCAGAAATAAATTAAAGCCATTCAGTTTCTGGTAGCTTATCATGGCAGTGCCAGTAAACCAATAAATCCAGTCAATCTCTTGAGTTCCAGATACAATCTCCCTATCTTCTACAGTCTCATGATAATTGTCTCACAACTAATAGTAACTCCTCTCTCTGCTTTTTGGTCTACTGGCATGAAGAAAGGCAAGGTGATGTTTTATTTTGAATTATGACCTGTGGCAGAAATGTTGCTCCCAAAGGAAGAAACCTTCAACAGAGTATGGTGAAAGCCATGGGGGTGGGGATTTAAACACTCACTCTTGTGACTGGAGGTTCACAATGGTTCACTGGAGGTTTAATGACATCTTATGCACTCCTGTCAAAACATATGATCTTGTCTGAGAAACCTGAAGACACAGGTGCCGTGCTGTGTAATGTGTGGCTGGCCACTGCCAGCTGTATTTCTCCTGTCTCTGAACTTCCAAGATTGACCACCCCTCTGCCTTTTAGGAAATATCCATTCACTTTCATAGAATCTGCAACTGGGCAATAGTATATTCTGTTAATTTTGAAGCTGTTCTTTCTTTAAGGTGCCTGTACATAAATTGGTTCTGCTTCTATTTATGTCACTTTTAAGCTTTAATTTCAAAGGTACTCTGATCTCTTGTCTTCTTTTGTTTTTTGGTGGGGGGGCGGAGTTGTTACCTGAATATAGAGTCAAAATTATGATACTTCTCATATGTTAGTATAAACTTCCATTTGGTTCATTTCTACCATGATACTCAGAAATAAGTATATTATATGTCATACATATCTAATTATATTTTTAGATAACTCAAGTTTTCTTCTCCAATCTTTGCCAAAGCCTACATGTGAAATAGAGTAATATGTGGGCTTTCTTGAAAATCACATGGTTCATCATTCTTAAAAGGAAGACAGTCAGACTATATGTCTCTAAAATGCGCCTGTAAGTTCCTAGGAGCCTGGCCAAGTAAAGGAACATAGCAGGCCTGGGCTAGAATATCCAGATAGTGAAGTTCATGGGCTTTCCCTCACAAATTCTAGGAACTAGAGCAAGTCGGTATTATTTGTAGAAGATAGAAGACAGAAGAAGAAGAAGAAGAAGAAGAAGAAGAAGAAGAAGAAGAAGAAGAGGAGGAGGAGGAGGAGGAGGAGGAGGAGGAGGAGGAGGAGGAGGAGGAGGGGGGGGGGAGGGGGAGGAGGAGGAGGAGGAGGCAGCGACGACCAGGACTGCTCTCCTTGGGATGCTGACTATACAAGGAACAAAGCAAGACAAGCAAGCTCATGCTGATGATGTCACTGCTTCTAGAGCCTAACTTATAAAACTCCTCTCCCTGTGGTGCCTGGTGCAGAATGGAGGACACTGTGCAAAGGAAGTGTCACTCACCCAGATGGCTGCCAGTGGACATAACACTATGAAGGTCAGGAGGTGTTCTCTTCTGGGGTAGCATCATGACAGACAGGAGGTACTACTTGGTAAAGCACTGTGAAGGACATAGGTGCTCCTCTCCAGTCGTTGCCACCAGTCTCTCTAGTGAGGGTATCTTTCCAGCTCATCCCCACTGGACCTTCCCCATAAGCATCTCCCAATAAACCTTATGTCTCATTCTCCATCTCCAGGCATCTTCCTTGGTTCCTTCTCTCAGCAACCTATCCTGGTGCCCAAGAATGACTGGGCTACAGACATGACACAGGGGCTCTCGTGTTGATCAGGTAATCTCATATCACGAACTTGAACTTACAATTTACGGGTCACACTCTTCCCACCCCCCAGTTCTCTTCTGTGAGTTTAGATGATGCTTGCAAGTGTCCAACAAGTCAACATCTATCATAAATAAGATATAAATGATTCAAATTAGTGCCATGTGTATATGACGCAAAATGCAAGGTTGTTTTCCAAAATGCAAGGTTGGTCTCACATTTGAACATTCTTCAGTGTTTTGGCCACACTGCTTAAAAAAGGCACAATAACCATAACATTATCACAACTCATAAAGAAAAATCACTTCATAAATCTCAACATCATTTTCAAGAAAGTAAACCTTTCCCCATGGTTATTGGCATAAAAACCACATAGACCGAGGGAACAGAATAGAGTACCCAGAAAAAACCTCTTGCATCAAAAGCCAACTGATTTCTGACAAAGCAAACAAAAACATACATGGGAGAAATGACAGCCTTTTCAGCAGATGATACCTGGAAAACTGGATATCCAAATGCAGATGATTGACACTTGACTGTTCTCACTCTATGCAAAAATCAATTCAAAATGGCTCAAAGACCCAAATATAAGACCTGGAACTATAAAACTACTTAAAGAAAACATAGTGGATACCCTTCAAGATGTTTAGACAGGTAAGTATTTTTGCATAAGACCCCCAAAAGCACACAAAAATTTTTCCTAAAATTTTCCTAAATTTCTTAATCTGATATAATGCCATTTGTCAAACAGCAAAATTTGACAAATGACATTATATCAAATTAAGAAATTTAGGAAAGCATCAACAGAGTGAAGAGACAGCCTACAGAATGGGAGACAAATTTGCAAGTTACTCATCTGACATTAATCATTATCCAGAATATATAAGGAACTCAAAACTTCAATAACAAAAAACAAATAATTAAATTAAAATATAAGCAAAAAATACAAATAGATAATTGGCAAAAGAGGAAATTCAACAGTCAACAAAATTTATGGAAAAATGCTCAACATTATTAACTGTTAGGGAAATGCAAATTAAAACCAGATGAGACATCACATTCCTATTAGAATGATTATGCTAAAAATAGACCAAAAAGTGCTGGTAAGGATGTGGAGAAAAGGGAACCCTAAAACACATTTACAAATGCAAATTTATATGATCATTATGGAATGGAGAACAGTATCCTTTAAAAACCTAACAATAGTACTATTATGTGATCTAACTATCCCACTTCTGAATTTTTATCCAAAGAAAATGATGTCCATAAATCAAGGAGACACCTGCTTACTCATGTTTATGTCAGGCTGTTCAAAGTAGCAAAGGAATGGAATCAACCTACATGTATTGAAATATCACTCTGTTCCTTCTTAAATATATACAATTATTACATGCCCATAAAAATTTTAAATGTTTCGTTTGATCACTATCCATTGCATGTATGTGCTGAATTTTCACACTGTACCCCATAAATATATAGGATTAAAATAATAATAAAGTATTTTAAAACTTTAAACAAAAATACCTTAGTAAATAAGTAATAAAATAGTCTCATGACTCTGTTGAAAATAATCTACAAAAAAAAAAGAGGAAGCATCAAACATAACTGGGGAATTTGTGAATTCTCCCTTCTGCACTGAGAATATACAAGGATATCCACCACACCTTTATATGAAATATGGTGCCAGAGGCTCTACCAAATGGTCAAAAGCAAGAAAAAAATGCAAGATAAAAGATTGAAATGAGGTTAATAAAGAATTATCATTTGCACATGATTTTGACAGTGCCTGACTTGCCCTGCAATAAACAATTAGAAAAAGCTAGAGAGCTTTGGTACATGATTAACATTCAAAATAAATAATTTTATATATTTCAGAAGCATTAAACTTAAAGTTTTGAGTTATGTACAATAGAATAAAAAATAAGATGTCTCAGAATAGGTCAAAAGAAAGGTAAGATTTTTAAAAATAAAATAAATACATAAACTAGAAATTATGAGTAATTCTACATGTAGTTTATATGATAAAAAGTTTTAGCTACATATACCAAGGCTCTGTACAAAAACATGCATAGCAACACTGTTTTCATAATCCCCTTCTACAAAGAAGTCATGTGCTTATCTAGAAGCTAATCAACAATGAAGTTGTGTTAACTCCCATGTATTATTGGGAATTACACAGCAATGAAATTTAATAAACTACAGATGATTACAGTGGTAAACCTAACAGAAGAGAGAGAGAGAGAGAGAGAGAGAGAGAGAGAGAGAGAGAGAGAGAGGGAGAAACCAATTTTTATTTATAATAAAAATCAAACAGCCACAACTAACCTCCAGGGTTACAAGTCAACAGAGTGACTGGCTCCCTCTGGGGACAAGTCAGAGGATACCACTGGAGGGAAAGAGTCAATTTCACTTCTCAACCTGGTAATAAGGACACAGACAGATTCAATTTGTAATATTCCATCAAGCTGGAAATTAATCCTTTCCGTCCTTTTTTTAAATGAATGCTGTACCTAACAAAGAGTTAGAAATATGTAAGTCCTCAAAGATAATTGAAGTATCATCTCAGTCTTAATTCCCTCATTAAAGAAAAGAAACATGGAGAGAAAGAGAGGGGAAAGGTGGAAAAGGAGGGCAGGAGGGGAGGAAAGAAATGGAAGGGACAACTGGCCTAGTATCACTGGCTCCACTGGTACCCAGGTTAGGATGGAGTCATCAGGTCGTCATGGTCTGCCTGGATCTGCAGCAGGGCAGGTTCTTCGTCATGAGCCCCTCAGTCCTGGGCAAAGTAGGGCCAAGGGTCATCCATAAATCCATTGATACATTCTGATTCCTAATGCACTGATTCTGCATCTACCCATCCTCTGATTTTGCTCTACCATTTGGATCACTTTTCACTAAACATCCTTTTCTCAGGTGTACTTAAGACCAAAAGACCCCCAGGTTGGAGAAGCAGATACAGGCACAGACCATAGTATTTATCTTGATTTGGGGGGAGGGAGGGGGAGGCAAAGAGATAACAAACCAGGTATTCAATTTGTTCCTGTGATCATCTCCTCAGCATGTCCTTCCCCACAGTGTCCCAAACACACTTCCTAATCCAAGTACAGCCAAGAAAACAAAACTGTGGAGAAACAACGACCTTGACCCTCACAGACCTCAATGACGAGGTGATGATCAGAGCAGGAACAATGCAGATGCTGTGGCTCCTTCCTTTTGTCTGAACAAAGTCCCTATGACTTACTGCCAATTAAGAAACAGATGAAACACTCACTTTCAAAACATTCATGACATTTAGGGAACAACTTCCTCCTTGTTAATACCCATACTGAACATAGAAAACAATAGGGAAAATAATGTAAACAACAAGGAGGAAATGTCCTACTGATTGGCCCAAACCTTGGAAGACCCATGTATAAAAGGCCCAGATGGGGAGAAGTCATCAGATTCTAGGAAACTCTCCTGTGAACAGGATCCACCCTCCACACCTGCCACCATGAGTGACTGCTGCTGCTCCTCTTGCTGCCAGCCCACCTGCTGCCAGCCCACAGGCTACAGGACCACCTGCTGCAGGACCACCTGCTGGAAACCAGCCTGTGTGACCTGCTCCTGCACACCCTGCTGCCAGCCCAGCTGCTGTGGCTCCAGCTATGGCTCCAGCTGCTGCCAGCCCTGCTGCCAAACCACCTGCTGCAGGACCACCTTCAAGCCCACCTGTGTGACCAGCTGCTGCCGCACACCCTGCTGCCAGCCCTGCTGCTGTGTGTCCAGCTGCTGCCAGCCTTGCTGCCAGCCCAGCTGCTGTGGGTCTAGCGGCTGTGGGTCCAGCTGCTGCCAGCCCAGCTGCTGTGGGTCTAGCGGCTGTGGATCCAACTCCTGCTGTGGGTCCAGTGGCTGTGGGTCCAGCAGCTGCCAGCCAGTTTGCTCTGGACCCGTGTACTGCACAAGGAGATGCTACCACCCCACCTGTGTCTGCCTGCCTGGTTGCCTAGGCCAGGGCGACGGATCCAGCTGCTGCCAGTCTTGCTGCTGATTCTCAACTCCCCAAAGGACCAACATCTGTGCAAACAAACTTCTGTCAACTGACTTGCCTTGCCCACACAAATTCACTTTCTACCTTTCCTGAAAACCATCATGCTATCACTAAGATGTCTGTTAATCATCTCCTTTATAAGAGCTTGTAGATCACTATGAGGGGGTGCAGACTGCTTCATCCTCTTCTTCCTTAGGCCTAATGGATCTCGGGCCAGCCGCATAGATCCTTGATGTGGAGTTATGGCCTTGGCTTAAATTCTGAAGCCAAGTTCTTTACCTCTTTCTCTAAATAACTTAGGAAGACACTTCTTTTTTTTTTTTTTTTTTTTTTTTTTTTTTAGGAAGACACTTCTTCATTAAAAAATTTCAAAAAAGTTTATGCAGCTGATCAACCATATTTTCTTTTGCAGCATATTCTGGATTCTTGTATACTTCTTTATCCTTTTCTATTAGTTTCTGTTGTTTCCCCAGATGCAGACACCCTTAATAAATTCTGTACCATTATTCATTCCTTATGTCTGTCTTTGTTTTACTATTATAAGACCACTTGACATTAGATGTACACACTAAATAGATCTGAAGAGTACAATACATTGACATTGTAGTACACACCATAGGTACAATGTCTCTGGAAGTTTTTCCTCTTGGATAACTGAAAGTCAGTATTCATTGATTAGGAATTCCCAACATCCTCCTATTACAGTCTCTGGAAACTACCATTCTAGTCTTTCTTTACCTGAGTTTGACTTTAATACATCTGATGTGAGTGGAATCATGTAGAAGGTATCATTCTGTGACTGGCTTATTTCACTTAGCATAGTATCCTCAAGGTTCACCCATCTTATTGAAAAATGGGAGAATTCCATCAGTTTTACGGCTGAATAGTATTCCATTGTATGTTTGTACCATGTTTTCTTGAACCATTCATTACTTCCATATCTTAGCTACTGTTAATAGTGTTGCCATGAATTCTGGAGTGCTAATATCTTTTCAGAATTCTGATTTCAATTGTTTACATAAGCACTCTGAAGTGGGTCTGCTGGATCATATGATGTTTGTTTTTAATTTTCAGAGGAACCCCCATTCCATAGTCCACAGTTGATAACCTCATTTATAATCCCACCAGTATGCACATTCTGTCAACACCAGTACTCTGTAATTTTTTTATAATAGCTAGACACAAAATTCCAATATTTCACTTAACCCAATGTTGAAATAATATCCCAATGTTTAATGACAAATTGCATGATCTTGCCTAAGGAACTAGATGACCAAGGAATAATGTCCCTCTTCGGGCCTTAGTTGGGCAATGCCAAAATCCCACCTGTACCTCTTTCAACTCCATCCTTCCATGGTAGACCAACTGCCTGCCTTTTGAGAAACACACATTCGTAATCACAAAAATACTCAGTCAGGCTAGTGTAAGTTCTGCTGATCTTGAATCCAGTATATTTATTTAACATGGATTTGTTTAAATTGGCTCTTTTCCTACTTGTACCACTTTTACGGCCACCTTCCCAGGATAATCTGATCTCTCTCCTTTTCCTGTCTTGTGGCACCCAAGTGGATAGCACCAATTGTCATACTTCAAATTTGTTAATGTAAATTTTCATTTGTTTCCTCCCTGACATAGCATTTGATAGCCAGTTACAATGTTACTTGTCACACAAGTCAATTTCTATTTTTGGTAACTCAGAGTTTCTTCTTTAATTCCTTTCAAAGTCCAAATGCAAGACCCACAGTGGCAGGTCTTCTGAAAGTCCCAGGGGCTCTCAGTTTTATGTGTGGTCATCTGATGCCACCAGCTTCTTGGTAGTGTTTTCCAATCGCACTTTGCCCCCAGGTCTTCTTCGGTGAGTTCAGCTGATGCTTACACACACTAACAAGTTGCTCTTTTGAAAACTGAATAGAGGGTAAAAGACAATTCTTCAATCATGGTCTGCGGAATAAAAAAATATGGCTGTAGAGATGACCCATCTGAATTTCAGAACATTGGTACAGCCTCTGTTTCTGTGTTTCACAAGCCCACCTCAAAGGTCAGCTATGGCTACAAGTTCCCCCTTGAAATTCCCCCTAGGGTGTGTCTGCCAGAGAAGAACTCTCGGGATATTCCAGCCTACCTACTCCAAGAGCTCTGCTCATGTACGCTATAGGCTTGGGAGGGTCTTCAGAAAACCAGGACACAGTGCCACAGCCAGGCAAATTTGGGCCACAGGAAGGTAGAGGAAATATAGTGAGGACAGGAAAACAAATTTATGAAATGAAAAGTCAGTATATATATATATATATATATATATATATATATATATATATCCCCCATGAGACAGAAGGGAGCCAAGACCATGCCATAGGCAGCAGATGGAGACCACATGGGATTGTTAACAGAAACGTGAAGTTGGTCCAGCGCCTTAATGGGTTCCAGTGTTTTAACCACATTTTCTGAAAAAGTACAATAATGATTTCATTGTATCCACTCATACAGAAAATAAAAGCATTTTACAAAGGTGAAAAGCTTTTCAAGACAGAGTGCTGTAGCAAATTGAGAAGGAAAAGAAAAAGACATGACTGTTAACGAAGAAGGCCAGTTTTATTCATAAGTGAGTCGATCAAGTGGTGGGAGAACAGGTGCCAAATTTGTCTCTTGCATGAAGCTTTTGGACATCTGATATCAGAGACGTGACAAAACAGACACTTTCCTAGGCCCAAGTGAAGGGTCAGCTATTGTCCCTGGACGAAAGCTGCCTCCAAGTACCTGGAAGAACACTTCAGCAACTATTTCAATCACGGCCCACCTTTCAGAGGTATTAGCTGTAGCAAACCTACTGGGAATTTCACAATATATTACTTAGCTAATGACATCTGGAACTGTTGGTTCTTAAAGTCATTAGGTACAAGTCACTAGAGAGACAAGAAGCAGGTAAAGACTAGAGGGTTTAATTATCACTAGTGAAATTTTTTTTTGTCCTCATGAACAGAATCTAGAGAAGAGAAAAGAAGGATCATAGATGATGGGGAAAAGTGGGAGCTCTCACTCCTAGGCAGGGATTGTAAAAAGAAAAGTATTTGATGCACAATTATGCCAGAGGGTCTACCAGTGAACCAAGGCAGGAAAAAAATGGAAGATAGACTATGCTGAGAATAACAGAAGCATCAAGACCATGACAGGATTGAGCAAAAGAAACTGCTCCACTCTAAAAAATCTACAATAAACTGGATATCACATAAACGTACAGTAATGATCATATTCAATATTTCCCATGCAGCAAAATTTTATATTTTAAATTACAACATATAGCATGCATTAAAAACAAAAGATCTAAGAATAAATTTAGGGAAAATTGATAAGACTATGACAAAGAAAAGAATAAAGATTTCTACTTGGGAATTAATAGACAATTCTATGTCAGTTTGTATATCCACCAGAAAAGTTTGTATACATGACAGCAAGCTCTCGGTATGAAAATCTATACAGCAGCATGAATATGCATAGCCCCAATCTGCAAACAAGCTGCACGTTAATCTAGAAGACAAGCAACAGACTATTTTTATCCAAGTCAGTCTGTGGAAGATCTTACAACACTGAGAGTTAGCTTACTTCAGATAATTACAAGGATATACCTCACACAAAGAACAAAAATAGAATTATTATTTGATCAAACTAAGAGTGAAAAAAGCCACTTGGATGGTATGTTGAACAAAGGGATGAAAACCCGTTAGAAAAAAGTGGCAGAATATAATCTGCAGGTTATGGTAGATGTCTATATTCTAAGTTGTATTGTTTTAAAGAAATGGTAGGCTTCAAAATGTTTTGAATGTTAGTCCTCACAGAACAGATATGGAAGGTGGAAGAGCCGGGACAGAGACAGATGCCTCTAGTAGCCTTCCGTCAGGATGCTCTGGGTAAACACATGTGCTGTTCCTCCCTGTGAATACAGCAGCAGCATGCTCCTGCCACAGACACCTCCTAATCTGAATACAATCAAAGGAAAAATATTCTAAAAGAAAAGCTGCACTGATCCGTCCAGAGCAGCATTAGCCATCCCATTGACCCAAAAGATTGATCAGAGCACCAAGGATGCCAAGGTTCCTCTGCTAGTCTTGAGTGAGGATCCTCTGGGTAAGCACAGGTGCCAGTTTTGGTGGTGAATACCCCAGCACCATGCTCTCCCACAGACACTTTCTAATTTGAATACAGACAAAGGAACAAAGCTCCAGAGGAACAATGACCTCACCTTCCCAGGACAGCAGGACACAACACAGGAACAAATTGATACTCAGAGCTAATGAGGTGACTGTCTTCCTTTCATCTGGAACAGTTCCTGTGAATTTACACCTTTTAGGAAACAGCTTAAACACTTCTACAACACTCATCACATTTACATAACAAATTCTTCCACAACAAACAAAAACTGAATGCAGGCAATAACATAAACAACAACAAGGCAAAGGGCTGCTGATTGGTCCCAACTTTGGAAGCCCCATGGATAAAAGAGCCCAACTGCAAGGAGTCCTCATATCCTGCAAACTCACTCACCTGTGAATAGGATCCCACCCTCCACAGCTCACACCATGGCCCACTCCAGCTGCTCCTCTTGCTGCAAGCCTGTCTGCTGCAGAACCACCTGCTGCAAGACCACCTGCTGGAAACCCGCCTGTGTCACTAGCTGCTCTATCCCACCCTGCTGTCCATCTAGCTGCTGTGGATCCAGATGCTGTCAGCCCTGCTGTCCCCCAACTTGCTGTGAAACCACCTGCTGCAAAACCACCTGCTGCAAGCCAACCTGTGTGGTCAGCTGCTGCAGCACACCCTGCTGTAAGCCCAGCTGCTGTGAGCCTTGCTGCTGCCCCAGTTGCTGCATCATTCCCTGCTGCCAGCCCTGCTGCCCTCCTACTTGCTGTGAAACCACCTGCTGCAAACCAGCCTGTGTCACCAGCTGCTGCAGCACACCCTGCTGTCCACCCAGCTGCTGTGTGTCCAGTTGTTGTGGTAAATCCAGCTGTGAGTCCAGCTGCTGCCAGCCCTGTTGTCCCCCAACTTGCTGTGAAAGCACCTGCTGCAAGACCACCTGCTGCAAACCAGCCTGTGTCACCAGCTGCTGCAGCACACCCTGCTGTGAGCCCAGCTGCTGTGAGCCTTGCTGCTGCCCCAGTTGCTGCATCATTCCCTGCGGCCAGCACTGCTGCCCCCCTACTTGCTCTCAAACCACCTGCTGCAGGACCACCTGCTCCAAAAAATCCCATGTGACCCGCTGCTGCAGCACACCCTGCTGCCAGCCCTGTTGCTGTGTGTGCACCTGCTGCCAGCCTTGCTGCCCGTAATCAGCTCTCCAAACACCAGCATCTACACAAAATCCTCTCAACCTTCTTGTCTTACCTGAACCAATTCTTTTCCTACCTTGGCTGATAAACATCAGACTGTCAAAAGAAATTATGTCCATCACCCCCCATGTAAGACCTTGTAAATCACCTTGAGGGAGTGCAGACCTCACCACTCCCATCCTCTTCTCCCTTAGGTCTTGCGGACCTTGGTTTTAACTCACAGGTCCTGGATGTGGATGTGTGCTCTTGATTGGAATTCTGGATCCAAATTCTTTATCTTTCCATCTAAAGGACATAGTAACACACTCCTTCAGAAGAATTTCATAGCTATATGCAAGTGCTCCTTCATTTTTATAGTCATGGTTTCTTTCCCAGTGTTCTCCTTATTCCTGTTTGCCATTTCTTCTGTTAGAGTCACCTTCAGTTGGCTGCCTTGGTACATCCCTTCCTCATAAATTCCTAATAAACTATAAACCTTTATTCATTCTGTATTGTCTTTCTTTACCTTCTTGTTCTGAGACCCCCTGACATGGAAATCACATTCTTGATCGATTTTAAGTGCAAAGTACATTGCCATTGTATTCCGCTCTGTAGCACAGACCTCCAGAAGTTGCTCAACTTGAAAAATTGAAATGGCATACCCATTGGTTGGCAGCTTTCTACTTCCACCTACCCCAGCCTCTGAAATCCACCACTCTATTCTGTCCCTATGTGAGTTGACCGATTTTGCATTCCTCATATATGTGGAATCCTGCTAGTGTTTTCCCTGTACTTGGCCTAGTTCATTTAGGGGATAGGGCCAAATTTCACCCATGTTAGCACAGGGGGAAGGATTTTACCACTTTCATGCCTGAATAGTATTTCAGAGCAGGTTTCTATCCTATTATCTTGATCCATTCGTTGTTGATGGACAGTTGGGTTTCCCACAGCTTTGTTCTTATTCATGATGTTTCGCTGAACACAAGAGTGTTGATGTCTTTTCAAGTTTCTGATCCCATTCTTTTTCCCCTACAAATCCAGAAGTGGGCTTTCAGGACCATATGGTGTGTCTAAGTCTGGAGTTTTGAGAAAATCTCATGCTGATTTACATGATTCCTACATCATTAGACATTCCTTCCAGTGTAGCAGTTTTCCAGTTTCTCCACATCCTTGTCAAAACCCTTATTCATTCAGTACTTTGTGGAAGAGCCACACATGGTATTCCAATGCCACAATGATTGCAATGTTCGAATATTATGGCCTTGTTTACTGAAATGTCATGCAATAAGAAAAAATACCTGGTCTTGCCTAAGGAACTACAAGATGAAACAGCAATGCCCCCACCCCCATGCCATCTTCAGCTGGGCCCTGAAAATGTTTGCATTTCTCCCTCCTCTCCACCAACATACCTGCATTACTAGGGAACACCACACCATTGCCTTTAAAAAAAAAAAAAAAAAAAAAAAAAACCAATATTCATTTTCAGAAAATCCTCAACCAGGTTAGAGGAAATACTGCTGACCTTGAAGCCAATCTTTCTCTTTGGGGTTCTATGCAATAAATGGTCTCTGCTCCTGCTAATGTCAGCTTCAAGTTCCACATTCAAAGAACAATCTCCTGTCTCTTGTCCAATGGCATCTGGGTGACCAGCTCAAAATATGATGTCTCTGACTTTTTGTACAAATTTTCATTTGGTCCCTCCCTGACTCAACATTTAGAGCCCTTTAGGATATGCCAGTTATATTTTTTGGACACATCAATATTTCTTCATCCAAAATATGAGTTTTGAAATTCCCCAAATAGAGTTATAATCCCAATGAAAGGTCAGTGTTCAAAGAGTCACAGAGGCTCTCCTGTTTTATGTGGCATTTGGTTTGGTGACAAATTGATATCACTGGCTTCTTGACTGTTTCCCAAGTATGTCTTTCCCCCCAGCTTCTCCTCAGTGGATTGAGCTAATACTCACTTAATTTCCAAGTAATTTCCTCTTCTGTTCATTTGAGTTTAGGCTAAAGGCACTGCTTCATGCATGCCCTACAGAATAATATAATTTGGATGTAGACATGAACAGTATCAATTATAAATAAACGGGTCCAGACATTGTTTATGCAGTAATGAAGCTCAGTGATATGTCTACAAGAAACTTCTTAGAAATCCTCCATATGATGTGTGCTTCAGAAAGGAAGACTTGGGGTTTCCCAGTGCATAATCTGAGAGGAACACTGTAGATGCCTTTGCTCAGGCTCTGTCAGAGAACTGCCAGTTCATCATATAGAGAGGAGAGCCCCTTAAGAGATCCAGGACATGCAACCAAAACACAGCCAAACTGGGTCACAAGAAAGTGGAGAATCTTGGCTTCTTCAGAATTGATTTAATGGAAGAAGGTGGAGGAAATACAATTAGAAGAAAAGGATAATGCAAACGGTACAGATCCTATTTGGATAGAAGTGGAACAAGACCAGAGTCACATGCATGTGATCATGACCCCAATTAGTTATTTTCAGAAATGTAAGGTTGTTTCAACACTGAAATATTATTCAAAGTTTTCATCACATAGACTAAATAAGAGTAAAATAATTGTAAGAGTAAAAGAAATTGAAGTTAAAGTGAAGGACCAGGTATTGTTAAGTTCCCCTGCTACATCCAGAACCTGAAATTCCTGAGGCAGTTAAGACTTAGCCTACTGGCCATTTAGCTGATTAATAGCCTAGGGCCATGTGCAGCTTGTCACGTAAGTATACAGGGCCCGAACCAGTCATTTTGAATGTGTACCCCGCTTAGGAGTGGCCAATCACCCCTGCCCGATCTGTTCCGGTCAATGAATGTACTAATCAAGTTTAAGAGTTGTTGTTTGATTTTCCCGCACCTCATGATGATTTGTCCTGATGTATGCAAAGCCTCCGCCCTCCCCCCAAAAAATGTACTTAAGCACCGCTTGACCTCTGCTCGGGGCTCTTGGCTGCTCACCCTTCTTGAGTGGGTCGGGAGCCCCAGCGCATTGGAATGGATCCCCAATAAACCCCCTTCTGCAATTGCATGAGTCAGTCTCTTGGTGGTCTCTTCCTCCGACGTTTCGCCAGACCCTTACATAATCATAACATTGCTTCAGTTCCTGAAGAAAAAATCATTCAACATCTTAAGAGTGAGGATTGAAGAGTCCTGATTCACTCACTATGAGGGGTGCCAACCCTTGAAACAACCAGCTTCAAAAGTGAAAGTGATCACTCATCAGTCGAGCCGGGGGATGGGCAAGCAAGTCTCAAATCAGTCTTCAGAATGGAGTGTTTGGACCTCTGATATCAAACATGACACACCATCCAACATGCCCTGGCACAGGAGCAAGGGAAAGGAGAGTGGATTCAACCAGGTGCAGCAGAAAAGATGCCCTGCAAGTTCCTGAAAAACCTTGACCAACTGATCCCATCATGACCTGTGGGTCACAGGTGTAATCAGCGCAAAGATGCAAGATAGAAAGACTCTGCTGAAATGAACAAAAAGAGGAGCATTATTTGTGATGTAATTGCATTAAAAAAATTACTCCCTTTCTAAAAGATCTACCATGCACTCTTAGATACAACCAGGGAGTTTACATGCAGAGATATATACAAAATGAAACATTTTTAATATAGCCAACGTAGTAAAAAAATTGACTTAAATTATATCAGTATTAAAAAATTTATAACACCTTATACACTTACATAATGGAATATCTATGAAGAAATAGAATGAAACATGGACAAGATCACCACAGAGAAAGAATGAATTCTTCCAATTGGGAATTTTATGAGCCTATACTTGGTTGTAGATCCACCAGAAATGCTTTTATATATCACCAGAGGCTCCGTTCAAAAACATTGATAGCAGCACAAATTTGAATGGTCTCAAGCTACAGACAAGCTACATCTAGGGGACATGCAACAGATTGTATCATTTCATTCAGTGGATACTTTACAGCAATGAGCATGAACACAATTGAGTATGACTCTCACACTCACCACATAAGGAGACCGCACCAATTCTATTATCTGAAGCAAACTAAAAGTGAAAAAAGTCAAAATTGTCCTAGAGGTCCACATGTCAACAGAGGCTTCTGTCTCCCTTGGAAATCAGTAACAGGGTAGGGTTTGAATGGAACAGGGTTCCTTTCTATTTCCTAACCTGATATACTGACAGGGATGCATTCACTTTAGGGTATTTCACCACGCTGGAAATGAATAGCTATCATCTTTCTGAACACATTGATAAACCTGAAAATATTTTAAATATGTTAGTCCTCACAGGTAAACCAGGTGCCATCTCACCTATTCTTAATTCCCTCATGAAATAGAATTGAGGCAAGAAAAGCAATAGAGAGAAACAAAAGGGAGAACAAAGAAACACAGACAGAAGGAAAGACAGAAAAAAATCCTTGACCAAAGATCACTGACTCCCCTGGGACCCAGGGTAGGACCAGTCACCTGCTCATGCTCATTTGTGTTGGTCTGCAGAGCTCAAGTGACAGAAAGTCCCACAGGCTCATCCTGGTGAGACCCAGTCCTGGATCAAACAGGACTGACGATCACCCACACTTCCATCCCTACCTGACTGGTCCCCATACACTGCTTCTTCTTCTACCCTCAGGTTCTGCTTGTGCTCTGCTGGGAAGGACCATGTGTCCAACACTCTCTTTCAAAGTGCCATCCAAGACACATAAGTGGAAGAGAAAACACAGAAAGGCTCCTCTACTGGTCTTGAGTCAGGATCTTCTGGGTAAACCCATGGCTTGTTCCTCACTGAGAATACAGCAGAATCACGCTCCTCCCACAGACACTTCCTAATCTGAATACAAAGGAAGAAAGCCCTGGAGAAGCAATGCCCTGACCCTCCCCAGGGCAGCAGGAGCCACCACAGGATCAAAATGATGCTCAGAGCACCAAGGACACTAATAAGGTATGACTGTCTTCCTTCTTCTGGAAACAGTTTCTTTGAGTTATGCCCACTTAGGAAACAGATGAAACACTTTCAGAATACTCATCCCATTTGCATAACAAATTCTTCCTAGACAAACACCAACTGAATATGGAAAATAACATAACAACAAGGAAAATGGCTGCTGATTGGTCTCAACTTTAGAAGCCCCATGGATAAAAGAGCCCAGCTGCAAGGCGTCATCATATCCCACGAACTCACTCACCTGTGAACAGGATCCCACCCTCCACAGCTCACACCATGGCTCCCTGCTGCTGCTCCTCTTGCTGCTCCTCTTGCTGCAAGACCACCAGCTGTAGCACACCCTGCTGTCCACTCAGCTGCTGTGGGTCCAGCTGCTGTGATAAAACCAGCAGTGGATCCAGCTGCTGCCAGCCTTGCTCTCCCCCAGCTTGCTGGGATATCATCTGCTGCAAGACCACCTGCTGCAAGCCAACCTGTGTGATCAGCTGCTGTGAGCCTTGCTACTGCCCTAGTTGCTGCATCATTCCCTGCTGCCCTCCTACTTGCTCTAGAACCACCTGCTGCAGGACCACCTGCTCCAAAATGTCCCATGTGACCCACTGCTGCAGCACACCCTGCTGCCAGCCCTGCTGCTGTGCGTGCACCTGCTGCCAGCCTTGCTGCCCGTGATCAACTCCCAAAGACTAGGGTCTACAAACTCTGCAAAACCTGCTTGCTTTCCCTTTCTGAATCAATTCTCTTCTTACCTCAGCTGAAAGCTATCATGCTCACAAAAATTTGTTCAGTGTCCCCCATG